>NW_012267252.1:4556821-4590612 GCF_000151885.1 Dipodomys ordii
CCTCAGCACCACATAAGCAAAAAGAAAAAAGCTGGAAGTGGCGCTGTGGCTCAAGTGGTAGAGCGCTAGCCTTGAGCTGAAGAGCTGAGGGACAGCGCCAAGACCCAGAGTTCAGGCCCCACAACCGGACCCAAAAAAAAAAAAAAAAGTATGAGGGTTTGAGTCTGCCATCAGAGCACCTCAGAGGAGGAAGTCTTGCCATTAATAGTAATGTTTTTTTTAAAATTTATTTTTTATTTGTGAACATACTGTACAGAGGGGTTACAATTACATGGGCAGGATAATGTGTACATTTCTTACCAAGCATTGCAGCCTCCTCCTTTGGTTTACCCTTCACATCCCTTCCCAGCCTCCCCCCTCCCCCAATAGTAATGTTAAGTGAGATGCAGAACCTACCACAATGGCCTACTTGCTACCATTTAAAGGTATGTGAAGTCAGCACTGTGCATGTCTTAAAACTTTTGAGCCAAGCCTCTTCACCTATTGGCTTTTGGAATTACTTTCCTATCAGGTACTAGGCAGTCTTCCTGCCCCACACCTCTCTGTTAACCCCAGCTCACTTTGCCACAGGTCAACGGATACATCTTTCATAAAGTTTTTACTGAATTCTGCATTCAATCCATCTTCTCAGGATTTTATTCCTGAAAAGAAACTAGAGGGACTGGGAAGGTGGCTCAGTGGTAGAGTGCTTGCCTTGCATACATGAGTCCTTAGGTTCGATTCCTCAGCACCACATAAGCAGAAAAAGCCAGACGTGGTGCTGTGGCTCAAGTGGTAGAGCACTGGCCTTGAGCTGAAGAGCTCAGAGACAGTGCCCAAGCCCAGAGTTCAGGCCCCACAACCAACAAAAAAAAAAAAAAAAGAAGCTAGATGAGTTTTTCCTTCTATTTCCCCTTAGGGGGAAAAAATCAAAACTCAACCTCTAAGCCAGGAGCTGGTAGCTCTTGCATGTAATTCTAGCTACTCAGGAGGCTGAGATCTGAGGATCACAGTTCAAAGCCAAGTGGGACAGGAAAGTCTGTGAGACCATCTCTAATTAACCACTAGAAAACCGGAAATAGTGCTGTAGCTCTAGTGGTAGATCACTAGCCTTGAGCAAAAGAGCTCAGGGATAGCACCCAGACCCTGAATTCAAGCCCCAGGTCCAAAAACACAAAACACCTCAACTTACTTGCCCCTTCTCCATACTTCTCTAAAACAAGACTATGTACAGATTTGAACAATTCTCCATTTGCTAGTGATAGATATTTCCCCTGTAGCTTGACCTGCTTTCACCATCGCAGACCTTCCCAATCTTGCCTGTCTTCTTTAAACACAAGAATAAATTTCAACTCAGGATATTTCTTAGAGCCTCAATAAAATGGAGCTACTAGACCCTCAAGATGGGATGTGAGTACAATAAAAGAATTGAAGCTGGGAACTCTAAAGTGTGTGTACTTTTTAATAAGCATTTTCCCCAGTCATCTCCTCCACCCCATCCCACACATACATCCTGTTGGCAGAGTGCTGGGAGATGTGTTTGACAGGAAGGTGGAAGTGTGATGTGGGCCCTGCTGTCTAGCAGTCTGTAGTCACACACAGCAGTCCAAACTATGAGTTTACATGAGCTTCAGTGCCAAATGGAGTTTTGGGGAATCCAAAAGAAGGGATGAAGTGTCTTTCCCAAGGTCCCTAGGAAAATGCCACTAGAATCTGGCTCAACCTACTATGAACTTATAAGAGTTTGTTCCTGTGGAACATTAGTCCTCTTGAGCCCGCATCAGTATTATCATGGATTGGGGAGGGGTGAGCAGACTAGGTAATGGAAGCCTGAGTTCAGGTTTCATTTAGACAGTAAGACAGTTGGTTACTTCCTCTTTTTTTTGTGTGGTTATAGGGTTTGAACCCTGGACCTTGGGCTTGCTAGTCAAGTACTCTACTGCTTGAGCCAAGCTTTCCATCCTTTTTGCTCTGCCATTTGTTTTGCCAGGCAGGCCTGGACTAGGCTCTTTCTGTTTATGCTTCCACATAGCCGCAATAAGAGGCACAGGCCTCTCTGCCTAGTTCTTTATTTGAGACAAGTCGCACAAATTTTTTGCCTGGGCTGACCTAGTGATGCTGCTGATCTCAGACTAGAAATCTAGGATTACACCTTGCAGGTCTGGCTTCCCTTTAATAATCCTCTAGGAAGGAGGAAGAGAGTGTGCCAGGGAGACCATCCTAGTTAAAGGAGTTGGGGGAAGGAGGGAGTTGATTGATTCAGAGACCGTTGCCCAGACTGCTGCTGGGTAAAGTGATTGAACCTGGAAAGGAGAAGGTGGGTATTTGATTGCCTGGCACCGTACACTCGAAATTTTAGAGTAAGAATGATGTTCAACAGAAGCTGGAAGACAAGGCAGGAGCCTCAGTGACCACATACCTGAGATGAACCTGGGTTTGGACTATGATTTGGTAAGCAAAAAGAGAAAAGCATATTTTAGCTGGATACTGGCTTAGGCAGCTACTTGGGAGGCTGAGATCTGAGGATCATGGTTTGAAGCCAGACCTGGCAGAAAAGCCCCTGTGAGACAGTTAACAATGAACTACTCAAAAACTGGAAGTGGAGCTGTGGCTCAAAGTGGTGCAGCGCTAGCCTTGAGCAAAAGAGCTCAGAGACAATGCCCAGGCCCCGAGTTCAAGCCCCAGAACCAACAACAACGACAAAAAAAGCATTTTTTAGTACATTCAGATCAAGCCCCCATCTCAGCCACTCAGACCTCAAGCTGAACATCCAAGCAGCGGAGGCCTTTGAGCTAGGAACCCGGACCCTTGCGATCTTAAACCTACTGTAGGACCTCATCCCGTCCTCCACACCCTCAGCCAGAGGGGATGGCCAAGAGAGAAGTGAGATGCAGGTTATACAAAAAGCCAGATGGCCCTCTGGGAACGACGGCACCACTGGGCAGATTTGTACGTCGACCGCTCCCCCCTAGCCCCACGCCACCCCGCAATAGGTGAGTGGGAGGGGCGCGCAGGCTTCAAGCCTGTGGAGTGCGCACCGGGCTGTGAGGTCCCACCAGGGGGCGGGGCCGGGCCGCTGCGCCGGGAACAGGGGACCCCAGATGCCGAAGGGCTGAGCCTCACCCTCAAACCGCCTCTATTGTGCTAGGGTGGGGGGCGCGAAAGAGGGAGCAGCGCCCTTCTCCGCACCCTGCCCTGACGGCCCGCCTCCAGGCCCCCGCCCCACCCCCGGCTCCGCCTCCACCCCCGCCCGCCTCTGACCGCGGCCCCTTCCTCCCGCAGCTGGTGCTGTGGGGTGGCCAAGCCGCTCTTCACCGTCTCTATGGCCCCGGATCCCAGCGCAAAGGTGAGGGAGGCGGGGAGTGCGGGCGGTGGCGGGGCTGGGGGCCTAAAACCGGCGACATCTTTCTTGTGGCCATTCCACCCTCCGAGCTGGGCCAGGCCTCTCTCACTGCCAAGACCCCCGGTCCGGCATAAAGGCTCTAGAAGGACGTGCGCCAGGCCTGAGGGTCGCGCAGGGCACCGACCGCCCCTCACCCCAAGGGTGTCGGGGGTGGGGGGGACTGGAGCGGGGCGGGGACCCGTGTGGCGAACAGTGTTCCCCTAGATCTGGGTCATGTCTCCTGGCGTCCGGCTGGATCGAAGGAGAGCTTGTCCTCGGGCTGCAGCCGTGGAGAGTGAGGTTAGATATAAAAGGAGAGAATCGTGGACTTTCCAGGAAGGTGGAGAGTGGGTGGCAAGGGAGGGACTCCCTGGAGCGAGGAGAGACCTCCATCCTGAGCCCAGGGAGAGACGGCCACCAGTAGGCAGGTGGGCATCTAGGATGAAGGTCGAGAACCTGCTGATTGATCTTCCATTGATCCTGTTGGGAGGCCCCCCTCTGGCCTGTTTCGTCCACCCTTGGGTCTAGTAGGGAAGAGCTGATCAGAGTTCAGGAACAGGCCTTGGAAAGAACCCAGACTGTAGAACTTGGAGGGAAGTGTGGGGCATGAACTGGAGACCTTGAACCCTCAGCCGCTGGGGGAGGAGAGGGCGGATGCTTTGCCCCTCCCAGTTAGCCTCGCCCTCCCAACAGGTTAAGTTGGGGCCGTGCACGCCACCCCAAACAGCAGTAGTTCCGTGGTGTAGAGGACTGCTAAGTTACAAATCCCCTTCTCTTTCCTTTTGCTAAACTGAGTCTCCTCCTGTCTTGGTTTCTTACCTGCTTCCTCCCTTGCAAAATAGCCTTGACCTATGCGTTCATTCCAGGCCAGAAGCCTCCCCCACTCCAACCCACACACACACATATGGAATCTGGCCTTAGAATGGGACTTTCAGGAAAGGAGGTGGGGTTCTGTTCTGCATCTCACCCCATTGGACACTGGCAACCACCGAGCCTGCAGCAAGAATATTGACCCCAGAATGCATGGGAGCTTGTTTCTGCATGGTAGTAATTGTGTTTGTGAATACATGTTCATGACTCTTATATGAGCATTATTGTGCGTAGTTGATCAGTGGTTTGTGTGCATGTGTGCACACATTTATGTGTATGTATACGGGACCTTCCTGTTGAATGTGTATATAGTCCATGTAAACCCATGTATATAATCCAGCTTGTCCACCTCTGAGGCTCTGTGAACTGCTGAGCTACTAGACCTGGGGATATAACCTTTATGTGAATATGTATGACTACAAGTCATGGCCATCTCTGTAAACACACATGTGAGTAGACTGCCTGGTGCATATGAGTGTGTGAATGACTCCTGTGAATGTGTTCACAATCCTTTCTGAAAGTGTGTATGCTCACCTGTGTATGTGTGTGTGTGTGTACATTCCTTTCCTCTGGACCCATGTGACTCAGAAGAAACCTGTGTAAGTGTGCCATGCACCACACTGTGAATGGCTCTTCTAATCTGGGATGTGTTCCTCTTGCCCAATCCTAGAGACTGATCCCTCCTACCTATATGGCTCCCCGTTTCTGTGCTGAGCAAATAGGAGGCCCCAAAGGTAAACAGGTGTGCCTTCACAGTGAGGGCTGGGGCATGGGCAGTCCCTTGCTGCCCTGGTGTCCAAACCAGGAACCAGTTCTATGCTCCAGAGACCCTTCTCTCTCTCTCTCTCTCTCTCCCCCTCTTGTGCCTGTTTCTCTGCCATGTTATTGCTGACCTTTGCCTCTTGAATAAACCCTCCAAATTCCTGTTATCCCTCCAGCCAACTCCTGTTTCCTCTCCTATCTTCAAGGCCAGATAGTTAATATTTGACCTGGAGGGGAAAGGCGAGGCCAGTGACACCCTCTGATCCTGCCTATGGGTGTCTGATGACCTGGAGTGGGTCAGGCCTCCTCCATACCCACTCCAGCCCAGGAAGCCTTCTGGAGTCCCTTCAGAGGCTTGCTGCATGGATTGGGGAGGCCTGTTACCCACCTCCACCTCATCCTCAACTGTTTGGAAATAGTTCCCAAGATATGTCAGGGGAAGTGGCAAGACCTCAGGGGTCCCATTGTTCACCTTCTCCATACTGCCTAAGTCTCATGTATCTGGCCTTGCATATCCCAGCCTCCTGCATACACATTACACCAATTCAGCTAAGGAACCTTGACACCTATACTTTGCCTCCACCCATGTATGCCTGTGTCTGCCTACTAGCAGGTAGGGACAGGTGGGGATGCCTAGCCAGAGGGAACAGTACAGACTGGGACTCACATGGGCAAGGCAGAGATGTGTGCCTCCTTGGAGAAGAATGCCGAGAAATGTCTAATTAAAGAGAAATTCCAGAGGGAGCTCTCAGGCCAAGGAAAAGAAAAAAACAAAAGGAAAACAGGACAAAAATAACAAAGGCCCATTAAGCAACTCTGCCCAGGCCTTCCTGCATATGGCACCCCCGCAGGCAGGAGGAGCAGCTGCTACTCCATTGTTGGAGAAGCAGGCATTCTCTCAGAATTAAAGCCCAGAGATGGAAGCCAGCAGACTGCTGACCTAGCCATTGGAGGCCAATACATTGGGTTTGGGTTGGGGGGGAGTCTAGGGTCTTGGTAAGGAGAGCAAGTTCTATCCCAGCCTCCTGTATCAGAGCAGAGAAAGACAGAATGACTCAAGTCCATTCCTGTGAGTCAATCTAGAGTAAGAGATCCTGTGGAAGCTGGTGTCCACCTTTTGGTGCCCCCTGAAGTCTGGGTAATGTTATCCTTCTTCTACTTAAACACAGATCAAGGATATTTTTCCATGTTTTGATTGTGTGTCTTATTTGCTTTCCTTCAGAAAACAGACCTCAAAGAACCAAGACTAGCTCTGCTGTCAGAGGCAAGGTGACCCTGATAGTAACCTGTAACCCCCTCATGACACCACAACTCCTGCTCACCATGGAGCTTGCAGTTGATGTTGAAAGGCATGTAATCCCTCCTTCCCTCTGACTTCTTAGCTGTGATTCCATGGCCACACAACCCGGTGGCTCCATGTCCCCCCCATTCCAGGATCCTCCCTGGCCCCATGACTCCTTGACCCCCATGGTCTCATGACCCCTGACCTTCCACGTGACCTTCTTGGACTTTGACCCCTTGTGACTGTTCTTCCCCATCCCCACCTGTGACTGTCCCTGGTTGCCCGTGGGGGTCTTGTTGGTCTGGACCTTCCCAGGAAGATGTGGGGGAGGCTCTGGCCGCTCCTCTTCAGCTTCCTCACAGCAGTGGCAGTCCCTGGACCCTCCCTGAGGAGACCATCCCGAGAGCTAGATGCTACCCCACGGACGACCATCTCCTATGAAGGTGAGACGCTTCACTCTGAAAGGCCTTGGAAGCCAGGATGGTGGCGGGGGGGGCGGGGGGGCAGAAAACAGCTCTGAGCTTACTGCTCCTACTCTTCCCAGAACTCTCTGGGATGCGGCACTTCAAGGGCCAAGCCCAGAACTACTCAACACTGCTTCTGGAGGAGGCGTCAGCAAGGCTGATGGTGGGAGCTCGAGGCGCCCTGTTCTCTCTCAGTGCCCATGACATAGGAGATGGGGCTCACAAAGAGGTCAGCCCCTGGAACCTGGGCCATCCTCAGGCCCCCAGCCTCATCCAGCTCCCTGGGGACCTCTTCATCCTGGAAACCTTGCCAGCCTTCCATTACCCCTGGACAGTACTGCCTTTCCCCGCTCAAGCCTCCCTTTGTATCCAGTGTTTCTCCTGAAATTTACCCTATCCCAATTTCCCCAGCACCCTGGAGCCTGATTGCCTGGCTCTATGAGTCGTTGGTTTGGAAAATCAATGAACCAACCCATTCATTCCCTTTACTTACCCCTGCTAGATCCACTGGGAGGCTTCCCCAGAGATGCAAAGAAAATGCCATCAAAAAGGGAAGAACAACCAGGTATGTGGTGTGCCCTGTCCCCAACAACTTCCTTCATCCTCTTCAATTGGAAGTGCTAGGGTTGGTAGGGACACAGCTGAGGTGATACAGACACTACTGCACCTCCAGTGACTGCTACTTGGAGTGGCAGGCCCTGGGGAATTGTCCATCTAATCCAATCATCTTGTGGCCAATTAGTTTGTCCAGTCATAGTATCTTAATCCCCTTTGGGCTTCCAAAGTATAATTGTGATAACAATAAGTAACCTCCAGTAAGTGCAGAGTTAGCTATTACCTACCAAGTTCCAAAATAACCCTGTAAGGTGTTGTTATCCTCCATTTTACAGATGAGAAACATGAGACATTGGTTGACAATTAGGTCAACACTTGGTATTCTGTGAAAGAATAGTGTGTGCCGGGCATGGAGGCACATACCTGTAATCCAGCTCTCAGAGACAGGGGCAGGAGGATCATGAGGTTAAGGCCAGAGCATGAGTTTGAGGGCTACATGCGGAGACTGTCTCAGAAAAGGGCTGGGATGTAGGTCAGCGGTAGAGCATTTGCATAGCACGTTCAAAGACCTGGGTTCAGTCCTCAGTATAACCCCCCACCCATACACACAAAGGAAAATCTAGGGTGTCCACAGGTGGTTTTTTTGTCTGTCTGTGTAACAGATGCATTCAAGAGCATTTTAAAAATCCACATTCCAGGGTCTACTAGCCTGGATTCCTATTCAAAGAATCTGGGGAGGTAGTGGAAAGCTGCCTTTAAAGAAGCACTCCAAGGGGCTGGGAAGGTGGCTCAGTGGTAGAGTGCTTGCCTTGCATACATGAGGCCCTGGGTTCTGTTCCTCAGCACCACATAAGCAAAAAAAAAAAAAAAAGGCAGAAGTGGCGCTGTGGCTCAAGTGGTTGAGCACTAGCCTTGAGCTGAAGAGCTGAGGGACAGCGCCCAGGCCTAGAGTTCAGGCCCCACGACTGGACCCTCCCCCCAAAAAAAAGAAGCACTCCAAACAGAGCACTGGTAGCTCACATCTGAAATCCTAACAACTCAGGCAGCTGAGATAGGATTGAGGTTGAAAAACAGCCCAGGCAGGAAAGTTTGTGAGATTTTTTTTTGTCAGTCATGGGCTTGAACTCTGGGCCTGGGCACTGTCCCTGAACTCTTCAGCTCAAGGCTAGCTGCTCTACCACACAGTGCCACTTCAGGTTTTCCACTGTCCCTCTTTTGCTTAAGGCTGGTGCTCTACCACTTGAGTCATAATGCCACTTTTGGTTTTTTGGTGGTTTACTGGGGATAAGAGTCTCACAGACTTTGGCTTTTGAACCACGGTTCTCAATCTCAGCCTCCTGAGTAGCTAGGATTACAAGTATGAGCCAACAGTGTCTGACTCTGTGAGACTTTTATCTCCTATTAATCACCAGAAAACCGGAAGTGGAGCTGTGGTATTCCAGAGGTAGAGTGCTAGCCTTGAGCAAAAGAGCTCAGGGACAGCGCCCAGGCTCTGAGTTCAAGCCCCACGGCCAACCAAAAAAAAAAGGTAGTCCAGCAGTTTCCATCAAGAGCTGTCTTTTACTATCAAGTGTGGATAGAAGCAAGGTTAGTACGATAGGTGGAACCCAGGTCATAGGACCATAAATGCCTACCAGAGGGTTTGGATTTTATTCTGTGGCAGTTGGCATCCTCACTATTTAGTATCTTAGAATTCTCAAGTTAGTGTACATATGAATTATCGAGCATATTATAAATGCAGATGCTGACTTAAGAGGAGGAGACCAAGATTGTACAGTTCTAATAAGCTCCCAGGTGAAGCTGTTGGCTGCTGGTTCTTGGACCACACTTGGCTAGCAAGTTTTCCTAGAATATTTCCTGAAGAATATTAGTTTTCGCTGGGCGCCGGTGACTCACGCGCCTGTAATCCTAGCTACTCAGGAGGCTGACATCTGAGGACTGCGGTTCATAGCCAGCTTGGGCAGGAGAGACCGTGAGACTCCTATCTCTAATAAACCACTAGAAAACCGGAAGTGGCGTTGTAGCTCAAGTGGTAGAATGCTCGCCTTGAGCTGAAGAGCTGAGGGACAGCGCCCAGGCCCAGAGTTCAAGCCCCATGACCGACAAAAAAAAAAAAAAAATAGAATATTAGTTTTCAAAGAGGGGTTTACTGGCCAATTTTGGTGGCATTCTCTAAGAAGTTCCCCAATAATGATATGTTTTACTATGACTTCCAAACATACTCCTTGAGTACAAAATTCCTCCCAAGCCTCCTTTGTAAAATGTAACCATCTTATGGAAAGATGTTTCCCTAAGAAATATAGAGTATTTACCTGGCCCCAGGCAACAGGTGGGTTAATAGGCTGAGTCTGAAGACCAAAAAAAAAAAAAAAAAAGCAATAGAAAGTTTGGGGCATCCTATGGGCCAAAGGAAGGAGGCCTAAGCAGGCTAAGAAAGAGGAGGGATGAATGGGAGGGCTGCAAAGGTGAGTCAGTGACCAGGAGTTAAATCCTGGGTAATGGGAAGAATCATTAACAAAGCAAAGAAGGGAAGAATGCAGCAGGTTAGGACATTTGAGATGCTGACAAGGCCAGTGAGGCTAGAATAGAGTGAAGGAAAAGGGGCATGTGGAGATCTGTTTGGAAAGTGGACTAGAGGGGAGCTGTGTGCTGATGGGTGAAATGTCTCTGGAAGGAAATTCCAGACAGTGCCGGTAGTAGTCCTTTTGCAGGCCACCTGGGAGACAGGGATAAATGGAATGTTGTTTGCGACGTGTCCCTTTGTATTTTTTGAATTTTATACCATACACAAATATTCCTCATTCACTGAATAAATAGCATGGCTCAAAGTGCTTGCTAGGCAAGCCTGAGTTCACAGTCTAGCACCACCATCAAAAAGAGAAAGTGGTAGAGGAGGTGTCCAAGGAGGAGGTGATGCTGGTAATTTGGACTGGGTGGTGGTGCAGTAGATCAAGTTCAAGAGCCATTTAAGACAATAAATGAATCATGCAGAGGGCCCAGGTGTGGGATGAGAGAGGGGGAAGCAGCAGAGCTGACTCCTGGTCTGGACTGAGAGCAGGATGGATGCAGTGAGTGAGGTGGGAAAGACTGGATGAGCAGGTTTAGGAGGGAAGATGCAGGTTAGGGAGGAGGTGGTGAGCTTGTTTTCTGACAAGCTGAGTGTTGTGTCTGGGACAGCAGATGGAGAGCGAGTTGGAGCCTGACACTAGATTTGTGGGAGCTCTGGGGTGGGGAGGCATTGCCAAGAAAGAGCTCCATGGGAAACAAGCATTCTCCAGAATGGGGTGTGGATGTTACTACTTGAGACACAGGGGAATTTAGCAGACTAGTGAGAGGTCATCTGAGGGTTGTGACACTGAGATGCCAATGACAATATTCCGGGAAATATTTGTGTTCTGGCCCTGGGTGTCCTAGAAAGAACTGGGCATGGGCTGGGAAGGTGGCTCAGTGGTAGAGCACTTGCCTTGCATGACTGAGGCCCTGGGTTCGATTCCTCAGCACTACATAAGCAAAAAGAAAAAAGCCGGTAGTGGCTTGTGGCTCAAGTGGTAGAGCACTAGCCTTGAGCTGAAGAGCTGAGGGACAGAGCCCAGGCCTAGAGTTCAGGCCTCACGACTAGAAAGAAAGAAAGAAAGGAAGGAAGGAGAGGAAAGAAAGGAACGAACTGGGCGTCAGGCATCAGTGGCTCATGCCTATCATCCTAGCTACTCAGGAGGCTGAGGTCTGAGGATTATGGTTTAAAGCCAGCCTGGGTAGGAAAGTCCATGAGACTCTTTTTTTTTTTTTTTTTTGCCGGTCATGGGGCCTGAACTCTGGGCCTGGGCATTGTCCCTCAGCTCTTCAGCTCAAGGCTAGTGCTCTACCACTGGAGCCACAGCGCCACTTCCGGCTTTTTCTGTTTATGTGGTGCTGAGGAATCGAACCCAGGGCCTCATGCTTGCAAGACATGCACTCTACCGCTGAGCTACCTTCCCAGCCCCTCCATGAGACTCTTATCTCCAATAAATCACCAGAAAACTGGAAGTGCCATTGTGGCTCAAGTGGTAGAGCGCTAGCCTTGAGCTGAAGAGCTGAGGAACAGCGCACAGGCCCAGAGTTCAAGCCCCATGACCGACAAAAGAAAAGGAAAAAAAAAGGACAGAGGAAGGAAAGGAAGGGAGGGAGGGAGGGAGGGAGGAAGGAAGGAAAAGAAAGGAAGGAAGGAAGGAAAGAAAAAGAAGGAAAAAAGAAAGAAAGAAAGAAAGAAAGAAAGAAAGAAAGAAAGAAAGAAAGAAAGAAAGAAAGAAAGAAAGAGCAAACGAACTGGGCATCTTGGGGACAAGAGCCAAACTCCAAAGCTAGACTAGGGAAGGCTTCTAGGTAGGCCCTTGTAATAGGGACTCATATGATTCTCCCACCTTTTCCATAGACCGAGTGCTTCAATCACGTGCGGTTTCTACAGCGGCTTAACGCTACCCACCTCTATGCATGTGGGACTCATGCCTTCCAGCCCCTCTGTGCAGCCATTGTGAGTATGCCTGCCCTCACTCCCAAGTGCTGATTTGGGGCTACAGCCCCTGAGGGTTCTCAGTATCTGTGACAGACTGAGACACTTGTTTTCCAGAATGCTGAGGCCTTCACCTTGCCAACCAGCTTTGAAGAAGGGAAGGAAAAGTGTCCTTATGACCCAGCCCGTGGCTTCACAGGCCTCATCATTGGTGAGCAGGCCCTTCTTCTATCCTGGCCCCTCACCCACAAGGATGTAGATTGCTACGACTGGCTGTCTCTAAGGGCTTGAGGTGTGGCTCAAGTGGTAGGCTGCCTACCTTGCAAGCTTGAGGCCCTGAGTTCAATCCCCAGTACCACACACACACACACACAGAGGCCTGGCCACTTGGTCACATGCCCTCTTACATGTCCTTGCCTCAGATGGAGGCCTCTACACCGCCACACGGTATGAATTCCGGAGCATTCCTGACATCCGCCGGAGCCGCCACCCACATTCTCTGAGGACGGAGGAGGCACCCATGCACTGGCTCAATGGTTAGGAGGATGGAGCACAAGATGATGGGGGGTAGGGGGTCTATCTCTTCATTTTTATTCCCTGGGGCAGCTGACCGTCCCATCCTCAAGTCCCCAGGTGAGCTTATCCATTCCACTCCTGTGTGTTGTCAAGGGAGGTGTGGGGTGGGTGAGCAGAGAGGTCCCCAAGTCTGTCTCCAAAGCCACTGGAACTGCTTCACCCACAGATGCTGAGTTTGTGTTCTCTGTGCTGGTGAGGGAAAGCAAGGCCAGTGCGGTGGGTGATGATGACAAGATTTACTACTTCTTCATGGAGCGTGAGGAAGGCTCCAGCAGCTTCACTCAGAGCCGCAGCAACCACCGTGTGGCCCGCGTGGCCCGTGTGTGCAAGGTGGATTGGGCTGAGGGTGGGGATGTCAGGGCTGTTTCTCTGACCTGGTCCCTAAGCCCTGACCCTGAGTGCCTACCTCCCCAGGGAGATCTGGGAGGGAAGAAGATCCTGCAGAAGAAGTGGACATCCTTCCTCAAGGCCCGTCTCATCTGCCACATTCCCCAGTATGAGACACTACGTGGAGTCTGCAGCATGGACACCGACCCCTCGGCCCACACACACTTCTATGCAGCTTTCACACTGACCACCCAGTGGTAAGTAGAGGGGCAATAGAAGGCAAGGCCTGGGGACAACATGGGCACAAGCAGAGGTCAATGAGGATGAGAGGGTCTGTTGGAGGAGGACTGTAGTAAAGTAAAATATTAAGCACCTCAAACTTCCCTCTCGCTATTCAGTGGCCTAACGACCCATGGACAGCACCTACTGGCCTTCGGTAGAGATGCATCAAGGAAACAGTGGCTGCAAGCTGAGCGGGGGCTGAAGGCAGATTCCACTCAGTGTGACTCATCAGTCCCTTCATCTATGTTCCATTCCTAGGAAGACCCTGGAGGCCTCAGCCATCTGCCGCTATGACCTCACGGAGGTACAGGCTGTCTTCGCAGGTCCCTACATGGAGTACCAGGATGGTGCCCGGCGCTGGGGCCGCTATGAGGGTGCGGTGCCTGAGCCCCGGCCTGGCTCAGTGAGTACTCATGCCTGGGGCCCTTGCTAAGTGGAGTGCCCCTAGGAAGGGAAGGAGGGCCCAACCTTGCGGAGAGGGAAGAAGGTGATACCATCCTGAGGTTCACCACCTCATTCCCTACCCCAGTGCATCACAGATTCATTGCGCAGTCGAGGCTACAACTCATCCCAAGACTTGCCGTCCCACATCCTGGACTTTGTGAAGTTGCACCCACTGATGGCTCGGCCCGTGGTGCCTACACGTGGACGGCCCCTGCTGCTCAAGCGCAATGTGCGCTACACGCACCTCACAGGCACACCTGTCACCACACCTGCGGGACCTACCTATGACCTGCTCTTTCTGGGCACAGGTGCTTCTGACCCACATCCCTCATCCTTATTGCTTCTGAGCCCAGTGATTCTTGCCATGACTAGCCTGGAGTTCCCAATGTCTTCTTTGTCCCTGAGCTCTTGTGTTCAAGGCTAGCACTGTACCACTTTGAGCCACAGCATCACTTCCAAGTTTTCTGGTGGTTGGTCGGAGATAAGAGTCTCAGAGACTTTGCTGTCCAGGCTGGCTTTGAGATCTTCAGATCTCAGCCTCTCGAGTAGCTAGGATTATAGGTGTGACTCACCAGCACGCAGCTCCTAGTGTCTTGAGGGAGTGCTACTAGTTGAATCCTTGTCTGTTCCCAACATTGTGATTCCTTAGCTAATTCCCGTGAGGCCCTCTTGTGGGGTGCTGAGAGCAGACCTCATTGTTAGGGTCTGATCTCTGTCCTTTCCCCTGCCAGCTGATGGCTGGATCCACAAGGCCATAGTCCTGGGCTCTGGGATGCACATTATTGAAGAGACACAAGTATTCAGGGAGCCCCAGCCTGTGGAGAATCTAATCATCTCTCCCATGCAGGTAGCTGTGTCTTCTGACCCTCATTTTGCCTTTGCTAGATGAGGGGGCGTGGGGAGGCTGGGTAGGGGCTGTGTATAGTGTTGTCTATTACTTAGAATAGGGGTGTTGTTGACCAACTGTCATTTCTGGCTCCCAGCACAGCCTCTACATTGGGGCTTCCAGTGGAGTGATTCAGCTACCACTATCCAGCTGCTTCCGCTACCGCTCCTGCTATGACTGCATCCTGGCCCGGGACCCCTACTGCGGTTGGGACCCCAACACCCATGGCTGCATGGTGGCCACCACCATAGGCAACAGGTCCCAGGGTAGAGGTTGGGAGTGGGGAGGGTCATGTGTGGCATAAGTGGAGGAGGAAGGCCTACCAAGCCAGAGGGGATGTGGTGGCTAGTTGTACGGCCCTCCGGACTCTTTCACTGGGGAAACTGAAGCCTAGTTCCCCTTGCTCATGAACTCTGATCTTCTGTCCCCAGGACAGCACTGATACAAGACATAGAGAGAGGAAATCGAGGCTGTGAGGGCAGTAGGGATACAGGTAAGTGACACTTGCAGACATGTGTGTGTCTGGCTGCACAGCCTGTCCTCTGCCACATACTGTCACTTGCAAGGGCATATTCTATGTTAGTGGCTACACCTATGTGCTTTGTCAACAATGACCCAGCACTGAGCCTGACCCAGGGTAAGAGCCAGACAGATACTGCCCAAATTATAAATGCAGGAACAGGTTCAAAGTGTTAGGAGGGGGTGTAGCTCAGGGTAGCCATACCTTAACACGTTCACATCCTTGGGTTTCAGCTCTAGCGTCATAGCTTTTTTTTTTTTTTAATAAAGAGGCCAAGTGTTCTGTCATTTCTGGAACTTACAGCTAAGTGGTATCATGGGGAGGGTAGACATTTAAATGATCACAAAAATAATTAACTATAACTACTAATAATTACAATTAGAACAATATTTACAGGGAGTAATGAGTAGTTCCCCAAAGAAGATTTCATGACTAAGCTGATATCTGAAGGAAAAACGAAAGTTAATTGTCATAGCTAACATGTACTGATTACTTACTAAGTCCCAAGCACTGATCTAAACACACATATTTAGTCTCAGAGCACTTTATGGCAGAGGTACCCTTATTATTACCACGAGGGGCAATCTTCCTGAGGTACAGGAAGTATAAGGAAACTGCTCTTAACTCAGCTAGTAAGTAGCAGGGTCAGAATTCAAACCTGACCCTAAGCAGTCTAATTCCAGTTTGTGCTTCTGACCACTATGCTGTGCTGGCTCCCACAAGTTAACCAAGCAGACACAGAAGAGGAATGGGGACCAGCAAGCAGGGGGAACTTGTTGTGTTGGAGCATCAGAAGAAGACAGAGGTGGGCAGGGACCATGCTGAAATTTTGTCTTTATCTGAAAAGCACCAGAAGAAGCCTCTGAAGAGTGTGAGTCAAGGAGTGACACGATCAGATTTGTATTTTTAAAGGATTATCTCATCAGTTTATGGAGAATGGATTTGATCAGGGCCTTCCTAGCTGTGGGAGGAGAGAAGTGAATAGATCTGAGAGATTCTGATGGAGACTAGATACAAAGGTGAGGGGTTGGGAGATTCCCAGATTCCAGGATTTAAGCAGTTAAGTAGTAGCAGCATTCACAGTAACAGCAATTCAAAGAAAGGACCTGGTGTAGTTGCAAAGGGCACTTTGGCCTTAGTCAGGTGCCTGAGACCTAATGTGAAGTCCAGTGCATGGCAAATATTCAAGTTTGGCACCCAGGGGAGAGGTGTGTGCTGAAGAAGTGATTAGGAGTCCTTTGCAGATGCAGGAGATGAGATGAGAGATGGGACAGAGAATGGAGGCACTACCTGCGCCTTGGAAAAGGCCAATGTAAACTTCAGAAAGCTTGGTAACCTGCCATGGACTCCAGTCTCTGTGCTTTGTGCTGGGACTTGGAACAGTCTGGCTTGCCATAACCCCTGGCTAGGTAGGGACTGACCTGTCTACCATCCTCCCCAGGGCCACCACCACCACCACTGAAGACGCGTTCTGTGCTCCGGGGTGATGATGTCCTCCTGCCCTGTGACCAGCCATCCAACCTGGCACAGGCTTTGTGGCTACTCAATGGGAGCAAGGGTCTGAGTGACGGGCAGGATGGCTACCGAATAGGCGTCGACGGGCTGCTGGTGACAGACACACAGCCTGAACACAGTGGCAAATATGGCTGCTATGCTGAAGAGAATGGTCTCCGTATCCTGCTGGCTTCTTACAGCCTCCTAGTCCGGCCAGCCACTCCTGCCCCAGCGCCACAGGCCCCTGCCACACATGGGGCACAGCTGGCACCTGATATGAGGCTGCTCTATGTGCTAGCCATTGCTGCACTTGGTGGCCTCTGCCTCATCCTAGCTTCCTCCCTTCTCTATATGGCTTGTCTGAAGGGAGGTAGACAAGGACGTCGACGAAAATACTCACTGGGTCGGGCTGGCCGGACAGGTGGCTCGGCAGTGCAGCTGCAAACAGTCTCAGGCCAGTGTCCTGGAGAGGAAGATGATGGTGACGACGGGGAGGGGCCTGGGGGCCTGGAAAGTAGCTGCCTCCAGATCATCCCTGGGGAAGGTGCCCCAGCCCCACCCCCTCCACCACCACTCCCTCCGCCAGCTGAGCTGACCAATGGACTTGTGGCACTGCCCAGCCGGCTTCGAAGGATGAATGGCAACAGCTATGTGCTCCTGAGGCAGAGCAACAATGGAGTTCCAGCAGGACCCTGCTCCTTCGCAGAAGAACTGAGCCGCATCCTGGAGAAGAGGAAGCACACGCAGCTGGTAGAGCAGCTGGATGAAAGCTCTGTCTGAGCCCAGCCTCCCTAACAAATGCTCTCCCGAGCCAGCCTGTCTGCCTGGGTCAGACTGCTGCATCCCCACCAACAGACACCCTCCTTCACATACCCCCTTCCCTGCCTTTCTCCCCACTTTTTGATGTCTCTGTAGGCTGGCTAAGTCATGGCCAGCCAAAGCCCCCTCCTCAGTCTCCAAGACCCACATGTGAGCAGCCCAGGCCCACCGGTGCTCCTCAGAGGTAGGTGCTCCCTCAGGACCAGGTGCTTTGCAAATCTAGACCTAGATTCCATCCCCTTAACCTAAATGCTTGGGAGGAGAGGAGTCCATCCTCTTGTCCCATTTTCTGCCCAACCTTCCTCTTCCTCCCAGGTAGGGCTCTGCAGGTCCAGATGGCCTCAATGTCACCACCCTCTGCATAGCCCTGTGTCCTGGATAGTCCTGAATCCAGACAAGACCTCTGCCAGCCACCTGAGCCCTGCGTACATTCACATGTGCACATGGAAGAATGTTTATCAGTTGGGCTGCAGCACCCTTCCCTTTCTGCTGTGTTCTGTTTTCATCCTTTCTGGATTTGGGGTAACCCCCAAATTGTCCAGTCCCTATTTAGTACTCTTCCTCAGTCTCAGGCCCATAGATAACATCTTTGGCAAGAGCTTGGGAACAGGCCAGCCTAGGAGGTAAGACTGCCACATTCCCCTCTTCTTCCTTCCTGTGTAGCCTTTGTGAGTCAGCCTTCCACTCCTCTTGGTCACATGGAAGACTGGCAGCAGAGCTCTAGCCATGTCCCTTCCGTATGCATGTGTGGAATGCACCCACATCACACACATGCTTACAGTCCCACCCACATGTATCTTCTGAGCTCCCCCTAGTTGCCTCAGACCTGTGTTGTCAGGTTTGGTCCATGAATATTTCAAAGGGAGAGTCTCTCCCCTCTAGCTATCCTCAGACGTTCCTTAGGATGGTGACCAACACTGCACTCAATGAGCCAGCCTCCCTTCTGGGAATAAAGTATTTCTTCCCCTAGACCAGAGCAAGGGGAGACAAGATCTGACATCTCACCTGGCAAATGAAGCCCGTTCTTGGAACTATGCAAAGGGCAGAGGCTGGGAGTTTGGATGTTTGGCTCCCACCCCTGTCCTACCTCACCGGGGCACTTTCAGGGTCCAGGGGCCTCCGAAGTCTCTAGGCTCCTATGGGACAATCAATCCTGACTGAGCTCCCCCATTTCCCTTGGGTGAGGACAGACTGTTATTTTTGTAGCTGAGAACGTGGAATCCCACGGGTTTTTACTGCCCTTTGCCCAAACCTCTCCCACCTCCACCCCACAATGAATGTATTTATTGTGAGAACGGCTACACTTCTTCAGGAATGCCCACACTCATCACTCAGGTGGGTGGAACAGGCATGTAAAAGAGTGGGGAGCCTGGGCTCAGCTCCTCCCGATGTTGGTTAATAAATGCCCTTTCCCTCCCCACAGCTCTGAGTAGTCTGCTTAATCTAGATTAGCATTCTCTGATCACCAACAACCAGGCTCTGACCCTATGGAGATAGTGCTATAGTGATTTCTGAATCCAGGGTTGGCTTTGCTCCCCAAACAACCATTTGCAGAGAAAACTGGGGTCAGCTTCTACCTTGTTTATGCTCAGTAGGCAGGCACACAGGCCCTGTTAAGGCTTACATATTCACTGATTATGGTGATAAAAATATGAGAAGAAAAGTACAGCAGTTCTAAGAATTGAAATAGAGGTTTCTGGGGCTGGGAAGGTGGCTCAGTGGTAGAGCGCATGCCTTGCATGCCAGAGGCCCTGGGTTCGATTCCTCAGCACCACATAAGCAAAAAGAAAAAAAAAAGCCGGAAATGGCGCTGTGGCTCAAATGGTAGAGCGCTAGCCTTGAGCTGAAGAGCTGAGGGACAGTGCCCAGGCCCAGAGTTCAGGCCCCATGACCGGACCCAAAAAAACAAACAAACAAATAGAGGTTTCTCTCTTCCTCACCATCCTCCACCCACTTCTGTATCAATTTTTGTATTTTGAGATGAGGATTTTGCTAGGTTGCCCAGGCTGATTTCAAACTCTTGTATTCAAGTGAGCCTCCTGCTCAGACTCCAGGGTAGTTGTGACTACAGGCATGTACCACCATGCACCCTACAAGATACTTATCAGCCCTCCTGCTTTTTCCTAAGAAAATTTTCAGCACCTCCCACCTCCTGGTCAAAGGGAGACAAAGGGTTCATTTTTGGAAAAGAGGTCTTGGGGTGAGAGTACAGTTGGGACCAGAGAAATCATGTAATCAGACACCAGGTCTAAGAATCAGGCCTGATGATTCCCTTGCTGTTGACATTGACCACATTGAAGAATTCTATGTTCTGCTTATTTTAAGACAATGAAAAGTTGGGGCCTGGTGTTGGTGGTTCATGCTTGTAAACCTAGCTACACAAGGTGGTTATCTGATGTAAAAGCCAGCCTGGGAAGGAAAGTGCATGAGACTCTTATCTCCAGTTAACTACCAGAAAAGTGGAAGGGGCACTGTGGTTCAAAGTGGCAGAGTGCTGCCTTGAGAAAAAAAAGAGCTCCCAGGCAATGTAATGAAGAAAAAAAGAAAGAAAATGGGGCTTATGCTTAAAACACGCACATGCTTTTGACGTGAAGCATGCCTTTGGATAAGTTTAATGATCTTAGTGTACTGCTAATCTGTATGCAAGCTAGAAGGTGCCTTCCCCAATGCTGAGCCACAGCAGAGTTCACTGTATGTAGGTCAACGTTTGTTAGCAACAGGACATCAGAGCAGGACAGTCTTAGGAAGCCAGTCTGAAGACCTCTGTGTTCCAAATATTATTAATTTAGATTTCAAAGAACAGAATCTTGTACATAACTTCTCATCTTGGGTTTTAAGGATATCAACAAGGTTATGTGGGCTTCAAGAATTCACAAGGTCACTGATAAATGGGTAGTTCTTTACCCCAAGCAAGATCTTTGCACTAAGCCCACTGGTGGGTTCCATTTATCTTCCTGATCTCAGAATCGGGGAGTTAGAATCACCTCTATTGGGGTGGTTCTCTCAACAGTCCAGAGGAGTTGGCGCTGGGTAACTTCACTGGGATTGAGCAGTATTCTGAAGCTTCCGGGGGCGCAGCCCGCCGAAGGTCGTCGGTTTGTTGGTGAAGGGGTGCCACTGACCCTGGATGCTAGGGTTGTCTGTGTGGAAGGGCTTGCGGATGCGGATTATGTCCAAACCCGACTGGTTCGCCAACTTCTGCACCAGCGCGGTGATCTCCTCCACCGACTTGCAGTTTAGGCTTTCCTCCCGCACGGACCCATTAACTGTAGCCATAGGGAGGTGGGAGAAAAGAGGTAGGTCCGGTGGGATCAGGTGTCAGCAGTTGGTGGGTTAAGCCCGGATCCCGCCCTCCGGCCCTAGCCCGGCCCACTCACGGTATTCGGCCACTACTCGGGGCACTTGGCACGGCCGTGGGTTCACGTAGATCACGATCCCTGGGTTCCGTCGGGCGAAGTCGGCCACCTCCTGTTCCACGAACTCCCTGAGGGACCCAGGAAGGGTGAGCAGGGTGAAGTCCGGAGCGAGGAATGCCGGGAGTGGCGTCATTCCTCCCAACCCACCTGGGCTCACCTGGCGCCGCGGGACGAGGGTGCGTCGCGGCTGAGGCTGAAGCTGAGGCGCTGCAGCTGCTGCACGTAGCGGCCAAGCCCGTTGTGGAGGACACTGGCCAAGAAACGGCTCGGGGTCCCGCGCGCAGTCATAGTTCCCGACGGGAGCCTCACCGGTAGCGGAGCCGCGGAGAGCGAAGGCGGGACGAATCCGGGACTTCCGGTTCCGGAGACATCCGCGGACGGGAGAGTTTTGCTTCCGAGGTCACAGTTGAGTGGCGCGTGCAGGTGACCCACGTTTCGGGCGGAAAGGGGGAGAGACGCGGGTGGTGGCGCGAGGCGAGGTGTGGAACCCTGGGGCCGCTTGTCGTCGAGCGGAGGGAAGACCCGGGGAGGTGTGACGGGAGTCGGGTTGTGGCTCCCTAACCACGTGGAAGGGCTCGCGGCGAGGAGAGACGACTGAGAATATGCAGATGGCCGCAGAGATGAGGGCAGCCAGGAGGGTCTGTGGAGAGGTGCGAGAGATGAGGAGATGATTCAGAGAAACCGTGGCGTCCAGGGAACTGGAGAGGGTCCTAGACGTGAGGTAGTGGCCGAATCCATTTAGGACCTGGGGAGTCGTTAGAGCGGGACATCGGTGGTGTGGATGGACAGAGACGTGAAGCAGCAATGTAGAGAGATTGAGGCGGACTCAAGTCGGGTGATGACGGGGGAGAGTTGGAGAGGTAATAGCCAGTCAGAGTGAGCGCTCTGAAATGCTAGGGTCTGAACTAATGAAAGCCACCAAAAGCAGGCTTTCGCAGTAGGGATGTGGGTCCTTTTCAGAGGTGCATCCCCCCTTCGGATTTTGCTGTCCTTGCGAGGGGAATGGATGGGTCGAAGGGGTTTGCCCCGCAGCTTGGTCCCAGGTCCTCCTCGCAGACGATACAGGAAGGAGGCTCTCCCAGCCTTGGAGGTGCCAGTGTTACCTCTAACTACAACCGAAATCCGCCAGTATTTGCGCACACATGGGATCCCCTTCCAGGATGGTCACAGCTGTCTTCGGGCACCCAGTCCCTTTGTGGAATCCTCTGAGGTCAAAGATCAGACTAATACTAATGCTTCCTTCAGCCTCTTCATTGATAAAACCACAGGACGTTTTCTCTGCATGACCAGCCTAGCAGAGGGAAGCTGGGAAGATTTCCAGGCCAGCGTGGAAGGAAGAGGGGACAAGGCCAGGGAGGGGATCCTGCTTACTGAAGGCCCAGAAGCTCAGGACAGTGAGGAGATCCAGAGGATCTGGAACAGAGCAGTACCCCTGGGGGAGCTGCCTGACCCAGAGGAGGCTCAGCTGGCTCGTGTGATGTTTGGCCTCACCAAGGTGACAGACGACACACTCAAACGTTTCAGTGTTCGATATTTGAGACCTACTCGAAGCCTGGTCTTCCCTTGGTTCTCCCCTGGGGGTTTAGGATTAAGAGGCTTGAAGCTACTAGGAGCTGAAGGCCAAGGGGATAGAGTACGATATGTGGAGACCACTATTCCCCGGCCTGGTGCCTTCCACAACCTATTTGGATTACCACTGATCAGCCGTCGAGACGTCGAGGTAGTCCTGACAAGTCGTGAACTGGACAGCTTGGCCTTGAGCCAGGCCACAGGGCTTCCTACTCTGGCCCTACCACGAGGAACAGTCTGCCTGCCCCCTGCATTACTCCCTTACCTTGAACAATTCCGACGTATTGTGTTTTGGCTCGGGGATGACCTCCGGTCCTGGGAAGCTGCCAAATTATTTGCTCGAAAACTGAACCCCAAGAGATGCTCCTTGGTGCGACCTGGGAACCAACAACCGCATCCCCTGGAGGCCCTGAACCAAGGCTTAAGTCTTTCTCGAATTCTTCGGACTGCCCTCCCTGCTTGGCACAAGTCTATTGTATCTTTCCGGCAGCTCCGAGAAGAGGTACTGGGAGAACTGTCGAATGTGGACCAAACAGCTGGCATCCGCTGGAGCCGCTTCCCAGACCTCAATCGTCTCTTGAAGGGGCATCGGAAGGGCGAGCTGACAGTCTTCACAGGTGATCCTTTGGGAAATCACTGCTTGGGGTGAAGGGTCAGGGGACCAGGAACAAAAGCATGGGTTTGGGCTTCTGAGAATGTTGAAAAGAAGACTTCCCTGACCTGCCTTGGTTCAAGGATCAGACTTTGCTCCTCACCCAGGGCTGTGTTCTTACCTCCTGCAGGGCCAACAGGCAGTGGAAAAACGACGTTCATCAGTGAGTATGCCCTGGATTTGTGTACCCAGGGGGTCAACACACTGTGGGGGAGCTTTGAGATCAGCAACGTGAGACTAGCCCGAGTCATGCTGACCCAGTTTGCTTTGGGACGCCTGGAAGAGCAACTGGACAAATATGAAGAGTGGGCTGACCGCTTTGAGGACCTGCCCCTCTATTTCATGACTTTCCACGGACAGCAGAACATCAGGTGAGATCCTCAGAGCCTAACCAACATTTAGCACCTTTGATTCCCTACCTAGTGCTGGTGGAACTCCTTCTAGGTCTCCTTTAGTAGGCTTTGAGTTTTCAAATAGATGGATTTCAAAGAATGGGAGTTCTCAAAGAATAGCAACTCACCTGGGGGCCACTTGTAATAATAGACTCTCAATTCATTGCCTCTTCCCAGGTCTGTAATAGACACAATGCAACATGCGGTCTATGTCTATGATGTTTGTCATGTGGTCATCGACAACTTGCAGTTCATGATGGGTCATGAGCAGCTGTCTACAGACAGGTAACAACTTCCTCTTGTCTAACTTGAACATACTTGTCTTATCAGGAAGCTGGCCTCTAGTCACATACACTTTATTTTCAAGGCAGGGGAATGGGAACATGATAGCAGGAATTATGGACAGAGACCTGAGTGTAAGTCTTCAGGTTTAGAGTGAGGTTGGAATAGTTTGTGGGGAAATGTAAGTTGCTCAAGAGTGTGTGCATGTTCTTGTCCTACCTGTCCAATAACCTCTTTTCATTGTTTGGGGATAGGATTGCAGCTCAAGACTACATTGTGGGGGCCTTTCGGAAATTTGCAACAGACAACAGCTGCCATGTAACGCTGGTCATTCACCCCCGGAAGGAAGATGATGACAAGGAACTACAGACAGCATCCATTTTTGGCTCAGCCAAAGTGAGTGGCTTTAAAGAGTCAGGCTGGAGAATAGAGGGGGCGGGCAGGTGTGACTGGGGACATTTCTCAGTCAATCTTTTTTTTCCCACCTGACCGTAGGTCCTGAACTCTGGGCCTGAGCACTGTCCCTCAGCTCTTCAGCTCAAGGCTAGTACTCTACCACTTGAGCCACAATGCCACTTTTTCTGCTTATGTGGTGCTGAGGAACCGAACCCAGGGGTTCATGCATACAAGGCAAGCACTCTGCCACTGAGCCACCTTCCCAGCCCCTTCTCAGTCAATCTTAAACCATCTTGACTGTCTTGAACAGGCAGGAGGCAGTGCCACTAGAGCTATGACATGAGGAATACGTGTGCCCAAAACACAAAGGTTGTTAATAGTTGGTTCTTTACCCTTCAGGATTTATGTCTTCTAGGAGAGGAACAGTGATTGCAAGTCGTTATGATGAGCCAAGAGTAGACAGCACAGGTATTTGGGGAGCAAAGAATAAACAGGTCTGAGTTAGTTTGGAACATCTGGGGAGACTTCGCAGAGGAAGTGTCAACAAAGATTACACTGAGGCCTGGAGTAGGTGTTAGCTAAATAAATAGGAGGGATTTTTAAGCTAAAGGACCAGCCCAAGCCTGAAATTTCCAATGGCACACTGGGTGCCTATTACATGCCAGGTCTGGGCTGGGCAAAGAAATTCAGGTTGAGGAGCACAAACTGTGTCATAATTAAATGGACACGAAGCTAAGAAAGAATAATGTAGAAGTGGAAAAATGGTAGTACTTTAAGACCATCAAGAATGGTCCCTAACCGGGTGCCGGTGGCTCATGCCTGTAACTCTAGCTTCTCAGGAGTCTGAGATCTGAGGATCTCGGTTCAAAGCCAGCCTGGAGAGGAAAGTCCAAGAGACTCTATCTCCAATAAACCACCAAAAAACTGGAAGTGGCACTGTGGCTCAAGTAGTAGAGTGCTCGCCTTGAGCTGAAGAGCTGAGGGGCAGCGCCCAGGCCCAGAGTTCAAGCCCCACAACCAAGAAAAAAAAAAAAAGAAAAGAAAAACAAATTAGATATGGTGGCATATGCCTGTCATCCTGTCTACTCATGATATGGTAGGTAGGAAGATCTCAGTCTAAGGCTGGCCTCAAGCAAAAGCAGAAACCCTATCTAGAAAATAAAACAGAAGCAAAAAAGGCTAGAGGTATGGCTTAAGTCGTAGAACACTTACCTAGCAAACGCTGTCCCTAAGTTCAAATTTCTATTGTCCCCAACCCGCCTTCCCCCTCCAAAAAAAGAAGGCCTTTCTAAAGCCAGTCATTGTGGCCCATACTTACAATCCCAGCTAAGCTACTTTGGAAATGGAAACAGGAGGGTCTAGAGTTTGCAGCCAACCTGGGCAAAGTTAGCAAAAATATGGTAAAAATGAAAGGGAAGCAGGTACAGTGGCTCATGCCTATAGTCGTAGTTCCTCAGGAGATTTGAGGTTAGAAACCAGCTTGGACAAAAGTTCACAAGACCTCATGTCAACCAATGAAAGTCAGATGTGGCCTCACATACTTAACATCCCAGTTATATAGGAAACAATCTAGGGTCCAGGGACTCATGTCTGTAATCCTAGCTACTCAGGAGGCTGAGATCTGAAGATTATGGTTGGAAGCCAATGATTAGAAAAGTTTGTAAGAGGGGCTGGGAAGGTGGCTCAGTGGTAGAGCACTTTACTTGCATGCTTGAGGCCCTGGGTTCGATTCCTCAGCACCACATAAGAAAAAAGCCGGAAGTGGCGCTGTGGCTCAAGTGGTAGAAGAGTGTAGCCTTGAGCTGAAGAGCTGAGGGACAGTGCCCAGGCCCAGAGTTCAGGCCCCACGACCGGACCCAAAAAAAAAAGAAAGAAAAGTTTGTGAGACTCTTACCTCCAAGTAACAAGCGGAGCCAGAATAGAGAGGTAGGTTGGTGGCTTGAGTGGTAGGGTACCATTCAGCCTTCAGCAAAAAAGGCAAGTGAGAGCATGAGGCCCTAAGTTCAAGCCCCAGTACTGGCATACAACAAAATACCAAGTTACGTAGGAAGCATAAATAGGAGAATCACAATAAGAAAAAACAATTTCAAAATAGCAAACCCATAGGGCTAAGGATGTGGCTAAGGATGTGATGAGATTTTTGTCTAACAAGTCAAGGCCCTGGATTTAATCCCTAATACAACAAAAAAGGAAAAAACAACTGAAAACAAAAGACCTGGGTTGGGAAGGTGGCTCAGTGGTAGAGCGCTTGCCTTGCATGCATGAGGCTCTGGGTTCGATTCCTTAGCACCACATAAGCAAAAAGAAAAAAGCTGGAAGTGGCGCTGTGGCTTCAGTTGTAGAGCGCTAGCCTTGAGCTGAAGAGCTGAGGGACAGCACCCAGGCCCAGAGTTCAGGCCCCACGACCAGACCCAAAAAAACCCAAAAAACAAAAGACCTCTCTTATGAAGTGTGACATTTAGATAGGCCTGTAAAGCACCTATGTTGAGTGTGGTAGCCCAGTATAGAGAAGAGATGTTGCAAGTAAAGAGCAATATAGACAAAGTCTGAAGCAGTAGCAGACTTATTGTCATGGAACTGGGAGATGAGTGGCCCTAAGAGGTTGGTGGCAGGGTAGTGCTTTCCCTCTCCCTGTTCTTGCCAGTGACGGGGTAGTGCTTTCCCTCCCCCTGTTTTTGCCACTCCCCTATGTACTCACAGCCTTCCTTTCTACGGCTTTGATCATATTGCTTCTTCCTTTTCTTCTTCCTTCTGTCCCCTTCCCCTTATCCCTTAGGCAAGCCAAGAAGCTGACAACGTTCTGATTCTGCAGGACAGGAAGCTGGTAACTGGGCCGGGTAAACGGTATCTGCAGGTATCCAAGAACCGTTTTGATGGAGATGTAGGTGTCTTCTCACTTGAATTCAACAAGAGCTCACTTACCTTCTCCGTCCCACCAAAGAGCAAGGCACGACTGAAGAAGATCAAGGATGATAATGGACTTGTGGCCAAAAAGCCCTCTTCTGGAAAAAAAGGTTCTGGGTCCCAGAACTCTGAAACTGGTTCAGTCCAGGACCCAAACTCCCACCAGCCAGATAGCTCTTAAGTTTTCAAGTTAGTGCAGAACTGCTCACTGAAATGAGCCTGATGGGACAGGCTAGGGCACAGACTTTTTGGCCCTTTACTAGAGCTCCTTTTTCATGTAGTTCTCAACTGTGGGTCCTTCTCAGTCTAGTGGAGTTCTGTAATGAGAAAATTCAATTTAGCAGCTATTTGAGGACCTACTGTGTGCCTAGCTTTGTTTGAAGTTTGGTATATCAGCACTGCAAAGACAGGTAAGGTCTGTTTCCACAGAACCCAGATCATGGTAGAAGAGACAAGTCAAAGAACAAATATAGTTTTAGTAATAAAGCCTATAAAGAAAAGTGTCAGAAGCCGGACATTGATAGCTTATGCCTGTAATCCTAGCTATTTATGTGGCTAAGATCTGAGTTCACAGCCAGCCTGGGCAGGAAAGTCCAAGAGACTCTTATCTCCAATTAAACACCAAACAATCCAGAATTGAAGGTGTGGCTTAAATAGTAGAGCACTAGCCCAGGGACAGCTTATAGGCTCTGAGTTCAAGCCCCAGGACATACACCAAAAAAGACAAGTGTTGAGTGTTGGTTATCTCATGCTACTCTGGAGGCTAAGATCAGAACAAGTTGAGTGGTAGAGTGCCAGCCATGAGTAAGCAAGAACACAAAGCACTGAGTTAAGCCCTAGAACAGGCCAAAAGTAAAACTGTAATAAGAGTGCTTACAGGCTTGTTTATATAGTCTGAAAAGGTGCTTCGGAACAGAGGGCATGTGACATGTAGGAACAAGCATGTAAGCATCTGGGGAAAGGGATCCAGGCAGAGAGCAAAGTACAGAGCCCTGAGATGGCAGGGAGCAAGGCACACTTGAAATTCCTGAACTTGGAGTTTAAATAGGGGACTTCTTGTTGAAATTCCAGGCTTTAGGCTTTTGGAGCTAAAGGGTAACATGGTGGGTGCCAAGTCTTTTCTGCTCTCCACTTTTGTAGAGCCTGCTGGCATTGGTGCTTAGCCGTGTAATACTGCTGGCCGTAGAGCCATGGAAAAGCCCAAAGGTGCCTGCCACTTGGACAGTGGTTCCATATATGCTGTCTCAAACAGCTGGAGTTGACTTTTTATAAATACAGCCATTTCTAATTTTAGTTAAAAAAAAAAAATTGCTTTGTGTGTGTGTGTTCTTTCTTATGTGTCCACCAGGTGTCTCCCCAGTCTGTAACTGGATTTCCACACCGAATTGGGAGTGGATGGGTCCCTCCCCCACTTCCAGGCCTTTGAGCCTTGAGGTATAATTTCACATCCTACCTTCCTTTCATATCTTTCCTTGCCTAGGAGAGAAGGGGGTGTGTGCTAACTGTATGTTTTTTTCTTTATACAGGGGCTGGCCTTAAACTCTAGATCCTTCTGCCTCTTCTTCCTAAATGCTACTACATGTATACCATAATGCCCTGCAAGACTCAACTTATTCTTATCTGTACTCCCATCCATTTCCCTCTAGTACCCTCTTCCACGGTTCTTTTTAATATACACCAGAACTCCTGGGGAATTGTTAAGAAAATTAATAAACCAAGCTGGTGCACATGGTTGTAGGATGAAGAGTCTGAAGCCAGCCCAGACTACTGCAAGACTTGTTTCAAAAATGAGGGGGTAAGCCGAGCCCTGGTGGCTCACGCCTGTAATCCTAGCTACTCAGGAGGCTGAGATCTGAGGTTCGCGGTTCAAAGCCAGCCCGGGCAGGAGAGACCATAAGACTCCTATCTCCAATAAACCACCAGAAAACCGGAAGTGGTGCTGTAGCGCAAGTGGTAGAGCGCTCGCCTTGAGCTGAAGAGCTGAGGGACAGCGCCCAGGCCCAGAGTTCAAGCCCCAGGATGAACAAAAAAAAGAGGGGGTGGGGAGGGCCAGAGATGTGGCTCAAATGATAGAGGATCTGCCTAGCAAGTATGAGGTCCTGACTTTGAACCCCAGTACCATCAGTAAAAAAGAAAAATACAGAGCCCAACTCCATTTCTGATCCTCTCCTGTCCTGCATATACTTCTAGTTCCAGAATTTGAGGAAGGATCTAGGAGTCTTCATTTTATTTCATTTTTTTTTATTTTATTTTTGGGTCCAGTCGTGGGGCCTGAACTCTGGGCCTGGGCGCTGTCCCTCAGCTCTTCAGCTCAAGGCTAGCATGCTACCACTTGAGCCATAGCACCACTTACGGCTTTTTTCTTTCTGCTTATATGGTGCTGAGGAATTGAACCCAGGGCCTCATGCATGCAAGGCAAGTGCTCTACCACTGAGCCACCTTCCCAGCCCGCTAAGTCTTCATTTTAATAAACGCTAGGAAGTGAAAAAAGATGACCTGCAGGGCTGGGAATGTGGCTTAGTAGTAGAGTGCTTGCCTAGCATGCATGAAGCACTGGGTTCAATTCCTCAGTATCATATACACAAGCTGGAAGTGGTGCTGTGGCTCAGGTGGCAGAGTGTTAGCCTTGAGCAAAAGAGCTCAGAGACAGTGCCCACAACCAGAGTTCAAGTCCTAGGACTGGCCAAAAAAAAAAGAAAAGACCTGCAGAGCATGTCAATTATTTTCAAATGATGACTTTGATTTCTTGTGATATTTTAGTCCCAACTTCAACATAAATGGAGAAGAGACTAGTGCTTGAAGAATCCTTTTGTTCTGGTAAAGATGAACATTTACTGCTCTCTGGAAAGGTGGAAAGGTCTGGAGTCTTTTGAAAAGTATAGCCACACATATCTTCTTAGACCTTGTAGCCAAGCTGCTGCAAAGCTGTTCTTGGGTAAGAACCTGGGGTGGGGGTAGTTCCTCCAGGGCCTGCTTTCTTGGGGGTCTCTCCCAGACTGGCTGGAGCCAGGCCTGTCTAATTCCCACAGTAATCATTGCCAGCCGTTGGCTGTTTCTAGGCCTCATCCAGCATCTGTAATGTGGAAGTCAGCCATTCCTTCCAGATGCACACCACCAGAGTAGTCTTACCTTTAAGAACATGAATTTCACATTCCTCTTAGAATGATGTGTTTTCAGAAAGCCTGTTAGGAGTTTCCAGTAGGGAGACCTGATGGGGTTCTAAATCAGAGAGAGAACCAGTCTTGCTTCTCCTTCCTGGTAGACCCTCCCCCACCTCCAATGGCATGCTTCAGAATGGTGAGGAGAAGCTAACAGCCCTGTTCCCTGCTCACTACACAAATACATTCCACTCCATACCTGCTTTAAACTCCCAGCATTAAGATTAGTCCAAAGTGTGTTCAGGAATCCCAAGAACTTAGAAGGTAGACTGGAGGAAATCCCTAGATTCTGCATAAGGACCCTGGGAGCCACTGTTGATGTACCCAGCTAATGGTTTGAAACAAGAGTATAGGATTGATAATTGTGTACAAATGATTAAGAACCTACAATCCCTAAGAATCATTAACTCCCATTTTCTGCATGGAACACAGGAAATTTTTCTTTTCTCCATTTTCCCCAACTTTAACCCTGTTATAATAAAATCCTTGGTTTAAAAAAAAAAATCTTGAGAGCTCAGGAAGGGCCTGGCCAAGCAGGGTAGGATTGCATCTGCAAGCCTGTCCTCAAGGCTGACAATGCATGTGTCATACATTGTTGTAAGGGGCAGCTTTGGTCCTCCAGAAGCTTCCTGTACATCGGATGGATTTGAGAAGACACTAAACTCACCAGTCTCCTGCAGCCCAAGGACTCAGGCTGCAAATATGGCCCACATACCTGACTTGGGCCTTCCCAAGGCTGCCTGAAGTGCCAGAGGGAGGGTGAGCCCTTGGTACCTCCTTGAAGTACAAACCAACTTCCTGTTTGTGCTTGTGGGTGGGACTTTTATGAGTCTAAAGAAGCCTAGCCATGCCCTGTGGGGGGCCAGGACTAGCAGCCAGCTCACGTGGGTGGTATACACCTACATAAGAAGGGGGGGGTCCTGGTTCTGCTTGGGCAAACTGAAGCCCAAATCTTCTTTGGGAGTTGTGGGGGTGGGGAGGGGGACTGTTTTGGTGAAATTAGAGCCCTAATTGTCTGCTCCTAGGGGTTTTCCCTGTCTTTCTTGGAGGAGAACCGGATTGGTCTCCTCGCTGCGGAGAAAAGGGTGGCGGAGTCGAGTCCTAGAGCTGCTCAGGGGAGCTGGTAGCTTAGCTTTCGGCCACGTGCCGCGCGCCCCTTCCCCTAGTCGAAAGGCAAGTCCGATGAGCTGTGAAGTCAAAGGGCAGCCTCGGTGTCGAGCTACTTTGGAGCTGGGTACTCAGCCGGCTCGGCAGCGGGAGTGTTGGGCGCAGACCACTCCCCTCCCCGGGCTGGGGGCGCGGTCTCGGCTGCCCCGCCCCGCTGCACCGAGTCGGGCCGGGCTGGCTCTGGGAGTCGGGAGCCGGGAAGCGCCGGGGCGCCCGAGTTTTCGCGGAGAGAAAGTGAGCGCGCTGGAGCGGGACCCTGGCCGGGGCGCGGCGGCATTGGGTGAGTGTGTGAGTGGGGGGCCCGACGGGAGTGCAGAAACTTGCCTTTCGGAAATCCCCGTTCCGGGCCAACTTTTCGTGTCTGGAGAAGCTGGGGGTTGGAGTGAGGAGGGAGTCCCCACTTGGTGGAGCGCAGCGGGGAGGCTGAACAGCCCAGGGACCGGAGAAACTTGTACGGCTAGACCGCCATGCACGCGTGCACTGTGCCCTCGCACGCCTTTGGGACCCACGTGCTCTAGAAAAAGACGCGCCTCGTGAGGGACCCCCACCTTCCCAGCTGCAGGGTCCCCGGCCGCGCAGCCCCCGGCGGGCTGGGCTCCAGGAGGCCACCCCGTGACTGCCGGCCGGGGCGGGCCGGGTGGGACGCGTCTCCGGTTCCTACTTCCCGGCTGCCTGCTTGCAGGTGAAGACCGAGAGGTAAACAGAGGCGCAGGGCACGTGATTGGTCTGCAGTTTGGTGAACAGTGGGATCCCAATCCCATCACAGGTCAGGGAACCCCTTTCCCAGGCCAGGACGAATGTGCTTGGTCCGGTGCAGGGCTGTATTCCATTTTAAGCCTGAAGCAGTGTTAAAACTCTCCCTGGAATGGGAACACTACGCCCCCTGGAGCCGGAGTGGCTAGAGAGGCCCAGAGACTGTTGGGCTGGGGTGAGGCTTCTTGTGCTCCTTGTCTTCCAGCTCCGAAGCCCTCTTACCTGAAGGTATTTGGAGGGAGGCCTCTGATAGTAGACAGCTGCCCCTATCCCTCGCCCCCAGCGTAGGGAGCAGCTGCCTATGAATCCCCTTCCTGCCACCAGCCACCTCCATCCCTGGCAGGACCAGGAGCTCCTCCTCCCAGTGTAGCACCAGGAACCCACCAATGTAAGAGGGGCCCTCTCCCCTCCCCAAAGGGAATACATAAGAGTAAATACTCCCCAGTAACCGAGGGGGTCAAGGAAGATTACCGCCCCCCCCATGAGGGAGCTGTAGCCCAGCTTCTCTTCTAGTCTCACCCCGCCCCCATTCCTGTCCCCTCCCCCTCCCCATGCTGAGCCCAGCTGCTGCTGGAGCTTCTGGGCAGGCTGCCAGAAAGGGGAGGAGGCTTTTGGTGCCCTAGGAGGCAGAGATCAGGGCAAGGCCAGAGATGGGGGTCTCCACTGGGAAGAGAGATTCTGTCTGCCCTTGTGAGGCTGAGGGTCTGGAATTGAGCCTGAGTGTGGCTGGGCTATGTTTCCCTTTCCAGGGAAAAAGAAAGAAAAACAACCCTTTCCATAGAGCTAAAAATAGAGCTGAGAGCCGGCCAGGCTGTGGCCTGGAAGGGGGGGGAATGCTCCTTCCTGGGGCTGAGCCCAGCTCTGGCAGGCCTTGAGCCTCAGGGGGAGGCTACTGGGGAGGGAGGCTGGCCTTGCCCAGGGGTACAGGCATTAGCTGACCTGACCAGGTCATTGAAAATCTCTCAGGGAAAATGTGATAATTTGTGAAATGTGTGTGTGTGTGAGTGTGTGTGTGTGTGTGTGGTTACCTATGAGGCAGTGTTTGAAAAGAGGGCTGAGACTTGCCTATTTAAAATGGTTTTTAAAGACCTAACAGTTGTGAAAGAGGGCACCACAGGCGTGCACCAGCGAGTGACTGTGAGATTTGGCCTAGGAGATTATGGAATGAAGGAACTTGGAATCACGTGATGGATGAGACTGATTGTGGCTGCCTTGAGACAGAATGTGGGAAAGGTCGAGTGGGTGTTAAGATTGTGCTGTTTTCGAGAGGGTTGGAATATTTGTGATTCTGGGAAAGACAATGGGATGCTGTCTGCTGTGTAGGTTTGGACCACTCACCCGAGATTGTTGGGGTGATGCTCCTCTCTGAGCACTGACCTCTCTTCTAGCAGATGACTGGGAGGTCAGGCTGGGGAGATCTGAGGCGATCCAAGGACAGGCCTGGGCTTGCGGGCTGAGGGCACCCGGCTCGGAGAGGGATGAGGGTGCCCGGAGTGGTAAAGGGGGTGTGTGGGGGGGAGCTGATGTGTGGTTCCCGGGACCGCCAGGTGGCGCCGCCTGAGCAAACCTAGAGTGCTGCCTCCAAGCCTGGGGGTGGGGCAGGCAGCTACAGCTCCTCGGCCCCGACTTGTGCGGGGTTGCGGGGCGTCGGTAGCGGAGCGGGGGGAACCGACCCTCGGCCGGTCGCCTCTCTGGACTCGGAGGCTGGAGTGGGTCTGGCCGGGGAGGCTTCGTTTAAAGAAGGGGAGGGGAGGAGCGAGCGCCGCCGCGCCTCGGCCTTTTGTGTTTCAACAATGACCAGCCGCTGCTGGCCCCTGGGCCCCAGCTCGGGCAGAGGGTGACCCGCCCTCGGAGTCCCGATCCGATCCGAGCACCCCGATACATGAGCACCGGGCCTGGCAGGGAAGGGGCCCCGGGCGCCGCCGTGCCAGCCCCCTGCGTGCGCCCCGGCCGACACGCGTGACGTGGGGTGCT
>NW_012267252.1:4595028-4665950 GCF_000151885.1 Dipodomys ordii
TGCCACTTCCGGCTTTTTTTCTTTTTGCTTATGTGGTGCTGAGGAATTGAACCCAGGGCCTCAGGCATGCAAGGCAAGCACTCTACCACTGAGCCAACTTCCCAACCCCTGGCTTTTTGATGGTTAATTGAAGATAAGAGTCTCACAGCAGGTAGTTCTGCCCAGGCTGGCTTTGAACCATGATTCTTAGATCAGCCTCCTGATTAGTTAGGATTACAGGTGTGAGCCACCAGTGCCCAGCTAGCCTGCAGCTTTTAACTTTAGACAAAGTCTTTAAGTTTGCCAAGCCTCCATTTCTTCCTCATGTGTAATTTGGAGATCGTGATAATATTTTGCTTGTATATGACTGTTGCAATGATTACAAATAGACCTTTTGAATTGTTGGACATAAAACTGAGGAGGCCCTCCGCCAATGATAGCAATTACTTCTGGGGTTGGGGACCCCAGATTCGGGGGGGCGGGCAGGGAATAAGTATGGTGGCTTTGAAAGCAGGTCATTCTCAATGTCGCATGGCACCCTGTTTCAGAACATGGAGAAAATCCTGATTCGCCCAACAGCCTTCAAACCAGTGTTGCCCAAACCTCGAGGGGCACCGACCCTGCCTAGCTTCCTGGGTCCTCGAGCTGCCGGGCTGTCTGGAAGCCAGGGAAGCCTGACACAGCTGTTTGGAGGCCCTGCCTCCTCCTCCTCTTCTTCCTCCTCCTCCTCAGCTGCTGACAAGCCCCTAGCACTGAGTGGCTGGACCAGCGGCTGCCCTTCAGGGACGCTGTCTGACTCTGGCCGAAATTCACTATCCAGCCTACCCACCTACAGCACGGGGGGTGCCGAGCCAGCCACCAGCTCCCCGGGCATGCACTTCTCCTCCCACGGGCGGGGGGCACTGCCTGGGCCAGCCCGAGGGGCCCCTACTGGGCCATCCCACTCCGACAGTGGCCGCTCCTCCTCCAGCAAGAGCACAGGTTCCTTGGGGGGCCGTGTGCCTGGGGGACTCTTGGGCAGTGGGCCTCGGGCTTCCCCTGATAGTTCCTGTGGGGACCGCTCACCCCCACCACCACCACCTCCCCCTCCTTCGGATGAAGCCCTTCTGCACTGTGTTCTGGAAGGACAGCTTCGAGACCGGGAGGCAGAGCTGCAGCAGCTGCGAGACAGTCTGGATGAGAGCGAGGGTGCCACAGGCCAGGTGCGGTCAGGGGTAGTACTGGGGCGGGTGAGGCACGGGGAATCATGCAAGGCATTTCTATAGGGGACAGAGTGGGTGGGCAATCACAGGGCCCCCCAGCTGTGTGCCTTGGTCTGAGAGTATAAAAGAGTCAAGCCTAGCATTGCCTTGTACCAGGCTTTTGGGGCTCAAGGAAGTTATCTAACCTTACTGATTTTTCTGGTTCCACTTATGAGGATTAAATCAGGCAAAGGGTATGAAGTGTTCAACATACCATGTAAGTGCCTGCTACCGTCACTACTACAGTCACTGGGTTTGTGGATGCTCTCCTTCCCTGAGCCCAGACAGGAGGCCACCAGAGAGCAATGAGTGCATGGGGGTAGCCAGGGCTGAGGTATGTGGGGGTTCTACCTTCTCACCCTAGGAATTCCGGCCAAGGCACTGGCCCCGAGAACGTGAGGACTGCACAGCACAGGCCCAGCAGGCCACACAGAGGGCACAGCGGACTCAGCAGCTGCTGCAGCTGCAGGTGTTCCAGCTGCAGCAGGAGAAGCGGCAATTGCAGGATGATTTTGCACAGCTGCTGCAAGAGCGTGAGCAGCTGGAGCGGCGCTGTGCTACCTTTGAGCGAGAGCAGCGAGAGCTTGGGCCACGGCTAGAGGAGACCAAGTGGGAGGTGAGCTGGACTGTGGGAGGGAGGCAGGCAGGAGAGTCACTCCGAGACACACTGAACAAGCTTCCTAAGAGGCTTTATCCTTCCTCGTCTCTGAGATGAGCCCCTCTGACCTCCTATCTGGATGAGGGTCTCCTTACATCCTGTGTTAGGTCTTGTAATGTGAACCCAGGCAGACTGACTCACACTCAAGACACTCGTGCCTCTTACTTAGACACGTGGACACTACCTTAATTGCGCCCCCTCCACAACACCTGCCACCACTTATCCCCAGAGCCACGTGGTATTCTTCCCCAGGATTTCATGATTCTTTGATAAGACCATCTCTGAAAGAAAAAGGTCCAGTTCTGTGTTCTCTTTTTTTATATTCATTCATTTTGTGCTGGTACTGGGGCTTGAACTCGGGGCCTAGATGCTGAACCTTAATCTTTTGTTGCTGTTGTTGTTGTTTAAAGTTGGCAGTCTACCACATGAGCCACAGCTCCACTTCCAGTTGGTTAATTGGAGGTAAGAGGCTCATGGACTTTCCTGCCTAGCCTGGCTTCAAACTGTGATCCTCAGATCTCAGTCTCTTGAATAGCCAGGACTACAGGCTACTGGCTGTATGACTAGATCTGTCACTAGGGTTACGCACCTCCATTTGCATCTCTCTAAAGTGAGGATAATGATTGCCATTCTTCTGCTTAGCGTGATGCCCAAGGCTCAACCTGCCAGAGAACTCTTCTCATCATCCTTCCTAACCATTTCTCATCCCCAGGTATGCCAGAAGTCAGGTGAAATCTCTCTACTGAAGCAGCAGCTGAAGGAGTCTCAGGCAGAGCTGGTTCAGAAGGGCAGCGAGCTGGTGGCTCTGCGGGTAGCACTGCGGGAGGCCCGGGCTGCCCTGCGTGTCAGTGAGGGCAGGGCCAGGGGCCTGCAGGAGGCAGCCCGAGCCCGGGAGCTCGAGCTGGAGACCTGTTCCCAGGAGCTACAGCGGCACCGCCAGGAGGCTGAGCGACTTCGGGAGAAAGCTGGCCAGTTGGACACAGAGGCAGCCGGGCTCCGGGAGCCTCCTGTGCCACCTGCTGCTGCTGACCCATTCCTCCTGGCAGAGAGTGATGAAGCCAAGGTGCAGCGGGCAGCCGCTGGGGCCGGAGGCAGCCTGAGGGCGCAGGTGGAAAGGCTGCGCACTGAGCTGCAGCGGGAGCGGAGGCGAGGTGAAGAACAGAGGGACAGCTTTGAGGGGGAGCGGATGGCCTGGCAGGCTGAGAAGGAGCAGGTGATCCGGTACCAGAAGCAACTGCAGCACAACTACATCCAGATGTACCGGCGCAACCGGCAGCTGGAACAGGAACTGCAGCAGCTCAGTCTGGAGTTGGAGGCCCGTGAGCTTGCTGACCTGGGCCTGGCTGAGCCCACCCCCTGCATCTGCCTGGAGGAGATCACTGCCACAGAAATCTAGAGCTTCATCTCCACAAGGAGCACAGCCCAAGAAGGTGGGAGCCATATGTCCACTCAGGCCCCCACTGAGCATCCCCCAACTTAAGAGTCCCAGAGCCAGTCCTCCACACCCCCCCCCCAGCCCCATGTAGGTCCTTTGGGCCTCTGCCAAGCATTAACGTGGCCCTGTGACTTGGAGAGCCAAGATCACACCCCTTGAAGGCCTGTGCTCATTGCTACCCAGAAGCTCCTACCTACTCTGCCCATTTCACTCCCCAGATGCTGCCAATGCCACTGCTAGCCATTGTCCTATTTGCCCGCCCACCCTAGCCAGGGGAGCTAGGAAGAGGAAGGGGCTCCCTCATCTCCACATTCCCTTCACTCCCAAAGCCAGAGAGAGCCAGATGGCACCAGCTGCTCCCGATGTGCCTGCCCCTACCCTGCCCATGTTGGGGAACAGGGCTGGGACTGGGGGCCGACCCCCCCATCCCAGCTCTGAAATCCTTGTTCTGGGCTAAGGGGGCTGAAGTCAGACCAAAGGAAGAACTCAGCAATGTCTTGTTTATTTGTGTTTGTGACCAAGCAGACCCACCCAACACCCAGGTTTATGGCCTCGTTTTCACTTGTATATTTTTCACACTGTAAATTTCTTGTACAAACCCAAAGAAAAAAAATTAAAAAAATTTTTTTTGTTTTTAAAAAAGGTGAACATCTGGGTAAACATCTGGTGGTCTGTTAGATCTCCACCCCTTCGTTTGTTCCCTTTTGAATGTGGGGGGGGGAGGGGAGGGAGGGTGAAGGAGGATGAGGAGAGGACCAATGACCTCAAAGTCTGAGGTCTAGTGAACCACAATATGAATTATTTCTCTGTGTTTGAAGAACTAGAAAAGTTTTCCATCATCCCACACATTGAATACTGCTTGGGGCTGCATGTGTGGACCCCTTGAAGGCTCTGCATCTTTTGTTTCAATGGGAGAGTGGGAGAGACACCATGAGAAGGCTCCAGACCTTAGATTTCTCAGCCCCTTCTTATCTTAAACGTTTGGGGAGCAAGGAGTACAGTTGACACAGATTGCCGGCTAGCACATTGTTCAGGGACACCAAGCAAGCTTATCTTGAAAGGGCAGAGCCAGACAACTGTGAGGAAAGAAAGTGGGAAGATCTGAGCTACCAGTGCAGAGCTCCAGATAGGCAGGGCATGCCAAGCCTGGGCAGTGCCTCAGTCCCCGGGAGATTCACAGGAAAAAAATCTGTAGACAGCAGGTTGACCTAGGATTGGTGAGATGATCAGGTCAGTGGGAAACGTCATGGGAATCCTTGAGTGGGTTGAGGCTGGGGTTAGTGTGAAGAGTTGGAGGAGGGACTGGGCTGGGAATCTTTAGGAGCCTGGCCTCAGTCTGGTCATTTCCAGGAGCTTCTGGGAGCTGGAGGGGAAGTAGAGCAGCATCAAGGGATCCTTGTGCAGAGGAGTGGTCTGGAAGGCACCGATCAGTGAGGGCTGATGGGCCAGAAGGTAAGGGCAGCAGGCCAGCTCCAGGTACCCTGACCACAAGTTCCATGGGCTCTCGAGCCTTGTTTCGATAAGCCCGACGGATGGTGTCCACCGCTCTCTGGTGCGTTACCTGTTCCAGGCTCTCTCCATCCACTGCCACAAGCTCTAAGCCAGCCTGGAATAGGGTGGGATAATCTGTTCTCCTTTCTCATCTTCACCACTTAACACCAAACCTTCAGGGGTGGCCTCTCACCTCCACAAGCTAAATCACTCCTCCCCCTTCTGAATGCAGGAGATGGACAATAGGACTTTTGTGCCTGGATCTGATGGGGGCAGGGTGGGGCACAGACAATGGCCCTTTGTCCCTTAGGGCTCAGAGGTGGAACAGGATGGGCCGTCCTCAGGCCCAGGCTAGCACAGGGGACAGATTCTCCTCTAGGCCTGCTCATCCTACTCATACTGACCCCAGTACCCCCAAGCCACCTCCCACAACTAGTCCTATGCCTGAACATGTCTGGCTGGAAGGTGAGCAAGGAGCAGCCCTACACCCAGCCAGACTTCCAACTCTGGGGTTTAGTTAGGAGTGGCCTGGAGCTTTACCCACCTGCAGGGCTCCACTGAGGAAGGCAGCGCCCCCTGGGAAGATCTTCTCTATCTTCACCATAGGCTGCACCTTGGACTCAATGCCTCCAGAAATGCTGATGCCTGGGGATGACCAAAAGCACAGTGACACACCCCAAAGTTCTGAGTTCCCAGAGAATCCTAGGATGTCATACCCAAGTTCAGGGCCCACAATATATTCCAAACCCTGCATTTTTGTTACTGTTCCGTCTCAGCTCCCAAATCTTCCAAATCCCTTAAGGGGCTTGGAAGGTGGCTCAGTGGTAGAGCGCTTGCCTTGCATGCCTGAGGCCCTGGGCTCGATTCCTCAGCACCACATAAGCAAAAAGAAAAAAGCCGGAAGTGGTGCTATGGCTCAAGTGGTAGAGCACTAACTAGCCTTGAGCTGAAGAGCTGAGGGACAGCACCCAGGCCCAGAGTTCAGGCCCCACGACCGGACCCCCCCCCAAAAAAAAAAATCCCAAATCTTCCAAATCCCAACCTTCTCCAAATCTAGATTCCCCGCCCCCAGCTAGTACCCCCCAGATTTGTTTTCCTGGGCTCAGACTTGAGATCAAGCCCAACCTCACCTAGACCCAGGAATCCACCCTTCCCCACCCAGCTCCATCTGGACTTACCTAAGGACTGCTTCATCTTCGACAGCGTGACGGTCTTCAGCTGCCCAATAGGGGCCTTTGTGGCCTCTGCCTCAGTCCCCCCAGTTCCATTTTCTGGGGGGCCTAGTCTGGCCCCCATCTTGTCTGACTGCCCATCCAGAGGTCGTGGTAGGGGGGACCGAGCCTTCCGAGGCTTGTGATAGCGCCCATTGACTGCGCTGGAGTTGGAAATGGGTGCTGGGGATGGGGAGCGCCTACGCCCTGGAGATTTGCCTCGACCCCGGCTATGGTTGCGGCTGCAACTCTGGACTGGGGCCTGGCCCTGGCTCTGCTGAGGGTCCTCTTGGCTCACAGGTTCTGTCAACAGCCAATTAGGTCTTGGGGGCCGAGGTGCCACTGGGGGTGGCTGAGGAGGAGGTGTGCGTGCACTTCGGCTTGAGGTGAAGGCATCTACTGGCACATCTTGTAAAGGAGGGATTCCTTTGTGATGGTGGCGGGGGCCAGAGGCACTCAGAGAAACCTGGAGGTCCCCCAGCCTGTCCCTCAGCTCTCCATCATCCTCTGAGACGCCATTCACAGGTAGAAGATAGAAACCTCCACGGCTGTCTGGGAAACAGGGCCAAGGTCAGGTGGCCCCCTCTTCAACTCCCAGCCCAGACTACGTTCTAGTCTTGCTGTGGTTTGTGTGGGGCTAGGGTTTGTGACAGTGAGGCCTGGTTTCCTCAGGCCTAGTGCAATAAAGAAAGGACACTGCCTACTGGAGAAGGTAGACAAAGCCCAGGGGTTATAATAAAATCTTACACTGTCATATAGTTCTACTTTAATTTTTGTCAGTTGTGGGGCCTGAACTCTGGGCCTGAGTGCTGTCCTTCGGCTCTTCAGCTCAAGGCTAGTGCCCTACCACTTGAGCCACAGCGCCACTTCTGGCTTTTTCTGCTTATGTGGTACTGAGGAATCGAACCCAGGACCTCATGCATGCAAGGCAAGCCTGAGCCACCTTCCCAGCCCCCTAATTTTTTTTTTTTTTTTGTGCCTGTCCTGGTGCTTAAACTCATGGCCTGGGTATTGTCCTTGAGCTTTTTTTGCTCAAGGTTAGTGCTCTACCACTTGAGCCACAGCTCCACTTCCTGCTTTTTTTTTTTTGGTAGTTTATTGGAGATCAGAGTTTTATGGACTTTCCTGCCCAGGCTGCCTTTGAACTGCAATCCTCAGATCTCAGCCTCAGTAGCTAGGATTACAGGCATGAGGCACCAGCACCTACCTTAGTTCTACTTTGACATGTCTGAGAGTAGATTTTAAAAGGAAGGGAGTTAAAAACACTTAGAAGAAATAGTAGAGGTGGTGATGAGTTGTAACAATGGTTCTGGGGCACACTGCTATACTCCAGGGAACCTAGGGAACTCTCAGTGTACCTTTGAAGACCCCATGTCAGGGGTAGGGATAGGTGCTTGTTCTCTTTTGTCCTAGTATCCCCAAGGTTGGGTCCCCTCCCTGGGCTCTAGGACTCTGACTGACCAGGCACAGGGGTGATGAGGTGACGCTTGGGCGGTGTGTCTTGCCGAGCTGGTCTCAAAGCAGGAGGCCACACTGGTTGGAGAGGAGAGTAGGTCAGAGGCCAGGCACACCTCACCAGCTCCCTGTGGGCCTATAAAGAGGCTCACAGATTCTGCTGCCCTCTCTCCTGAGACCTTCCCCCTCTACCCCTGGCTCAGAGCTCAGGATCTAGAACCGTCCCCAGCTACTAACCTGCCCTGTTCTTGAGAGCCTCAAAAGCCTCCAACTCCACAGGCATCACCATGCTGTCAAAGCGGCCCAGGTCCGTGGGGGCCACTACACTCCTGGGGGAAGGCAAGGGATGCAGGCTGACCAGGGCTCAGTTCTGGAGGTATCAGGAGGAGCTTCAGCCCTGGGGATGTTGGGGGGAGGTATCAGGAATCCCCTTCCTGTCCCTGAGCCCGCCCCTCAAGCCCCTCCTTACCTGATGTCCCTCAGCAGCAGCAGCTTCTCAGGCCTGTCTAGGATGGCCAGCAGGGGCCTCACTAGATCCTCTACACCACCCTCATGCACGTACTGTGGATAGAGGTATCACAGTCACACAGCAGTGGGAGATCCAGAGCCAGGGGAGAAGAAAGGCCAGGACCCCCTGCGTGCCCTGGAACCCATCCAGCCCTCCCCATCCAACCCAGGGGCCACAGGATGTTCTTATCTTGGTGACCTTCTGGAGGCATGAAATAATCATGGCAGTAATACAGTAGATCTGTAATAAATAGCAACAGCAACAACAGCTTGGGGGGCAGACACCTTTCCAAGCTTTTTTTTTTTTTTTTAATAGGACCTCTTATTCAGCAGCCACCCTGAGAGACAAAATTAACTTCCTGTTTTATTGATGAGAAAACTAAGGGTCAGAAAGGCCTTTGCGCCAGCTGCTGGTGACTCAAGCTTGTAATTCTAGCTACCAACGAGGCTGAGGTGTAAGGGCCAAAGTTCAAAGCCAGACAGAGCAGGAAAGTTTGTGAGACTCTTATCACCAATTAACCAGCAAAAAGCCAGAAGATGAGCTGTGGCTTACGTGGTACAGCACCAACTGTGAGCTTGAGGTCTTGAGTTAAAGCCCCAGTACCAACACCCCCCCACAACCAAAAAAAAGTCATACAGATTAGGATGAGGAACCCAATACATCTGACTTTCACCTGCTCTGATGTTAGAAAAGCATGCACCAGGACTGGACTCCCCTCCCCATCTCCATTCCCCAGACAGAAGGAAGGAAACCGAACCTAATATTAGGCTCTAGGCCTGGAAGTCTCAGTCTTTGTTCTGAGCTGGAATGGAAACCTTGGGGAAGAGTGCTCTACAGAACGCCTCTCTAGTCAACAACCTCCGCCTGGCACGGCCTGGATTCATACATATCCCAGCAACTAAAACACTGAACCACTCTACTTGGACAGTACACTGCCCTCTGGTGGTAAGAGGGAGACAAATTCAGGGACATGCACACAGACCATCTCTTCTGGGCATAGACACAGGGCATGCTCTCGGTGGTCAGAGTGAGTCACTGAGAAATATTTGGAGATAAATAAAATAAAATATTAACTATGTATGTGGCTCTAAACTGCAACAAGGTTACAGGATTCACACACATATATATCATATATATATGTATTATACATATGTATGTGTATTTTTTGTCTGGAGAGACATGTTGCATAGAACTAGCATACATCCTTCAAGTCCACAAGCATACATTCAGTATCCACTAAATGCAGTGAGGACACAATAGTAAAGAGTTTATCTCAGATGTGGGAATGAGAGTCAGGGGAGCCACTCACAGCAGTGAACTGCAAACCATGACAATGGGGGAAAGTAGTAATTTCAGAAGAGGGTAGAAAATCAGAGTAGGCTTCTTGGAGTCAGTGACTTTATTTCCAAGATCAATACAGGGAAAAGCATGGATGTTAGGAAGAAAATGTTCCATGGAATAATGAGTAGGGTAACATGGCCATAGGCCATGTGTTGTGTGCAGACTATGTGACTAATAGCCCTAAAACAAGTTTGTAACTCTGTAGCCAACATGAGAAGATTACAGGGAAAGGGAAAGTTAGCAGTTTGGGGAGTCACGAGGAAGGGCCTTGAACGAGGAAGGGCCTTGAACATGAGGGAAAGCAACTTGTACTCTATTCTACCTAATAAGGAATTGGGAGGTGGATGGGGAGTATAAAGTGATCTGAAAGGTAGTCTGTAATTGCTGATGTGGTGCCTGTGTAGAGAAAGTTCAGAGAATAAAGAGCGCAGGTCTGCACATTCGTGCAGTAGGGCTCTATCCCAGAGGATGTTGAGGGTGGTGGTTGGATCAGGCTTGGACAGCACGTAGAGCAGAAAGGTGATATGGAGAATACAGAGAGACGACATGATGGTGGTCTGAGAACTGGAGGGGCAGAGATGAGAGTGCAGTTCAAGCACTGGCCAAAGAAACAGACACAGAGCCCCACCTAGTGGCCAAAGCTCAGACTTGCAGGTTCACTGGAGCCATGACACATCCCAAGATTAGTTCAGAGCCCATACTGCCTCCCTCCTCAACATAAACTGACTCCATTGGCAACTATGCTGCGAAGTAGGCCTTAGTAAACGAAATCATGAATAATCATCTTAGGCTCCATGTGGCAATACATGGACACACTCCTGCACTTATTGCCAATGCATACACCATACAGATAGACATTCAGCACCACCATGAGCCAGGCAGGAGTGGAGGAATCCACACATAATTTTCTGAAACCTCTCAATTTGCACACGGTGCAAGCAGATGCATATGCTCTACTGGGAACCCACTACAGTATAGAGGGATAAGAGAAGACCTTCCAGTTCTCCAAGTTCTATGCAGTCTTTTGAAACTAACTCACATCTTTCCCTGGGGCTCTTTGGTTCTGTATGGAGTAGAACAGGCAGGTATTTGGGGGTTGACACGTAGCAGAGTTATAGGATTGCTTATCTGGGTAATAGAGAAGGGGTCTGGCATAAGCCTGAACTAGCTGGCTGCCCAATGAGCAGAAGAGGATGAAGAAGGGGACAAGTCTAGGGGTTTAGATAGGGTACAGGCAGGTGCCTGCAGGGACTCGCTTTCTTTCTACTCATCATTCCTCTGTAGGTCTAGATTCTCTCATCGTAAGTGTCACATCTTCAGGAAGGCCTTCCCAGATGACACCCCAAAAGTATGCATCCTGGATTATTCTTTGTGCTCTTTTCTTTTGAAGCGTCTGTATGATTTGCCACTGAAGTATTAAGATTCAGGTTATTGGTGATCTCCCCTTTCTGGCAATGAGCCTGGTGTGATGTGTGTGTGTGTGTGTGTGTATAAGAGAGAGAGAGAGAGAGTGTGTGTGTGTGTGTGTGTGTGTTCTTGCTTTTACTGACTACCTGCTTCTAGCCTTAAGTCCAGGGACTGGTCAGTGGCCTGAATAAGTGAGAGATTAGGAGACTGCATAACCATGCAATGGGGATACTATCTGAGAGACCATGGGATAGGATGCATACAAGCTGGAGGCTTACCCGGGAGCAGTGGCGGGTGACTGCAAGCACTTCATCATCAGTGAGCAGCCGCCTCGCTAGGTCCTGAATGAGGGGCCGTCGGCTCTCCCATGTCTGTACCCACTCATCTACACTGGGCAACTGGATGGAGGGGCTCCCAGACCTGGTAGAGAGCAGAGCTCGGCCCCTCTCCCGATCTGTGGAGCAGAGCAAAAATGGCATGATGAAATAGCCAGGAGTTGTTGGGGTGGGATAGGGTGGGGCAGGAGCTTCTGTCATTAGGAATCAGACTCCACAATCAAGAAACCTACCCAGATATCTGGACAAAATCCTAGCTTGGGCATAGGCTTCCATAGCAACTTGCCCACTAATGGAGTGCCAACCCCAGTTGCTTAATCTCCAACAATGACCTCATGCCAGTGTGTTCCTTAATGGGTTCTTAGCCAGTATGTCCTAAAAATATACTGTCAGGAAGGGAAGGTGTGGCTCAAGTGGTAAGAGTACTAGCCTTGAGTGAAAAAGCCAGGTGTCAGCAAGAGGCCCTGAGTTTAACCCCAGCAGCATCAGCATAAACATGCAAATAATACATAAATAAATAATAATACATAAGTAAAACGTACTGTTATACTCCACTGGAGTCCTAAACAGGCTCCTTTACAGCCCAGAAATCTTGTTTTGGAAGTCCCAATGCAAGCTCTGAAATACACTCCCTAACTGTATATAAACCCCTCTTCTAGTCCAGTCCTTTGAGCTACCCCTCATACACACCTCTCTACCTGACCATGTTTGCCCCAAATGAGTTCAGTCCAAAGCTACTAAGCTGCCTCGAACATGGAGCTCTCATTTGTCACAAGGACCAGGCTGAGATGCTTGACTTACCACGTTTCAGTCTCCAGGTAACAAACTTCTGCACAGGCCCTGCACCTCCTGCTGTGAAGAAGAAGAGGGTCACCTGTAGGCTACCCAGTCTGGATGGGGTTGGGATTGGGCTCAGGATAGGCTGGAGTAGAATGTTCTGACTGGAAGTAGGCAGCACAAGGGGCCAGAGACCAGGCCCTGAGGGCTCCAATAGGAACTTCATTCATAGGCAATGGGGAGTCAGTGAGAGGTACAGATCCAGGGAAGATGTAGCGTGGGCTATATCCAAGGACTGGGTTTGGGTACCTACCTTTAGGAGATAGAGAGGCAAAGAAGAGCCTTGGAAGGAGAGAAGGAAGTGGCCAGAGAGGGAGGCTGAGAGCCAGGAGAGAGCAGAACCTCAGGAGCTGCAGGAAGAGAGAGGGAGGAGTAAGAAGGGGTCTAGCCAGCCCTCACATGGAAAGGTGTCTCCCCGAGGACTGTCACTTGAAGCCTCAGAAAGCCCAACCCCAGGGAGGAGCACCGTCCTGACTCTCTGCTTGTTTTTGTCTATCCAATGTCCACTCTTCCTATGGGAAACAGTATCCTGAGGATTTGATTTCTTTACTTTCTGGGTGGGCACAGGACCCAGACTGGCCAGTGAAAGCACCTCATATGTGAGCCACATCATAGTGGCTTGCTCAGTTTGGTGGACCCCAATGGATGCTCTCACTGTTTCTGTCCTGGGGCTTCAGCTGGAACTATTTAAGGAGAAGCTTTCTCTCTTCTAGGGTTGCTAAATAATGGCAGCCATCTTGTATAGATATCAGCAAAGTCTGAATGAAAGTGAAGCAAGCCTAATGGAAAAATGGAACCAAAAGACTTGAGGGACCCCTATCTGATAATATTATCCACACCGTTAAGTCAGTATCTAGGCCAAAAGGGGCTTTATAAAGCAAATTTGAGTTTCTGCCACAGGTACTGCATCAATGCATCCACTCTTGGTCTAGTCTGGGCTTGGAGCTTCACGAGGTGGGGGTGAGGGGTGGGGGCAAGCCTCTTGTAAGGGTCTTCAGGAAGAAGCCCCACAGAAATACAGCCTGGATTGAGAACGTGGCTTAGTTGTAGAGTGCTTGCCTAGCATGCATGAGATCCTCGGTTCAATTCTTCAGTACCACATAAACAAAAAGACAATGAAAAAAAATATATATATATATAAAGTACACCCTGAGCTGGCCATTCAGCTTAGGACCTGTTCTAGAAAGACCTTGTTCAAGGATAGGTCTAGAACTTGGTCAGGCCGGTGGAGCTCTGGCTAGAGGATTTGAAACCAAATGGTCTGCAAAAATACACTCTACCACTACCACCACCACCAAGAGCACAGGTTCTGAGCCCAGCTTGTCCACTTCCTTATTGGGCTACAACTTATCACTTTCCCATGCTGTAAAATGGGAGGTGAGGCAGGTGACAAAGACCACATTTTTTCTGAGCACCTTCTGTGTGCTGGAAGAGATACTAAGTGACTCATATTTGCTAACTCACTCCCCATGACTCCTAGGGAGATAGTATTGCTTCTATTTTACCTGTGAGGACGCTGAGGCTCACAGGGTACAGTGGTGAGGCAGAGTAGGATTTCAACCTGGAACTGCCAGGTGGACTTTCCTGTCTACTGGACTTGGTGCCTACCTTTGTCCAGGTCCAGGCGAGGGCGGGTTTTGGTGGGGCTCCCGCTGTCCAGTGTCCAGGCCTCTTTGCGCCCATCCCCTGCTGGTCGTCCCTGCCGCCCTCCCTTGAAGAAGAGGTTCATCAGCGTCTTGGAGCGTTGTAGGGCCCCTTTCTCCTCAGGGGACCCTGATGACTTCTCTTTCTTTCGTTGCTTCTTCTCCTCTGCAGATATGAGGAAACCCCCAGGGGGCTGGAGGGTGGGCAGAGGAGGACAAAGGGCAGAGAACAGGGAGGGCCGGGGCAGACAGGATCTGCAGCAGAGTGTGTGTGTGTGGGGGGGGTTCCTTCTCTAGCTTTCCACCCCTCCCTCAGAGAGAAAGAGAGAGAGAGGGAGAGAAAGAGAAAATACGTATGGACATTCCAAGCTGGAGAGACTGAGTTAGGACTGGTTTTTAGAGCCCAGAGCTGACCAGAACTGGGGTTGAGACTGAAGGTGGGTTTGGAACCCAGGCCTGGCTTGGGTCCAGAGCAAGGTCTGACTATATTCTGGAGCTAGGACTGCACCAAAGACAGCAGCAAAGGGAAGGTTGGGACCACTTCAGCTTTGGTTTTTGGAGTTTCTGGGGAGAAAGCAGAAGCCCATCCCCACATACCCCACAGGGTCAGGTGGCTCTGAGATCGAGTGATGGGGGGCCGGGGTCGGCTGAGGGCCAGCAGCAGAGCAGTCTTGGGGGACTCTGAGAGGGCAGAGTCAAGACGACGGGCTGGAGGGGGGCCGTCAGCGCGGATGGCTGTGTCCCTGAGGATGACAGTGGGTCGCACGCTGCACCAAGTCTCCATGCGGCCCCCCATATCTGGCTCTGTCTGCATGGCTGTGTCCGCCCGTCCCCAGCCTGGGCTGTGGCCATCCAGATCCTCAGGTCCCAGGCAGACATCCATGCAGTCTGAGGGCAGGGAGCCCGAGCTGCAGGGGGCGCTGGAGGCATAGGAGGAGACACTGGAGCCGCTCTCAGAGGCTGGCGACAGCTGCTGCAGCACCCCGTTGCTCACTGCAGGGAGGGGAAGGCAGGGCCACCTCAGCATCTGCCTGGTGTTTCCTCAGGGCCCTGTGAGGCTTGCAGACTACCCCTAGCTTGGGGATGCAGGAAGGAATCTCGGGTAGCAGCCATGGAATGAGCTTCTCAGCTCTGCCGTGTCTTGTGAGAGAGACTGGGCAAAACACCTATGGCCTTGGGTAAGACCTTGGACAAGACCCTAGAACAGCCTGGAAATGAATCTGCCAGCCCTCAGGAGAATAGCTCTGGGCTGTGTGAAGATCTCAGCACATCTTCATCCCTGTCCTTGGCCCCACCCCTAACGCCTCAGCCTTCGCCCTCCCATCTTTGGAGATCTGAGGCACTTACATCTGTCCAGCCAACAGTACTCAGAAACCATCTCCTTGTAGGCAGGGTACCGGCCCGTCTCCTGGGGAGGGCATGGTGGATATAAAAGGAGCAAGGGAGAAGGGTGGGTAAGAATAGAGAAGGGAGCCAGGCATCTATGACTCATGTCTATAATCCTAGCTACTCAGGAGGCTAAGATCTGAGGATCATAGTTCAAACCCAACCTGGGCAGACAAATCTGAGAGACTTTTATCTCCAATTAACCAGATAAAAGCTGGACTGGATGTGTAGTTCAATTGGTAAAGTGTCAACTATGAGTAAAAAAAGCTGAGTGAGAATGTAAGACCCAGCTCAAGCTCCAGTATCGGCACACACACAAAAAGAAAGAATAGAGGAGAGATGGGACAGGGGTAACCTACCATGTTTAATCACACAGGCTATTTTCTTTTTCTTTTTTTTTTGGGTCCAGTCGTGAGGCCTGAACTCTGGGCCTGGGCGCTGTCCCTCAGCTCTTCAGCTCAAGGCTAGCGCTCTACCACTTGAGCCACAACGCCACTTCCGGCTTTTTTTTTCTGCTTATGTGGTGCTGAGGAATCGAACCCAGGGCCTCATGCATGCAAGGTAAGCGCTCTACCACTGAGCTACCTTCCCAGCCCCAACACAGGCTATTTTCTTGCTAAACATGCCAAGTTCCATTGTACCTCAGGACTTGTGCACCTCCTCTTCCTTCTGCCTATTTCTTTTCCCTCAGCTTGTCTGCTTCACTAATTTTTTGGTTTTTGGGTTTTTTTTTTTTGCTGGTCCTGGGACTTGAACCTGGACTCTGTCCCTGAGCCTCTCTGTGCTCAGATCTAGCCCTCTACCCCACTTGAGTCACAGCACCACCTCCGGCTTCTTCTGTTAATGCGGTACTAAGGAATCAAACCCAGGGCTTCATGCATGCTAGGCAAGCACTCTACCACTAAGCCAAATTCCCAGCCTTTTTTTTTTTTAAGTGCTGGTAATAGGCCTTGAACTCAGGGCCTGGGCACTGTCCTTTAGCTTTTTCACTCAAGGCTGGTGCTCTATCATTTTAGCCACGGCTCTACTTGCAACTTTTTGTTAGCTAATTGGAAATAAGAGTCTCATGAACTTTTCTGCTGGGCTGGCTTCCAACTGTGATCCAGCCTCCTGAGTAGCTAGGATTACAGGTGTGAGCCACCAGCACCCAGTTCACTAGTTTGTCCTTGATCTTTTTTTTTTTTTTTTTTGTCAATCATGGGCTTGAGCTCTGGGCCTGGGTGCTGTTCATGAGTTCTTCAGCTCAAGGTGAGTGCTCCAACTCTTGAGCCACAGCACCACTTCTGGTTTTCAGTGGGTTAGTTGGAGATAAGAGTCTCATAGACTTTCCTGCCCAGGCTGGCTTTGAACTGTGATCCTCAGATCTTAGCCTCCTGAGTAGCTAGGATTGCAGACATGAACCACCAGCGCTCAGCTGTCCTTGATCTAAATTTAAGTATCACTGCCTCAGAGAGGCCTGCCCTTATATATACCCACCCAGTTCCAAGGGCTGTCCTAAAAGACTCTATCCCACCTTTCAGCTGATGCATGAGAGCATCAGCCACCGTTTAACAGCATCTAGTCTCTCTTGGCACAGGCCTGCCTGTTTCCTATTGTAGCCTCAGTGCCTAACACAGTAGTTGCTCAAAAGTACCACTAAATGAATGAATAGGGGCAAAGAGAAAGTGAGGTGGAGTCTGGGACAGGTCAAGAGGTAGGAAAGGGAGAAATGGATGTGGAAAAGAGGGGCAGTGTGTGGGGGATAAGGAGAAGATGAGGCATTGAATGGCAAGAAGAGTGAAGGAAAGGAGGGTAGGGGCTGGCAGAGCACTTGGGGAGAGTGAGATGTCATTTCCTGAAGGAGTTAGCATGAGATACACCCAGTCCTCAGGCAAGTGTGAGACCCAGATGAACAATGAAGCTAGCCACTTCCCTGAAATCCAGTGTCTCACCCAGCCTTCCTTGCCCTATACCATGACAATGCCTATCCCGAAGGCTGCCCAAAGCCACAGTTACCAGTCCACATTTCCCTTGGGACATATGCTCTTTCAACCAGAGTCCCCCACCATTCAGAAGAAGGGGTACTAGAGCCAGCTGAATGACTGACTAGTTTCTGAGTTATTGTGCCTCTTTGAGCTTTAGTTTCTCCTTTTGCAAAATGGGGTGAGGACAATGCTTGCACTCCATTCCATGTGGGTTTGGAAATGGCATAAATGGCAGAGCAAGGAGCATAATTAGGCACTAAAATGAGTCAGGTGTGGTGGTGCATGCCTGTAATCCCAGCACCTGAGAGCCTGAGGCAGGAGAATGGTGAAGTCAAGGCCAGCCTGGGTGCTACACAGTTGCGTCTGAGGCAAGACTCTTGTCACAAACAAACAAACAGAACCAGGGTGGTCTGGGAAGTCCTTCTTTTAGTAAGGTCTTTCTCTGACCTGCAGTGCTGCTCACCTTGATCGTCAACATGATATGCGTTTGGCCCTTTAGCACTTCCACAGCCTGGCTATGGCTGATGTCATCAAACCTAACACCATTGGCTGCCAGGACCTGGTCTCCCACTTTGATGCCATTCTCCTCAGCCAGGCCACCATGGTCCACTCTGGAATGAGACAGACATCAGCAGACAGAACCTTTGACTCTGGGAATGCTCAGCCATGCTCCTCGGCCCCCTTGTGGTGACTGAGCCCGATCCCCAGGCATGCAGCATTCCGTGCTCAGCCTACAGTCCTCTCCTTTCAGCATGCCCTCACTTAGACACGTAGATGCCCAGGCCAAACTCTTTGCCCCCTCGGATGTTGAAGCCCAGGCAGAAGTCATCAGAGGTGGTGTACAGGTGGACGATGCGCCGTGCGCCGTATTCTGAGCTGCTGTCTGACGGCGTGGAACTGCACTTCTCCACCACCAGGCGCCGGTTCACCACATCCACCCTAGGACAGCATCAGGGGATCCTCAGCCAAGGCCTCCAGCCCCCCACCTCCTCTCCCAGCAGCCCTGGTAGCTGTGTTAGAAAGCAGAATTTGCCTTTGGAGGACTCCAAGGCCTGGGATCTTCAGTGGGACTTAAACTTGGAATCTGGGGAAATGTCCTCATCACCTCTTTTCATTGAGCCATAATACACAGGGCCCCATTTCACTTTCTCTCTTTCTCTCTTTTCTTTCCCTCCCTCCCTCCCTCCTTCCCTCCCTCCGTCCTTCCCTCCCTCCCTTCCTTCCTTCCTTCCCTCTATCCCTCCCTCTCTGCTTGCTTGCTTGCTTGGGATAGACCCAGGGCCTAGAGCATGCTAAGTGTATATTCTACACTACCTTTCACTCCTAGCCCTAGGGCCCCACTTGTGACTCTTACAAGGTCCCAGTGGAGAGAGACTGCTGTATGCACAGGTTGCATGGCTGTAGTGGGAGGGAGGCCAGGCCCTAGAACTGGAGAGGAGAGCAGTGGGGAAGAACTGCGGAGGTACAGTCTTTCCTCACTTCAAGGTCAGGTCTTAGCCAAGCACCAGTGGCTCATGCCTATAATCCTAGCTACTCAGGAGGCTGAGATCTGAGGATTGCAGTTTGAAGCCAGCCTGGATGGAAAAGTCCATGAGACTCTTAATTCCAGTTAACCAGCAAAAAGCCAGAACTATGCTAAGAGATAGCACCCAGGCCCTGAGTTCAAGCCCTAGTACCAGCATGCACACACACACACACACACACACACACACACACAGATCAGGGATGTTATGTTTCCAGTGGCCACAGGACAAACAGAGAGCTCTTCTGACCATGGGTGGGGTTGGGGGGAACCTGGGGCAAAGCCAGGGCGAGGACAGGGGGTGCTTACCATGTGGTCTTCTCCTTGGAGAATTTGATGCCCGGCACACGGCCCATGCGTCGCACCATCATGTGCAGGCGGCTGCTGCCTGTCAGAACCTTCACAGCACTGCCCATCGTGGTACTCTCCAGGCTTAGCCCGTTCACCTCTGTGATCTTGTCCCCCACGCACAAGCCAGCCTGCTCTGTAGCACAAGTGGGAGAGAGCTCCGTGGGGTAAAACTGAGCTTCCTCCTTCCAAGTGTTTGTCCTCAGAGTAAACTCTAGGATCTGTCCCTTAATCCATGCTGCCCACCAGTGGGCCCAGTTCCCACAGAGGCCTGCAGAACTGAGGCCTTTTCCTACCTCTAACCATAGGACCCATTGCTCCCCAATGAGGTAAAGGGGTTCAAACCAGCACCTCCCCTGGGGAACCGCACTCACCTGCACTGCTCCCCTCTTCTACTTTGCTGACAAAGATGCCCAGGCCATGCTCAGAGCCCCCGCGCACGCTGAAACCCAGCCTCCCTGTGGGGCTCTTCTCCACTTGGACTGCATGGATGATGTCACTTTCATCACTGTTGGCTGTAGGGATGGGGACACAGGTATGATCCCCATATTTACTCTGCGCAATAAGGACCCTGGGTTCTCCAACTTGAGCCCTGCAAAGGTGGGGTTACTGGGCACAGTCACACAAGCAAGCACTTAAGGTCCTCAACAGGGGACAGAATAGGAAGAGATTTTGAGACCATGATCCATGGAAAGCATGGGAACTTCTTGTTAGAACAGCAAGAAGTTTTGTGTGTGTGTGTGTGTGTGTGTGTACTGTGTGTGTACTGTGTTTCCCAGGTTCTCTTTCCTAAGGAAAAAAAAATCTTTCAATTATGAGAATCAGATAAATAAAAAAGAAGGTTCAAATTTCCATCCAGTGGGGTACAGTGGGGGTAGTCAGGACTCTGCCTTGCAGCTGAGCAGGTACTTTAGCTTGGACTTCAAGTGGCTGCAGAGCTATGGTATAGAGGGCAGAACCACGCCCAAGATAGAGACAGATCTTATAAGGAAAAGTCCTTCTTCTTCTTCCTCCTCCTCCTCCTCTCCTCTTCCTCCTCTTCCTGCTGCTGCTGCTCCTCCTCCTCCTCTTCCTCTTCCTCCTCCTCCTTCTTCTTGCTGGTACTGGGGCCTGAACTCAGGGCTTAGGCTCTGTTGCTGAGCCTCTGTGTGCTCAGACTAGCGCTCTACTACTTGAAACACAGTGCCACTTCTGGCTTTTTCGGAGTAAGTTTGCTGGAGTCCTGCAGACTTTCTTGCCCAGGCTAGCTTCAAACTGTGATCCCCTGATCTCCGCCTCCTAAGTAGCTAGGATTACTGGCACTCAGCTAGGAAAAGCTTTCTTTCTTTTTTTTTTTTTTGGGTCCGGTCGTGGGGCCTGAACTCTGGGCCTGGGCACTGTCCCTCAGCTCTTCAGCTCAAGGCTAGCGCTCTACCACTTGAGCCACAGTGCCATTTCCGGCTTTTTTCTTTTTGCTTATGTGGTGCTGAGGAATCGAACCCAGGGCCTCAGGCATGCAAGGCAAGTGCTCTACCACTGAGCTACCTTCCCAGCTCCAGGGAAAGCTTTCTTAAACGTCTAGATGTCAAGCCAGGCACCAGATGCTCACAGCAATAATCATAGCCCTCACATCATATATGGACATAGGGTGGGTGTTGGGGGTATGTATGGCATAGTTCTTTTTTTTTCTTTTTTACTTTTTATTTTATTTTATTTTTTTTGGTCAGTGCTGGGGCTTGAATTCTGGGCCTGGGCGGGGTCCCTCAGCTCTTTAGCTCAAGGAGAGCGCTCTATCACTTGAGCCACAGAGTCACTTCTGGTTTTATGGTGGTTAACTAGAGATAAGAGTCTCATGGGCCCTGCCAGAGGCTCACACCTGTAATCCTAACTACTCAGGAGGCTGAGATCTGAGGATCGAGATTCAAAGCCAGCCCAGGCAAGAAAGTCTGGGACACTCTTATCTCCAATAAACCACCAGAAAAACTGGAAGTGGTGCTGTAGCTCAAGAGTTCAAGCCCTATGACCAAAAAAAAAAAAAGTCTCATGGACTTTCCTGCCTGCGCTGGCTTTTGAACTGAGATCCTCAGATCTCAGCCTCCTGAGTAGCTCGGATTATAGGCATGAGCCACTGGAGCCTGGCCTGTGGCACAGTTCTTTTAACAGAGTTGGACCAACAAGTGTAGTGCTACGGTGTGCCCCTCTACTCTGTCTCCTAGCTCCTTTGGAAACTTCTGCTCCCTGACCAACATGGCAATGGTGACCCTCAGCAGTGCCTTGCTGCTAACCCAGGGGTGAGGCACCAATGGTGGATAATGGGAGCAAGCATGTACATTGTTGATGAAGAAAAGTGTGTCCCAAGAACATATACTCCCCTTGCTCCAACCATCTGGGATGGGGGTGGCAGGGGACTACAGAGATACCCAGCTGTGTCAGAGTTGAGGAACAGGGCCTGAAAAGTCCAGTCTGGGATCTAGCCAGGGAAGCTTGGCTAGCTAAGAAAGAGGAGAGGAGCTAGAGATGTTTATCTTGTCCTACGCACAGAAAGCCCAGACCTATAGGCCCGCTCCCTGCTTCTCCTCCCCTCCCCCCCATACACATTCAAGGTCCTGTCTTGCTTACCAGCCCCGGCGCCTCACATCTGTTACTGTGGCCAGTCTGTCTCCTAAGTGGCTGCCTAGCCATGCTTTGTGATTTGTTCACTTCCAACCTTTGTGGGTGACAGCTGCATCTCACTGCCAGCTATCTTTGCTGTTCCATCTCTAAAGTTCTCCTACACTGCATTTCCAAAGGGTAAAGATAAAAGCCTTATCTCTTTAAGTCTTCTGCAAAGACCTAACTAGTTCAGGCAATAGAATTGGTGTGTAGGGGCTGGGAAGGTGGCTCAGTAGTAGAGAGCTTGCCTTGCATGCCTGACGCCCTGGGTTCGATTCCTCAGAACCACATAAGCAAACAGAAAAAAAAGCCGGAAGTGGCACTGTGGCTCAAGTGGTAGAGCGCTAGCCTTGAGTTGAAGAGCTGAGGGACAGTGCCCAGGCCGAGTTCAGGCCCCATAACCGGACCCCCCCCCCAAAAAAAAAAGAATTGGTGTGTAATGGCAACGTCAGGCAACCACACAAACTTAGGTTGTGTAATGCCAGCCCTTGGATCCCTCCCTGGCCCTCAGTGCTCCTAATTCCTTATCTTTCGAACATTTACTGATCTACCATCAGACCCTTCCTTCTGACTTTTTTTTTTTTTGGTCAGTCACAGGACTTGAACTCAGAGCCTGGGTATGGTCCCTAAATTCTATTGCTCCAGGCTATGCTCTACCACTTTAAACCACAGCAGCACTTCCAGTTATCTGGTGGTTCATTCGAGATAAGGGTTCCTGGAGACTTTTCAGCCTACTCAGCCTCCTGAGTAGCTAGGATTATAGGTGTGAGCCACTGGCACCTGGCTCTCCTTCTGACTCTTAACAGTTAAAGTCGATCACACAATTGGCATACATAAATGGCTTTGGAGAAAGGCAGAGTCCATGGGATAGGAGGGCCAGCTTAATACCCGCCTTGCTCACTGAGGGGCTAGCAGGCCACACACATTTTTCCTTGTCCCCACATTTCCACCTCCCACCCCTCCTGAATCTCTTAAAGACTGGACTGGAAGTGAGCCAAGGATAGATAAGGAAGAGTAATGGGCTCCCAGAAGCCCTCCCTTCCCTAAGACTCCTATCTCTTGAGTTCCCCTAACCAAATTGGTTGTGCCTTGTCTCCCATCTTCCCCTTCCCAAGCCAATGACTGGACTCTGCACCCACCTTCGATGGGGGAGTTGATGAGTATGACACGGCCCATGGGCGATGAGGCTCGGATTCCGCGGGGGGGCCCATTCAACAGCCGCTGCTGCTTCCTCAGCAGGTATCGTGTTGCGGTGGAGCCTGAGTCACTGCCCAGGTGGCCTCGGGAAGAGAGGGAGCTTAGAGAGCCAGAGCTGAGTTCTCCTGGACCCAGTGGGTCAAAGCCCACTGTGAAACCACGGGCCATGGTGGCTGGGCTGGGGCTGTGTCCTACAGGTCCAGAAGGAACCTACTAGCCCTCCAGAGCCTGATTCCTGATGCTCTGAGCTCCATGAACCTTCGGTGTATGGCTGAGGACTGCTTGAGGCGGAGCTCCTCACTTGCACTTCTCAGGACTATTTGCTCCAGTCCTAGGCAGGGAGAGCAGGTGTTGGGGGAGAGGGTGTAAATGCTGCCCTTATTGCCCTCAGAATTTCTACCCCCTCCTCATGGTTTCAGCATCTTGCTCTCTCATGTTTTAGGCCAGCCCAGCTCCCTACTTCTCCTACCCTTAGACCAGAATCTGCCAGGGTCATGAACCACCACTGACCTTAGGGGCCATTTAAACAAGATGGATAGGGAGTACTACTTCGCCCCTCATTTCTGCTCTCAGCTGAGTCTTCGGTCTCGTCCCCAGTCCTCTCAGTAGAGGTTGAGAGAGTGGAGATAGCATTGTTGTGGGCCTTTGGTGAGAAAAAAATGAGGGGCCAGGACAGCTTACTGCAGCACCTCTCCTATGTATGCGGGTAGGAGCCAGAGTCCAGGGCTTCAGGACCTGGGACAGCTGCAGTCAAGGGCATCCCCGCCCCTTCCTCGAGATTGGGGCGAGAGGGGGAGGGCAAGCGTGGGGCTCGGGTTCTAAAGCGGCTGCACGAACCCCTCCTACTCTGGGGCAGAATAATCTCCTGGAGAGCCCCCAAACCACCAGTCCCAAACCAGGGGTCAAGTCCTCTAGAGCAGCTCTGGGACCCAGAAATGCAGCCCCCACCCCGGGCGGACCCTTCGGATCCTCACTTCTTAGGCCGACCCCACTCACCTGCTGGCTTGCTCTGCACCAGCGGGCTCTGCACGCCCGCGCGTGCGAGCCAGTGCCGCAGCAAGGAATCCCGCCCCCAGGCTGCGGGATAGGAGTGTGCTGCGCGGCCGTGGGCTCCAATTGGCTAGTGAGGCTGCGGGTCTGCGCGGCCGCGAGCTTCAATTGGCTAGTGAGGCTGTCAGTCACTCCTTCCCAGCTCCTCTCGTAGGCGCAGGGAACCTCCGCTAGTCACCTGGCCTGGCGCGGCTGAGTTCAGCCGGCTCCAATTCTGACCCCGCCCCATCCGGCGCTCAAACCTGGGGCGTAGCTCTTGGTTCGCAAACTTGCCGCTAGGACCCCCGGCTTTCGGGCCACGCTAGCTAGCTACCTGAGTTCAGGGAATTGCCAACCAGCCACGGTGGTTATCTGAGGCTTCCGTGGGGAGACTGTCAGCAGCGAAGAGCAGCAGCGCAGACTGGCGCTAGGGTGTGCGGCTGGCACGCTCTATGGGGGGTGTGTGTGGGGGGGTGTACATCCTTCTATGTCAGATGTCTCTCTAGTCCTGCCGCAGGGCAGGACAGCTGGTCCCAGGACACTAGGACGAGAATGAAATCTTACTGTTTCGTTGTTCTGGCAGGGATTCATTTGATTATAGAATTCATTCATTTGATGCTGGCAGGCATTGAGACTTCTGGCCTCTCCATATCCCAGGACCTGTAGCTAAGGTCTGTGGGTGCCCAGCCGAGGGCTGGGGGCGTGAGGAGACTGAGACGAAGGAGATTCTGGAGGAGAGCCTGGGGAGAGATGGGGACACGGAAGTGGCACGGGCTCGACAGGACGGTGGTTGTGAAAGGATAGCAATGTTGAGATTCTGCTTGAGGAGCTTGTGGATCCTGGGTAGGAGCCCAGGGTGTCAAACAAGCAGAGGCCATTGCCAAGGCAGCCATCCAGTAAACAAGTAGTAACCTGAGCTCCTCCAGGCGGGAGCACGGACAGAGGCCCGCTCCTCCACGCTGCCCACCAGCGTTTAGCGCTCCAGAGACTCTCTGGCTGCAGGGGTCGCGTGCCCCTGGAGGCGGACCAGGGGATTGCAAACGAAGAGGGCAGCGGCGAGGCTCCTCCCCTCCTCTCCCTGGCTGGGAAGGGGGCCAGAACAAATCCCCGCGTTATGATTGGCTCTGAGAAGCCGTGTAGGGTTTGGTCCGGGTGAACTGGGCAGGGGGACATTGCCCCCAAAAGACATCCCGGCTCTGCCAACCTCTTGGCGGGCTGGGCAAAGAAGCTTGGGGTGCCTCCGCCCCTCGCGGCTGCTTAGCGTCATGCGTGACGTCCCCCGTGAAGGCTGGGAGGGCCAACGCCAGCAGAGAGGAAGGCAGAGAGGAAGGCCGATCTGAGAGCTGCGGAGTCTGAACCCCGGAAAACGTGAGTGCCCCTTGCCCCGAGTGGGGTTCGGAATCTGGCGGGGTGCTGGTGGTGGTGGAAGTTGGATGGCTGGGGGCAGAGGAGGCCAGCTTGAAATGCATTCGTAGTCCTGTGGAATTCAGGATCTCGGGGTTTGTGTGGCACAAGGGGAGTGGCTGAGCAGAGGTGGGGGTGTTCAGAAACTGTAGTCACCCGTTCAAGTGTCGGCAGCCCATGGATGTGTGTTTGTGTGTGCTTAACGGTCCTTAAGGCTGGGCTATGCAGGGTGTGGTGTGTCCACCCTGTTAGTGTGTCAGGGCAGGGTGTGTCTGTCTTTGTGTGTGGCTATGTGAGTGTGTGTTGGCCTATGAGGGAGGAGAAGTGTAGTTGGAAGGGATTAGTCATTCTACAGCATTTTGCCTTGCACAGCCAGATGGCTGCTCCAGCTTTCCTCTCTGTGAGGGGTGCAGGGGGCATCTACAAAGTCCTGTTCTTTCTCCAGATAGGTGGCTCAGAGTGTGGTGCATTGGTGTCAGCATCAGCCCTACCCAGCCCAGGGATCAGGGAGAGCTTTAGGTCTTTCTGTGTGGGTTGGAGAAGATGGGTTTGGAGAGGGGACATATAGGTGTCCACATGCAGGCAAATGGCTGCCATCAGAGCTCCCCGTTTGAGATCTGGAACAGATAAGCCCTCAGGTAGCCAATGAGCCCTTGCTTTCCTCTAATCTGAGGCTAGAGTGTGGGTTGCCTTTACCACAGTTCCAAACAGCCTTGGGTTTTTTTAATGTAGGTCTCAGGGCAGCTGGAGCTGGCAGCTGTCACGAGGCACCACTATATAATGCATGTATTATACTTTTTGTGCAGCAGAGCTCATGAGTAGCTGCATGAGATGATTACTTGCTGCAGGTGTGTCAACCACATATAGGTAAATCATCCTTGATGAAAGGCTGCACCAGACCAAAGCCCAAGAAAATCTACTTTTTTTCTTGGATCTCCTCTTCCTCTACTTCCTGTAGTTCCCTAGCCAGGTCATTGCTAGAGAAATAAATAACTCCTCCCTCATTTTGCTTACCTATCTGGAGTCACCTTGAGTTCTTGAAGAGACTGGCCATAGGCTCAGGAATAGGCAGGGCCACCAAAGTGTCTCCAAGTGCAGTTCTCAGACCTAGCCCTGTCCTTGCCTTGCAGGAAATGGGTGACTTGCCCTTAAATATCAACATCCAGGAACCTCGTTGGGACCAAAGCACTTTCCTGGGCAGAGCTAAGCATTTCTTCACTGTTACAGATCCTAGAAATCTGCTGCTGTCTGGAGAACAGCTGGAAGCTTCCCGGAACATTGTGCAGAATTATAGGTGACTTTGTCCCCCCACCCCCACCCCTTTTTTGCCAGTCCTGGAGCTTGAACTCAGGGCCTAGGCACTGTCCTTGAGCTTCTTTTGCTCAAGGGTAGCACTCTACCACTTGAGCCACAACACCAGTTCCATCATTTTCTGTGTAGTGATACTGAGGAATTGAACCCATAGCTTCATGCATGCTAAGCAAGCACTCTACCACTAAGCCACATTCCCAGCCCTCATTTAGTGCATTTTGTAGCTACCTCCTTAAGCTAGGGAGTGACTGGTTCCATTTCCTCAATGCCTTCCTTTTTTTTTTTTTTCCCCTGTTGTGGGGCCTGAACTCTGGGCCTGAGCACTGTCCCTCAGCTCTTCAGCTCAAGGCTAGCGTTCTATCACTTGAGCCACAGCACCACTTCCTGCTTTTTCAGCTTATGTGGTACTGAGGAATCGAACCCAGGGCCTCACACATGCAAGGCAAGTACACTACCACTGAGCCACCTTCCCAGCCCAATGCCTTCCCCTTTTGACCTTCCTGATAACATCACAGATACCTATGAAGGATTTTACAGTACTTGGATTGGGGGGGTACATTGATATTTATGGGAAGGAGCTGTTCTGTACTTCACAAATCCTCTGCAGGCCCTTTCCCACTGCTAGTCCACTCTCTACAACAATAAACAAGTTCAAAGTAGAGTGCCAGAGAGGTAGGAGGCCATATCTCTTGTCTTCAGGAAAAAAAGAAAAAAATCTGTTGTAATGTCCTAATCCTTTTGAAATCATTATAAGCCACTGTTACCAATGACCCAGAAGAAATTGTGTAGTTATAGGGGAAACACAAGTAGGAACCTTCACTTCTGTAAAACTTTAGCTTTCCCCAGATTCATGAAACTCCATTATTCTGGCTTCTCTGTCCAGAGTTCCCAGAGAGGCTGAAGCAGAGCTTGAGAAGGCACGTTTGCCTCCTTAGAATAGCCTAGCAGCTCAATGTCAGCTTCCCTAGGGCTGGTGTGATAACTCCGGGGCTCACCGAGGACCAGCTGTGGAAGGCCAAGTATGTGTATGACTCTGCATTCCATCCGGACACGGGAGAGAAGGTGGTCCTCATTGGCCGAATGTCAGCCCAGGTGCCCATGAACATGACCATCACAGGCTGCATGCTCACCTTCTACAGGCAAGTCTTATCCTATGTCACTTTGCTGAGTGCTGTACTCTAGAGCAGCCCGGGGATTGGGGACTTCTACTCTGGGCCTATGGGTAAAGAACAGTGGATGGGTGGGAATGTGTGTTAGAACTCCTGTTCTTCAGAACTCAGCCTCAGGGGTCCTCTGGCCCCCAAGGCAGTTGGTCCATTTGTGTATGGGGAGTTACCAAGCAGGTTCTGAGGTCAATTGAGTCCCTTCTGAAGGGTTAGCGTACCTTTGAGAGGGTGTGTGTGTGTGTGTGTGTGTGTGTGTGTGCTAATCTTAGGGATTGAACTCAGGTCCTAGTTGCTGTTCCTGAGTTTTTGTGCTCAAAGCTTAAGCACTCTATCAACTTGAGACACAGCTCCACTTCTGGCTTTGGAGGTGGAAGTCTCATGGCCTTTTCTCTCTCGGCTGGTTTCAAACCATGATCCTCAGATCTCAGCCTCCTAAGTAGCTAGATTATAGGTGTGAGACACCAGTTCCCAGGCGTTTGAGATTTAATTATAGGGAGATTCAAAATGAGGGATTCTATAGAAAGGAAAGAAGTAAGTACTGAATCTTTGTTTCCTTAGGAAGACCCCAACTGTGGTGTTCTGGCAGTGGATCAATCAGTCCTTCAATGCTGTTGTGAACTACTCCAACCGCAGTGGCGACGCACCCATCACTGTGCAGTAAGAACCAGACCCCAGCAAGAGGCATAGCACCCTGTTCCCCCAAACTCAAAATGCACTTTCCTGGCTATTCCTGATCCCTGTGGGCCAGTTCTCCTCTCAGCCATACTCTCCAGCCCTTGGCAACATACCTAATAGAGGGCATGAGGTCCTCTCTTGTACCTCTTTAAAAGGAGGAAGCTGAGTGGGAAACTCCCACAGGAGTTTACACTGAAGCTGGGGAGGGCTTTCTCTGCAATGAGCCCACCCTCCCACACCTCAGACATTAAGGATCTAGCATCTCCCTAAAGCAAACAGCCAAATGCTGAACTCTTCATCTTGCTCTTGTGATCTGAATCTTCTATCCACAGGCAGCTGGGAACAGCTTATGTGAGTGCTACCACTGGGGCTGTGGCCACAGCTCTGGGACTCAAATCCCTCACCAAGGTAAAGGGTTCCCCCTTACCCCATTCATCCTGTACCTACTTTTCTCCCTAATATCCTACAATCTGGACCTACAAGCTCCCTAGATTTCTCCCAGGAATTTCTCCTTACTGCATGGCCCTCAGGATCATTGAACATCATTTTTCCTCCCCAGCACCTACCCCCCTTGGTTGGCAGATTTGTGCCCTTTGCAGCTGTAGCTGCTGCCAATTGCATCAACATTCCCCTGATGAGGCAGAGGTGAGTAGCCCTGGCTGCTGGTACAGGTATGCCGTGTGTGTGTGTGTGTGTGTGTGTGTGTGTGTGTGTGTGACATACCAGCCAATCATCCAGCCCAGCACGAGGGACAATCTCTTCCTTCACTAGACTTGAGCTGCCGTGCTCTGTCTCCATCCCAGTGAATGAGGATCAACCCCAAGGTGCCATAAGACTAAAATAGGAGACAGACAGACATAGAGTCACACAGAGTAAAACTGATCTGGGCCCTGATGGAAGCGTGTCTCTGAGCAGCAACAAGACTAGTAGAGTCCCACAATTTGCATCAGAAGGAAGGGGAATATAAAATGATTAGGGAAAAAGTGATTAAAATGAAGCCAAAATGTACGTGATTTCTCTCGGTTCAGTATCAAAAATATCAGGCACACTTCTGGCAATTACAGCACCAGGGTTCAGACCATAAGCACCCCACACCACTCTAATAGTTTTACTTATAATATTCTGGAAAAGTATGTAGGGAAAAAAATACCAGGGGCATTCACAATGGTTGCATCTCAAGATGACTGGCTACAGCTATGTCAAGCTGAAATCCATATTCTCTGGAACACTTGGGTGGGAAAACTAGCATTTGAATCTTGCGTGTGAGGGGACTCTGGGAAGCAGCGGACTATGTGGGTGGGACTTAGGACTTATAATCTGACCCTGTCCACTTCTCTTCCCAGGGAGCTGCAGGTGGGCATCCCAGTGACCGATGAGGCAGGTCAGAGGCTTGGCCACTCAGTGACTGCAGCCAAGCAAGGAATCTTCCAGGTGGTGGTATCAAGAATCTGCATGGCAATTCCTGCCATGGGTGAGGCAGGGGTGGCTAGGTGGGGCATGGGAGGCTCTGGGAGAAGGGAGGGGGTGAGGTTCTCAGAGTTGTCTGAGGAGTCAAGGGGCTCTGGGAAGAGCAGGAGGGGCTGTGAAGGAAAGGTCCTTCATCCTTCCTTCATGTTCTTGACTTTCACTCCACTAGTTCCTCTCTCTTCCCTAATCTCCCCTCAGCCATTCCCCCAGTGATCATGGACTCTTTGGAGAAGAGAGATTTTCTGAAGGTAGGTACTCACCTGTTGGTAATGGAAGCAGTAGCCAGTCCTACCTGCCTCCTTCTGCCCCTGTACTTTCATTCATTCAGTAAAAATGATAGCTGGGGCAGGGGTGTGGGTAGGGGAACATTAAAGGGACAGGAGGAGAGCTGGGAAGGTGGTTCAGTGGTAGAGTGCTTGCCTCGCATGCACGAGGCCCTGGTTTTGATTCCTCATAAGCAGAAAGAGCAGAAACTGGTGCTGTGCCTCAAGTGGTAGAGCACTAGCCTTGAGCTGAAGAGCAGAGGGACAGCGCCCAGGCCCAGAGTTCAGGCCCCATGACAACCAACCAAAAAAAAAAAAGGGGGGGGGACAGAAGAAGAAGACAGGGAAGGAAAGAAATGGCTTTTATCCTGAAAGAAATATGGTCATACTTAATATCATACTCATGTCGTCATCGACCATCAGATAGACACACCCACACACACATACACACACATGCATATACATACATACATAGGTCAGGGAAACAAGGCACAGGAATGCCAGCAGCTCTGGCTTAGTGTTTGAGTCATTTATTCAGAAATACTCATTGAATAGTATTTATGCACCAGACATGTTTTAGGCATGGGAAGATACAGTTCAGAAAAAGAAAGTCATAAGGTAAACAAATGCAAGCTATTCAGTATACATTGTATGGAAAATGACCTATGTAACTTGTGGGCAGGAATGGGAGAGGGAAACTGGGGAAAAGCCAAGGAAGGGGTAACATTGTCCAAAAAAAGAAATGTACTCATTGCCTGACTTATGAGCTGGAAACCCCTCTGTACAACACCTTCATAAGAACAATAAACTTATGCTTTTAAAAAAGACAATCATGGGACTGGGAATATGGCTTAGTTGTAGAATGTTTGCCTTGCATGCATGAAGCCCTGGGTTTGATTCCTCAGTACCACATACACAGAAAAAGCCAGAAGTGGTGCTGTGGCTCAAGTGGTAGAGTGCTAGCCTTAAGCAAAAGAAGCTCAAGGAAGTGTCCAGCCCCAGAATTCAAGCCCCAAGACTAGCCAAATAAATAAATAAATAAAAAGTAACCAATAAACACCTCATTTTAGATTGTGGCATGTGCTTTATAAGAAGCCAGTGGAGCAACATAATTAATTGAGGCAAGCACTTTAGATAGGATGGTCAGAGGAAGGGCCCTGGAAACTGAAAAGGATAAAAAGGAGACAGATAAAGAGCTCAGAAAAGTGTTTTGGCTAATGCAAAAGCTCTGTGACAGGAACAGGCTTGTACATTTGAGGAACAGAATGCGGTGCTTGGAACTGGAGTGAATAGAGAAGGGTGTACTAACAGATGTTTGGAAAGGGACAGATTCATAACACTGGGATGAGAGGAAGCCTGTGGGGCTCAGAAGAGGCTGAAGAAAGCAACTCCTGGAAAGAAGGAGGGAAAGGAAAGGTCAGGAAGTACATGGGAATCAGTCCTGAGAAGTGACAGTGTATGATGTGTAGCCTGGCTATATGACTTTAGCCTAGCTAGAGTGAAAGGTTGAGGTCTGGAGAGCCTAGCCCTTTTAAGGGCTTAGGAGAAGAGGCTCAAGGCAGGGCCATGTGAATAAAATGGGATGTGGTTTAGGGGACGAGAGCCATTCCACTGTCTCTGTTTCTCCACAGCGCCGTCCCTGGCTGGGGGCACCTCTGCAGGTGGGACTGGTAGGCTTCTGGTAAGTGCGCGAGGAGTCAGCTGGGGGACTTACATTCAACTGCATGTGTCTTGGGCACCTGTAGAGCACAGTGTGTGTTAGGAGGTACTAAAGGGTGGCTCCTGTCCTTGAAAGTCAAGAGTTCAATTGAAAGGGGCGTCCAGTCTATTGTGGACATATATACCCTTCAATACCATCCAGGAGTTTCCTGTCTACTTAATTCTGATTTTAGTTCTTTTTGGCCTCAGACCTTTTGATTAATGCTGGAGAGCATCTGTCCTCAGTCCGAACCTAACTAATGGGTTTAATGTTCCTAAAAGATCTTGGGCTTAATGTTCCCCAAACTCCTTTGGCTCCAATCCCCACTCTAGGGGTCTGTATGTGGCTCTGTGGTACAGCATTCACCTAGCATACCTAAGGCCCTGAGTTTGATCCTCAGCACTAAAGTCCCTCCAGGGACTATCTCAGTGAGGTGGGTGCCAGGAGGAAACGCAATGAGATCGAAGTTTCATGAATCTTTCAATATTCTTCTCTCCCAGCCTGGTGTTTGCCACCCCGCTGTGCTGTGCCCTGTTCCCCCAGAGGAGGTAAGTGCTGCCCCGAGGTTCAACCAGCAGTTTCTGGACAGTTTTCTACATCTCTGGACCAACTGATCCTCGGGCCCTTAGTCTGCCTCAGGGAGATCTGGCAGGCACTCAGTTGATTTGAAGGTGGGGGAATGATAGCAAGCCAGCTCTGGGAGAAGGATGGTGACCCCTAGGCTTGAGTGGCTGAATCCAGGGGACATTCAGCTGGCCTGTGCTGTTCTCTTGCAGCTCCATACATGTGACCAAGCTGGAGCCAGAGCTGAGAGCTCAGATTCACAAGCAAAACCCCAGCATCGAGGTGGTTTACTACAACAAAGGGCTTTGAAGAGGGTCAGCCTTTGTCCCCTCCTTCCCTCCTTGGCCTGATGTTTTGGTGCCACCTTGCCATCTCTGCCACTTGTCCATCTGCCTAGTTTTGGGCAGGGGGCTTAGTAGGGAAGCAGCCATTAAGACCAGCAATCTGCTAGGCTAGGGAAGGTGCCCTGTAAGCCTTTTTCTCTCCTCTCTGGTTTCAAAGAGAAGAATAACATAACCTTTCCCTTTGTGCTTGTCTCTACATGTATACATACATGACACAAGCATCTTTCTAAATTTGATCCTAGACACTAAGAGTAGACATGTATCAGAACATCCACAGAATGTCAGGACAGAGTCTGAGGGACATAAGCAGGCCAAACTGGGACAAATCCTTCAGGTTTCTGATACCTGGCTCTCAAAGCTGCCTCAGGAACTGGCCTGACAGAGAAAGCAGTGTTGGGATGAGGCAGGCAAAAGGCTTGTGAATCCTTCTGACCATTCCCCATATCCTGGAAAGCTCCATTCCCTCTCCTCTATCAGAACAAAGGAGTCAGTATCTTGTTCTTGCTGCCTCCCCATGTCTTCCACACTTAGTGTAGGTGCCTTTATGTACAACGTTAGATCTTAGTCTGCTGGGATGACATGGCCTCAAACAGAAATCCTACACTCCCATATTCCTCTCCCCCCCTGAAAGCTGCCACTACTCACATCATTCATAGAGGGAGACTCATAGAGTACAAGTACTCCAGCTCCACAGGCCTCATATGTACAATCTAAAGACAAGAAATTCTGTGTTCCATTGACTTTTCTTACAATCGCTAACAACCCCTCTTAGCTTCTTTCGTTTCTTTTCTTCTTGTCTTTTGGAAGTGTGTGGCATTAGACTCAGGCCTCACATGTGCTAGGCAACTGCTCTACCGCTGACCTACATACTCTCAGCCTTTCCCTCTTTTGCTTAAGGCCTGGCCTTGCCTTTTTCATCAAGGCCCTGTTGGCTAGACCAAATGGAAGATAGGTTTGGGGATGGCATAAGGTGTGGTGTTTCTAGTCCAGAGTGTAATTAGATCTCAACTCTGGCCTCTATGACTTCTGGCTAAAGAGGTAGATGAGGACAGATGAAAAGACTCCAGTGGTATCCTGAAACCACTCTCCTGCTCCTCCTAACCCATTTCCTCCCAGTGATAACAGCTGTGATACCATGGTGAGTCAATAAATTGTAAGCCTGTCTACTTCTTAAACCTTCATTTGTTCCCTGATCTGAGTGCCCAGGAATCCCTTGCCTTTCTTTCCTCCAAATCCTGGTCCCTACCTATCTGTAGGGAGCCTCATTTCCCAGCAGGGGGTGCTCTGAGCTTAGAAATCCACACTCTCATTCGCACCTTTTCCCTCTTCACTAGCGGAGGGGGGTGGAGCACGCATTCTACATTATTCAAGCTCTGGGCTTTTTGTTTCCTTCAGGCATTTGGCATGAGGTGGTGACCTCTAGTACCCAAAGAGGCCTCTAGAGTGGAAGGAAGAAGGCCAAAGACTGCCATTCCCTATCCCTTCAAGGAAATAATTCCTCACCTGCCATTTTTCCTTCCACCCAAAACTCTCACATGAATTACTGGGAAGCAATATTTAGGGCTAACTGATCCCACAGTGACCTAAGGTGAATCTTGACCTGGGTCTTGGGGTAAGTAAAAGTTAGCTTGTCTGGGAGGCAGGGCCAACACCAGCTCCTGTTACAGGTCCTATTGGTTGGTGCCAGGCTCAATGAAGCCAAATGCTTTAAGTGCATTATCTATTTTGATCTTCATAACCCAGCCCTGTGAGGCACACATGTTATACCCACTCTTGGAAGAAAAAAAGAAGTTTAGAGGCATTCAGAAAGTTGCCCATGGCTCCACTAGGACATGAAAGAGGATTCAAGCTGAGCTGTGTGACTCTAAACTACTACTGTATTGACCTTCCTCTCACCTGTGAATTACCAGCCAAATCTGGTCGTTTTTCGATCCCTTTGACACCCACTTCTGGGACCAGTTTGTTTACAGACCAGCAAAGTGACAAGTACACAAATGTACACAAACCTTTTACTAAGGCCTCTAAAGATCTTCCAAATTTGACTTTCATCGCCTACATATGAGCAAAGAATCCCCTATTCTTTACTAAATATGGCATAACACTTAAATTACCCATTCTAATTCCATCTCATTCTGCCAATCAGACCAGTGCCTCCCACCAAGCCCACTAGAACCACTGAGTCAACTCTGAAAGCTTCTTTCTGTGGTTCAGCTTTGACCTTTGGGAATCCCCTTGAGAAGAATCCTTGCATTTTTATCAGAGCATAAAACCATTTGGGGAGTGAGGGGCAGCAATCTGGGAAAAACAAAATTGACAAGAACATTTTATAATATAATTACCTGTTCTCTGAAATAATCCTGAACCACATCAGAGAGAAAACTGGAAGGGCACTAGTGGCCAGTTACAAAAGTCCTCTTCTCATATTTTCCTCCTTTGTTCCACATGTTTCTCAAAATACAGCAAAAGTTAGGGGCAGAGTACTTAACAGGCTCTCTAGGAACCAATCCTAGCCAGGTATACTCTCCAAACAGTCTCTATGTACTTAGAATTTTCCTCAGAAATAAGCATTTGGGAAATGAGGGCAGGGAAAGTGAGTAGGAGTGAGATTGATTGGAATATATTATAAACAGTTGTGGAACTGAAACAATGAAATTTCCCCTTTATAAATAATGTCAGCTAATTTTTTTTAAATCAGCATTTGGGCAGAGGCAGGAGTTTCTCATTGTGTCACTTTTCTTCTCTCTTTGATGGGCCTCCTGTTTCCTAGTACTTAGACTTCAAGGACCTTCTGTGAGAACTTGCATTGGTGTCCTTGGTCTTCCCTCCCCAGTCTCCCTGCTTTCACCTGGCCTCATCTGTCTCAGAGTCCCTACCCTGCCTATTATTAAGACCAGAAAGAGGCCAGGAGTAGTAATTAGTGCCTGTAATACCCACTATTCTGAAAGTGGATATCAGAAGGATTGAGGCTCCAGGTCAGACTGTGTACAAAATATGGTGGTGTCTGCCTGTCAGCTATGCAGAAGTAGGAGGATCCCATCCAGGCCTGACAAGGCAAAATTGGAGAGCTAGTCCCAAAAATAATTAAAGCAAAAAGCGTTGAAGGTATGGTTACTTAGCAAGTAACTCCAGGCCCTGAGTTCAATCCTCAATACCACCACCAATTTTTTAAAAAAGAAAAAAAAGTCTAGAAAGATCATAACTCTTCTGAGAGGAAAAAAAAAGAAAAAGAAAAAGCTTGGGTCCTAGAGCCCTGGCCAGGTGGGGCTCAGATTGCGCCTTTCACGAATTGGATATCGATATCAGCTGCTTAAGGCCAGCCTCATCTCAATCCCTGTGGGGTAATACCCTGTCCCAACTTGGCCTTAACCAGAGGCCTCTACGTCTGAACAAAGCCCCTTTTCCTCATAGGTTAAGTCGATCAGCCTCAGGCTCCGCCCTCAGAGCCTGTCAGTTATTTATTGGGTCACGCCCCCTTCAGTACCCTGTCCTATCCAGGAACGGTCCCGCCCTCTTGGTTCCTGTCGCTCAAAGCTAGCTCGGCTCCACCTCCTCGTTTCCGGAACAACAACTTTCGTACCAACTGGCCGCAAACTCAGCGCACTTTTCCTTATCCTAGACTGGAACCTGCGATCTGGACCCCGTTTACTCTCGACCTCGGTCCTGGACCGCTAAATTTCCCCCAAGCCTCATTCCTTTCCAGTCTGGAAATCCAGCTGCCTGGCGCTTCCCTTTGACTTCCCGCCCGGAAACCCGCAGGTTTTCGAGGAATCAAGCCTCCTCCCTGTCTGTCCGTCCTCCCGCTGGTTCCTGTCGCCGTTCTCGCTCCGCCCTAGCACCCAGCGGCTCAGAAGATATTTTCTGAGCCATTGTATTGTTAATGTGGCTCTGTGCCCTGCACTGGCTAGAAATGGACAATCAGGTGGACAGAGTAACCAGCTTCCCACCTCCTGGGACGCGGCGGGTGCCTGACAGGTAGTAAGGCCCCCGCGCCCTAACCTCTTCACTATTGCTAGAGGTTGTGGGGGGGATCTTGGTCCATCCGGTCAGTACCAAGCAGGGAGCTTCCCAGGATGCTCCCTTCACACTTTTTTTCTCTCCTCATTTCCCGTCCCAGCCCAGGTTCACTGAGCCCCAGCTTTCGGCTAGGTCTTCCTCTGGCTTCCTTTTTCCAACCTTGTCAGGCCAACGAGTATTGTAATTTAATAACTCTAGGAAACTGTGGAAGAACCTTGCATAGCTTGGGCTAAACACAACCCCATCCCACCACACCAAGAAGCTCCTGCAGGGTTATGTATTTGAGAGTTTGCTATGTTGGTCTATAAATTAGTCATCTCTGTTAACTTTTTGCTGACTGAAGACCTTCCTTCTGTTACCAAAAAGGCTTCAAGGACAATTTTTATGTCTCAGAACATTGCTGGTTTGTTTTGTGCTGAGGATCAAACCCTTGACCCTGCATATGTTAAGCATGCATTTGTACCACTGAGCTATACTCCCTTCTCAGCTCTTACACCCTTTTTTTAGGGGGAGGGGTCCAGTCGTGGGGCCTGAACTCTGGGCCTGGGCGCTGTCCCTCAGCTCTTCAGCTCAAGGCTAGCGCGCTACCATTTGAGCCATAGCACCACTCTTGGCTTTTTTTCTTTTTGCTTATGTGGTGCTGAGGAATCGTACCCAGGGCCTCATGCATGCAAGGCAAGTGCTCTACCACTGAGCCACCTTCCCAGCCCCTAATTTGTTGTTTTTTTTTGGTCGGTCCTGGGGCCTGAACTCTGGGCCTGGGCACTATCCCTCAGCTCTTCAGCTCAAGGATAGCACTCTACCACTTGAGCCACAGCACCACTTCCAGCTTTTTTTCTTTTTGCTTATGTGGTGCTGAGGAATCGAACCCAGGGTCTCATGCAAGCAAGGCAAGCGCTCTACCACTGAGCCACCTTCCCAGCTCGTCTTACATCCTTTTTATTGTGCTAAAAAACCCTTTAATGCAAAACTAACCACCTTAGCTAGGTGCCAGTGGCCTGTATCTAGAATTGAGTCTGAGATCTCAGGATCATAATTCAAATCCAGCCCAGGCAGAAAAGTCCATAAGGTTCTTTTTTGTTGTTGGAGGTCATGGGCCTCAAACTCTGGGCCTGAGCCCTGTCCCTTAGCTCTTCAGCTCAAGGCGAGCGCTCTACCACTTGAGCTAGAGCACCACTTCCAGTTTTGTGATGGTTTATTGGAGCTAAGAGTTTTCACGGACTTTCCTGCCCAGGTTGGCTTTGAACCATGATCCTCAGATCTCAGCCTCCTGAGTAGCTAGGATTACAGGCGTGAGCCACTGGCACCCAGCTTCCATAAGATTCTTGTCTTGAATTAACCACCAGTGGTAGAGTGCCATCCTTGAGCAAAACAAAAACAAAAACCTGAAGACAGCATTCAGGCCCTGAGGTAAGCCCTAGTAATTGCACACACAGACACAGACACACATAATACACACAAAAGTTAATCATCTTAACTATTTTGAATGTACAGTTCTGTAGTGTTACATATATTTTCACATTGTTATGAGACACATCCCAGAACTTTTTCTTGGAAACCTGAAACTATGCCCATTAAACAGCTCATATCTTCACTGTGTGTGTGTGGGGGGGGGGGTCTGTGTGTGTGTGTGTGTGTCTGTGTGTGTCTGTGTGCCATTCCTGGGGCTTGAATTTAGGGCCTGGACACTATCTCTGAGCCTTTTTTGCTCAAGGCTAGCACTCTAATACTTGAGCCACAGATCTACATCTGGCTTTTTGGTGGTGAATTGGCAATAGAGTTTCACAGACTTAACAGCCTGAGCTGACTTTGAACTGTGGTTCTCAGATCTCAGCCTCCTGAGTAGCTAGGACTACTGGTATGAGCCACCATACCCAGCTTATATCTTCACTCTTAAACGCTCTCTCCCCCCCACCCCCAGCACCTATCACAGTGCTTGATCTGCAGTAGGTACTCAAAACTTGCTGAATAAGGAATCTGAATACAAAAGTATCTAAGCCACACTTATATGTTGATATTAGATAAGCTCACAAATTTAGTACTTCTCAGTCTGTTTTACATCTCATCAAACCTCAAAAAGTAACACGTATATGAGAGAATCAAGACTCACAGCTCTGGTGATTTTCAGTGTGGATTATAGGGAGCCTGGCCTTCCCAGGAAGGCTTATCAGAATCTGAGGGAGTAATGTGGCTTAGATAATGTAATGCTTGTGTCTGGATATGACAGACAAGAGGAAGATGAACTTAGCTTTTGTCTTCTTTTTTTCTTCTTTGTACCAGTCCTTGGGCTTGAACTCAGGGCCTGGGCATGTTTTCTTAGCCTTTTAATCCAGGTTAGTGCTCTACCACTTAGCTACAGCTTCAGTTCCAGCTTTTTGTGGTTAGAGATCAGAGCCTAATGGAATTTCCTGCCTAGGCTGGCTTTGAACTGGAATTCTCAGATCTCAGCCTCCTGAGTAGCTACACTTACAGGTGTGAGCCACTGGTATTGGAATCTCTTATGTGGCATTGGGGATAAACCCAAGAGCATGTAGTGAGAACTGTATGCTAATCAAGTGCTCTACCACTGAGGTACATTCCTGGCCACTTAATGTACTCTTAACTACTTCTGGGAAGTTTTAACCTAATTTCAGCAATCCAGAGTTGTTCACAATGTGATCAAAAGATATTATGGAGCTTATGAGGACTTGGAATGGTGATTGAGGATGGTGATGAAAGTCTGGATGTCAGCTTTTCACTGATCAAGCCAGGTGAGATGATCAGAAACAAAGGAGAGAAAAAAGGCTAGGGGACCTTTCTGTGCTCTGGGTTAGGTTGAGTCTCCTTGGCAAATTCCATTCCTTCATGTTCTGCCCCCTGGAGGCCACACAAGGTCTGTTGGACCAGACAGACCTGCTATCTCTGTCACTGGAAATCTGTGGGCCTTTGGGAGCCCCCATCCTGAAGAAGGGAACAGGTGGATGCATGGGGGTCTCATGAAGGTCCATAGCCGTCCTTCCTGCCACCAGCCTTAGGTGAGTATCAGGCGCCATTCTGGCCCAAAGGCCACAGAGCCGGTGAGTCCCTAGCTCCCTGGCTCATACATTAAAGATGCAGAGGTGCCAAGACTGCTGTGCCACAAACATGAAGACAAATTTTTAATCCCGAGCAAGAAGATGCCTGGAGATGGTGGGGGGGGGGAGAAAAATGAATTAGGTTTTTATTATGTGTTTTATTATGCTGTAATTGAACAGGATTAGGTGAGAATACAATATCTTTCTGATGCAGCTGGAGGTGAGAGAAGAGAAGCTGACAGCAAGCAGGATAGTGGGGGAGCCAGGACTGCAGGACACGGGGATCCCCAGAGAGGGCTGAATGCCAGTGGCCAGGTGGGCCCAGCCCCCACTTCCCATCCCTCTTGACAGTTTGGGTTAGGATGGGGGAGGGGATTGTGATTGTTCAGGGAATGGAGTTAGCTACAGGTCTAGCAAATTCCAAAGGAGGCCAGGCTCAGGAATTGGAGGACTACAGAGCTTAGAAAGATGCTGTAGGGAGAGACTGAGTCCCAGAGAAGGAAAGGATGCAGTTATGAAAAGACCGGACCCCTCAGGGATCACTGGGATCCGAAAGTCCAGGAATTCACATTTGCTCCTAACATCTCTTTTGGGACACTTAGGGCTTAGTCCTTGTAGGTGACTTTTCTCATATGCTTACCCACATCCAGGCATCTTCTTCCTGGTGATTAAAACTTTGTCCCAGGCCTGGCACCTCCGCACTTTGAATTGTATGAATCAGGGAGCTAAGGAACAGCAGGTTCTGTGGACATTAAGGAGTACTCATGCTGTGCTCAGGGGTCATTTATTGCATGGGTACTCAATCCTTAGATCCATCTTCTTCAAATCCCACCTAACTCCTGTCTGCCTCTGAAGAATCCCTATCTATGCAGTTCTGAGCCAGCTTTCCCCACCCCAGTCCCAGCACTGTACTCGCAAAAGGCCTCCCCAGGTAAAAGGCTCCTAGCTGTATCTCTGTGCTAGTCTGTAGGCGAGGGAGGTGAGCAAACCCTCCTCTCCCCTGGAACCATCCTGGTCTCCCAGCGCCCCAGTCCGGGCAGCTTCATTAAGGGAGGCTGCCAGCAGTCTCACCTGCTGTAGCGCCCTTGTGCTCCACCAGGGCCCAGCTCCTGGCGGTGATGGAGAGGCCCATTAGCTGCTTTTACCTTTAGGGCGGACTGGGCCCATCCCTCCACCTCCCAATTAGGATGTGAGAAACCGTCAACCAAGATTAATAGTTGCCAGGCTCCAGGGCAGGGAGATGAGCCCAGATTCGAAGCTCAGGCCAACACAGGCAGGCCCACCACCTGCAGCTACTATGTCTCTTTCCCCTCCCCTCACTGAGACTCTCAGGTGAGTCCAGCAATGGGATTTTGGGTGGCAGTGTTCCAGGTTATATCTTGGGTGTGCTCCAGGGCAAGAATGTCCTCGTGCTGGGGAAGAAGGTACATGCTCTCAACCAGATTCCTGCTTTTCTACCGACTTGGATTTAAGGACTTCCAATCTGAAATGAATTGACCATCACTTTTGACACTCATGGCCACCCCCAAGTAAATTCCTCTTTGCTCATTGTGTCCTGGCTGATTTTTATTTGGGTTTGTTTTTTTAGTCAGGGTATGACTCTGTAGTCCAGTCTTGTCTTGAACTCAAGATCCTCTTACCTCTTGAGTGTTAGGATTAGAGGCACATACCACCATGCCAGCCAACCTGGCCTGCTTTTCAGTATATGTACCATTTATGTTTATTTGTGCAATTTTACATACATACACACACACATATATATAATTGGGGGGGTGTCCAAGATTGGGTCTCTTATTCAGTATCTAACACTTGCTCATTGGCTGATGCTCTACCCTCTCAGCCATTGCCTTCAACCCCTGAGGAATTATATCATTAATGTCCAGCTCCCCAACTAAAGACCCCAGGGAAAAAGGGCCACAGTTTTGCTCACCATGGGTTGTAGTGTACTTGTGTGTTAAATGGATCAGTGTTCAACAGGCTTGCTCCCTTGTGTGTCTATTCGAACATCTGCTTTTTTTGGGGGGGGGGTCTGGTCGTGGGGCCTGAACTCTGTGCCTGGGCGCTGTCCCTCAGCTCTTCAGCTCAAGGCTAGCACTCTACCACTTGAGCCACAGCACCACTTCTGGCTTTTTTCTTTTTACTTATGTGGTGCTGAGGAATTGAACCCAGGGCCTCATGCATGCAAGGCAAGCGCTCTACCACTGAGCCACCTTCCCAGCTCTCGAACATCTGCTTTCTATGAAGTCTCCTACTCCAGACTCATAGCACCTACATGCTTTCTTCTAACTCAGATTGTAACCCTTACATTTCTTTCTCCATTTTTTTTTGTCGGTTGTGGGACTTGAACTCATGGCCTAGGCACTGTCCCTGAGTTTAATCACCAAAGGCTAGTGCTCTACCATAGCTCTACAGTGCCACTTCTGGTGTTCTGGGGTTAACTGGAGATAAGAATCTCATGGACTTACTGCCCAAGCTGGCTTTGAACCATAGTCCTCAGAATACAGCCTACTGAGTAGCTAGATTTACAGGCATGAGTCACCAGTGCCTGGCTGCCTTCTCAGTGTAATGCCTTTTTCTCCTCCAGGACATAAGCTCTTGGGCTGACTAGCCTCTGACTTGGCCTTTCCTCTCCATGGTAGAATGCTTTGGCAAAGACTCATACAGCTGCATCCCCAATGCCTACCAGCAGGAAGCCAGGCATTGCACATAGGATGGGGTCTGAGGGCTCAGGAGCCTAAAGGCTCTTTGAATTTTAGTTTTCCAAGGACTCAGCTACTGGCTAGTAATTCACACCTGTAATCCTGTCTAATCAGGAGGCTGAGAGCTGAGGATCACAGCCTGCCAGAGCAGGAAAGTGGGCAAATCCTTTATCTCCAATTAATCAGCAAAAAGCCAGAGGTGTAGCTGTGGTTCAAGCAGTAGAGCAACAACCTGAGGGACAGTGTTCAGGTCCTGAATTTAAGCCCTAGCACATGTGTACACATGCACCACACACACACACACACACACACACACACACACACACACACACAAAGCAAAATGACTTGCCTGGGGTCACACAGTCAGAAGCAAAGCTAGGATGAAAATAACTTTCCTAATACACTGGGTGGTTTTTTGTTTATTTGTTTGTTTTTGCTAGTCCTGGGACTTGAACTCAGGGCCAGGACTAGTGCTCTACCACTTGAGCCACAGCACTACTTGCAGCTTTTTCAAAGTAGTTTATTGGGGAAGAGTCTCACAGACTTTCCTGCCCAGGCTGGTTTTGAACAGTGATCTTCGGATCTCAGCCTCCTGAGTAGCTAGGACTACAGATGTGAGCCACCAGCACCTGGTTTAGAACTAAATCTTAATTCCTTCTCTCCTTTGGAGGCTTAGAGATACCCTAGATTCTGTTAAAAGAATATTCTTCCCATTAAGTATTAACTCTGGTCTTTAATCCCAGCTCAGACAGAAGGCTCACATGAAGGCTGTGGATGTGTTGTCTGGCACACACACAAAGCCTTGGGTTCAGTCCTCAGCACCACAAGAAAATTAAGCACAAATGAAAACAAAAGAATCAGTAGAGCTCAGGAGTTAAGGGTCCAGCCTGTACAACAAAAGCGAACCGGGTCTCCTTAAAATAATAATAACAAACCTCAGCGCTAAATTTCTCTTTCTTGGACATCAGTCTGGGGCATGTGAACTGTCTCTGGTCTCCCAACAAACACCCCAGTAGCATCAGGGGGAAATACTGATCTGGAATTAGAAACAAGAATGGAAGAGAACAGAAGAGAAAGTTCTCAGAGTGGAGGGCTGACCTGTTCTCCACCAGATCACACCCCGGCCACTTCGTTCAGGGGAGGGAGGGGGTGTGTTTAGGGATGGAGGTGGGGGCAAGATCGATGCATCACTGGATTTGAAGACCGCAGGCTTTCACCTTGCCGATAATGGGGTGAGCGGTGGTAAACTCTCTCCGACAGAGCGGGCTCCCCCGGCCTTAATGAGATAATCAATACTTGTTCTCGGCTTAATTTCCATCTAATTGCTCTTTAACGACGCCGGATAATGGGCCGCCTCCTGTGAGGAGGGAGCTGGCTGGGAATCCGACCCGTCTCGGACTCCCGCCTTTCCTCCCCCGGGCCAGCGGGGTGCCCCGGCGCAGGTAGGAAGGGGGCTCGCGGCCGGCCGGGCAGGTGGTGCCGGCTTCCCACCCACACGCTGCGGAGCTCTCGGCCCCCACCCGGGGCACACCCGGCCTTGGATGCGGGATTCCGGCCACGGCTCTCTATGTTGGCCTTGGAACTACCTAAATTGATGGGCGCCGGCACCGCAGCCCTCTGGACAAACTCTTTTACATTTCCCCTTCCCACCTGCGCAGGGGCCTGGTCCCGGGGGCCTCATGCTGTGTTCAGGACCGAGAGAAGTCTGTCTATGGGATGGCTGGGCCCTCTCCCGCAATGGTATCACAGCACCCAGCAAAGGAGGCCAGGGGAGTAAGAATGAGGAAGGCTGGTCCCTATAGTCCCCAGACTCCTCTTGCCCTCACCTCAACTTGGAAAGCCACTTCCCATCTACCTGTCTCAGCACCAAAAGCTACTGGAGGTTCCCGCCAAGGCCAGGCAAACCTCCTGGCTTCCAGGGAACTGACCTACCTATCCCAGTTCATCTCCCCTCTCCCCCCTCCCCCATTTTTGTTTGGGAATGGAACCTAGGGCCTAGACTAAGTGCTCTACCACTGAGCTACCTCCCCAGCCCCTCCTGTCTTCTCTTGTTGTCAACCCTTAAGTTTTTTGGCCTCAGGAGACCAGATTCTGTGACCTCCTCACATCCTAACTTTCTGCCATTTGGGCACACACTCCCTTGTGCCTCAAATGCTTGAACATGAAGTCTTTAAATTGTTCAAATATTTACTGAGGTTTGGTTCCAGCTTAGGCTGCAAATCAGATTAATAAAAATACAGTACTAGTAGCTGGTCACCAGTGGTTCATGCTGAAATCCTACCTGCTCAGAAGGCTGAGATCTAGAGGATTGAGATTTGAAATCAACCCCAGGCAGAAAAGTCTATGAGACTTTATCTCCAAACGAGTCAGCAAAAACCCAGGCTGAAGGTATGGCTCAAATGGAAGAGCACCAGCCATGAGAAAGTAAGCCAAGCAAGCATGAGGCTTCAGAGTTCAAGTCCTAGTACTGGCACAGGCACAAAGACAAAAGATAGTATACTAGTGTCAGAACAATATGAGCCTGGGCAGTGCCAGGTTCAAGTCTCTATAGCTTACTGACCAGTATGACTCTGGGCAAACTTACCTAAACTGAACCTCAGTTTTCTCATATAAAAAAAATAAAGTAAGCTGGGTGCTGGTGGTTCACACCTGTAGTCCTAGATACTCAGGAGGCTGCTACCTAAGGATTATGGTTGAAAGCCAGTCTGGGCAGGAAAGTCCCTGAGACTCTTGTCTCCAATTATCTACCACAAACCCAGAGGTAGAACTGTGGCTCAAAGTGGTAGAGTGCTAGCCTTGAGCAAAAGAGCTCAGAAACAACACCCCGGCCCTGAGTTCAAGCCCCACAACTGACCAAAAAAAGAAAAAAAAAAGTAAATCTGAAACAAACTAAAGTATGAGACTTGCTTGCCACAGTGCCTGGCACAATGTAACCATTTGTTAAATGACAGCTATTCTTACTATGACATATGAGAGCTGAAGGAACCATCTGGCTTGAGGAACATAAACTAAGGCTAAACTCTAATTGGGAGACTTAAAAAATTATGGTAAAGGTGATGCACAGAGGTTTATAGTTACATAAGTTAGGTAATAAGTATATTTCTTTTTGAACAGTGAAACCCCCTCCCTCATTTTCTAGTGTTCCCCCTCCTGACTCCCTTAAGGGGGAATCTTCAATGAGGGAAGCAGGTTCAGTAGCCACTGTTGGTGGGCTGGAGAGGACCAGTACTCACCTTAAGTTGCTGTTGGATGGAACTAATTTATTATATTCTATTAGCAGGTATTAGTTGTACGAGGGAGGTATCATTTGTGACATTTCCACACATGTAAATAATGTATCTAAATAAATCTCACCCATCTATCACTTTTTCAACCCCCTCCTCCTTATTTATTTATTGGTGTGTATGCCAGACCTGATGTGATTTGAACTCAGAACCTGGGCACTGTCCCTGAGCTTCTTTTGCTGAAGGCTACCAGTTGAGCCACACAGCTCCAGTTCCAGCTTTTTCTGAGTAGTTTATTGGAGATGATGCCTGGGCTGGCTTCAAACCTCAATCCTCAGATCTCAGCCTCCTGAGTAGCTAGGATTACAGATGTAAACCACTGGCGTCTGGCTCATATTTCTGTTTTCATACATGCAAATAAACTCCACAGATCACAGTTGTTCTCATTCACCCTCTTCATTAGCTGTCTATCCTCTTGCTGGTACCACCAAGAGAACCTCCTCTTTCTTTCTTTTTTTTTGGGTCCGGTCCTGGGGCCTGAACTCTGGGCCTGGACGCTGTCCCTCAGCTCTTCAGCTCAAGACTAGCGCTCTACCACTTGAGCCACAGCGCCACTTCCGACTTTTTTCTTTTTGCGTATGTGGTGCTGAGGAATTGAACCCAGGGCCTCAGGCATGCAAGGCAAGTGCTCTACCACTGAGCCACCTTCCCAGCCCATCATTCTTTTTTAAAGTGTACATTAATTGCACCAAGGAGTTACACTATGATATTTCAGACATGCATGTATTATATTTTGTTCAGGATAACCCTCTATTGCTTTTTTTTTTTTTTTGGTTGTTCGTGGGCCTTGGACTCTGGACTGGGCACTGTCCTTCAGCCCTTCAGCTCAAGGCCAGTGCTCTACCACTTGAGCCACAGCACCACTTCCAGTTTTCTGGTGGTTTATTGGAGATAGGAGTCTCACGGTCTCTCCTGCCCGGGCTGGCTTTGAACCGCTATCCTCAGATCTCAGCCTCCTGAGTAGCTAGGATTACAGACGTGAGTCACCAGCTCCCGGCTTCCTCTATTGCTTTTTATTTTCCCACTTCCCACAACTCTGTTGATCAGCAGTTTAAACGGAGAGTCTTCATGTTGTCTTTATATTTTACTTGTAGCATATTTTATTTTGCACCATATTTTAAAATTACTTACCTCCAGCTCACACCTGTAATCCTAGCTATTCAGGAGGCTGAGATCTGAGCAGATCATGGTTTGAAGCCAGCCTGGGTAGGAAAGTCTGTGAGACTCTTATCTTCAATAAACTACTCAAAAAAAGCCCGAGGTGGTACTATAGTTCAAGTGGTAGAGTGCTGGCCTTGAGCAAAAGAAGCTTAGGGTCTGCACCCAGGCCCAGAGTTCAAGCCCCAGGACCAATAAAGAGTAAAAATAAAATAATTCACCTTCCATCTTTCTTTTTCCTTCTCTTCTTATCCTCCTAAATAGCCCCATAGACTCCTGTTCTATATGTACGTGTATATCTATATACCTATACCATATATGTATGGGTGTGTCTTTACCTGTCTATGAATATGCATGTTTTTTAGGTCTGGCTTCTATAGGAACTGATTCATTTTTGTGTGTTGTTTGTTAAAGCAATCTAACAGCATCAGCAGTTTAGATATTACCTCTGATTTTTCCTTACTTCCCTAACTCAGTTCAGTACCTCCTCAAGACCTCTTTAAATGTATTTGCCTAACAGTTCTGACCACTGCATTCTAGATTTGTTTTTTTACACAAATCTTTTCTATGTTTCAATATTGGAAATTTAGTAAAAACTAAAAAACACTGTGCCAAGTACAATGTATCTGAGGTTCATCTTATTTCTCAGAAGTAGTTTCAGATGGATGGTGGCTGCTGACACAGCTGAGCCTGGAAGCCCAGTTTAAGTGGAAACAACCCCTTCTCCTAGGCCCTTCCTAGACTGTGGGGCCTCTTTAGCTCCACCCACTGCAGATGCTGCCCCATTTATATAGTCCCTGGTGTCTGGGCCAGTGACAGCACTTGCAGCTCCAGAAATGCAAGATCTGGGTCACGAACAGTCTTGTTTCTTGCAAAAATACATCCATATACTTTTTGAATTTTGTAAAGACAGCAATTCAAGTCCCAGGACACAGGAGATCTCAGCACGCACTCTCTCTGTCTCTTTCTCTCACTCTCTCTTCTACCTTCTTTGAGCCACAATTCCACTTCTGGCTTTTCCCTGGTTAAATGAAGATAAGTCTCGCAGACTTTACTGCCCTGGCTGATTCTAAACCATAATGCTCAGATCTCAATCTCTTAAGTAGCTAGAATTATAGGCAAGAGCCACCAGTGCTTGGCTATCACTTCCTAATTAAAAGCTCAATTTTCCTACTATATTTCTGAGGCCATCAATTCAGTTTGACTCAATATGTCTTCCTTTTGCATTCCCCTAGTCAGGGATAGAGTGAGTAGGTTTGCTGGCCATAGTTCTGCTTGCTACCTTCCTCCTCCTCCTAGTCCTCCTCCTCCTCCTCTTCTTCTTCCTTCTTCTTCTTCTTCTTCTTCTTTTCTCCTCCTCCTCCTCTTCTTCCTCCTCCTTTTTCTTCTTCCTTCTCCTTCCTGCTCCTCCCTTCTTCCTCCTCCTTCCTCCTTCTTCTTCCTCCTTTTCCTCCTCCCTTCTTCTTCCTCCTCCTCCTTTTTTTTGTCAGTCCTGGGGTTTGAACTCAGGGTCTGAGCATTATCCTTGGGTTCTTTTTGCTCAAGGCTAGCAGTCTACCACTTGAGCCACAGCACCACTTCTGGCATTTTCTGTTTATGTGGTGTTGAGGAATTGAACCCAGGAGTTTGTGGATGCTAGGCAAGCACTCTACCTCTAAGCCACATTCCTAGTCTTACCTTTTTTCTTGTGTCTTACCCTTGGGAAGAAGACATAAAAGGCATGAAGGAATCTGGGGTTCTGTGAGGCTGAGCATATTCTTATGAGCATGAGACTTACAAACTTCTAAACATACTCAGCATTCTACTAATTATAGTCTGATGTTCTGCCAGATCCCAAGATTCTTCCTGTGGTTTGGTTGCCTAAAAGCCAAGTAATTCATGGATGACTAATCAGTCCTCTTTATTCACTTCTTTGAGCCTTTGAGGAAAGCATCTACTGTTTCCTGCTTGAAGTTCTGAGCATATATTTACCAGGTAGTTATTTATTTTTAGTGAACTGGTCAGCTCAAGGGAGACTTGAATGGCAGCTTCTTTTCCAACTCTCCACAGAAGGGCCAACATTGGGGCTGGGAAGGTGGCTCATTGGTAGAGCGCTTGCCTTGCATGCCTGAGGTCCTGGGTTTAATTCCTCAGCACCACATAAGCAAAAAGAAAAAAGCCGGAAGTGGTGCTGTAGCTCAAGCGCTAGAGCACTAGCCTTGAGCTGAAGAGCTGAGGGACAGCGTCCAGGCCCAGAGTTCAGACCCCACAACCGGACCCCCCCTCAAAAAAAAGAAGGGCCAACATTGGATGATATTCATTATATATTTTTTGTTGGTTTGGGGATTGGACTCATACCAAACAAGGACTCATTTCTTCTTTAGTACAAGCATCTGCAGCAAAGGGGGAATCAGAGGCAGGACCATTTATGCTTCAACAATCTTTAACTTCATCTTGTTCATCTGAATTTAGCCTCCCTCATGTAGGTGTTAAGACCTAGATCCTCTTCTTGCATTACTTACATCAATTAAACCAGAAAGTTATTTTCAACTTGTACCCAAAGTGAGTCAACATTTTTAAAGTGAAGATGCAAAATCTTTTGCTATTTCTTTAATATTGTCGATGCACATAATTGTTATTGAATGTGTTTGGAGTATTAATTGATAAAGTACCAGATGATAAAGACCTAGGAACATATGTAGACTTTTAAATTACCATATGTAACTAACTCCCTTGTAAAATACTATCACATTACTCTTAAAATGGATCCTTTGGGGATAACAAGTTCGACAAGAAATGTACTCACTACCTTACTTATGTAACTGTAACCTCTCTATACATCACCTTGACAATAAAATTAAAATTGAAAAAAAAAAAGTGGATCCCTTGTACAGTCAACAGCTTTGGTGACTTGCGCAAATCCACCAGAGGGCGCTCGTTCCCTGTTGATCTAGTCTAATCTCCATCATCAAGGACCGCGAAAGGCCAGGTTAAACTTGAGCACATTTAAAAACACAAATATTTGTCAGGAATCTGCTGCGCGGCCAGTACATTCACCAAGCACAGTGGTGCATTAGGACATGGTTTTAGCCTAGCAAAGACGGAACGTAAGCGTTCTAGATCTAGATGGCTGGTTATTTTATACCGGCTCAGAGTCTCGGAAAGCGCGTAGCAATCCACGAAGAGACCTGGGGCTGCTACGACTCCGTGTCCTGGACGACGATCTCACTTCCGAAGATGTTTCGTCGGAGGCCGGGACCTCCCTGCGGCTGGTTGCATCGGTGGGCTCCGCCAGACCCCGTTTCCTGCCTTTTTCTAAAGGGTTTCCTGCAGTTCTGGGGACTTCACTCTCCCCCCCCCCGCCCCCGCTCCCCGCATCTACATTCCCGTCACGGCCGGGGCAAGGACGGGAGACCGACTTCCACATTCGGTGACGGCTGGCTCCGCCCGTTCCTTTCCGGTTTAAAACCCCGCGGGCTTTTCCTGTTCCGAAGGCCTACGGTTCTCCGGATTCTCGCGACAGTTGCGAATCCTCGCGCGAAGTTCCCTCGGTCCCAGTCTGAAAGCAGGCTAGCCGTGTCCTGCCCGCCCACCTCGCCGGGACCCCTCAGGCCGAGTGGCATCTGTGTTAGGAGGACCCGGGCTTGGCAGGCCTCAGATGAGGTTTTAGAGGGCAGCGTCCCGGGCAGACTCTCAGAGCCTGCGCCCCGTTACCAGACGCGCATGCGCAATCTGCGTCTCCGCGCCCCCCCCCCCTGCCCCCAGTCCCCGTCCCGGGCGGAGCTAGACTAAATACCGCCACTGGAAACCGCGGCTCCACTCCTACATATGGGATTGCGGAGCCGCTTCTATAAACTGCTTGGGACAGGATGGGGCGGGGCCTGGCCGGGACGAGTTGGGCTGGCGGGCTTCCAGGGTTGCTCCTCTCCCGCCCCCAGCCCAAAGTGCCACGGTGGCGCTGGTGGCCGCTTTGAGACCGAATGCCTCTGGTTCTACCAGCCCAGACAGACACCGTGGCCTCTAATCAGGACCGGGAGCGACGCTCGTCGGGGAAGCGCCCCGCCCACCCCTCCCTGCGGTGGCTGGTTCGGTTCCGACCTCTAAACACTGGGTTCCTCCGCGAGTTGAAGCACCTGCAGGCTGTGGGGAGGGAGGAGGCTAGATGTGGATAAGCAGATGGATGTAAATGCCGAGACTGGTCCGCGCCTGGGTGGAGAAACTACGTGGGCCAGGCTGCCACCGGCCCTGGGAAGCCAGCCCTGGGGTGCGGGGAGCCGGTGTTCGTGGACCCGACCCTTCCGAAGCTCCGGGACGCACGTGTAAAATGACACCACAGTGTAACGCAGAAGCTATAGCCTTCCTCCGGAGCTGGGAAGTCGGATGGCATAGACAACCCTTTGGGCTTCCCAGACATCTCTCCACCCCCAATCCGGGTCTCCAGTCCCCGCACCCCTCTTTCCCAGCGTCGGTGTCCGGTGACTCCTCCTGCATTCTCACTGTGACTGCGGGGCAGGCTAGATGGAACTGGCCCGAGATGGTCCCCAGGGTGGGGCTGCAGAAAATGGGCCGCCTCTGAACCGAGGGAAGGCGGGCAGGCGACGTCGAGGGGCGGAGAGAGGGCGGAGGAGCTACTCCGAATCCTAGGCGGAGATCCTCCCGCAGGAGCAGTGGTGGCCAGCGGGTCCAGCTGACTGTGCGTGAGCCTCTGCTTGCTTTGGAGTTGCAACACAGCTGCGTCGTGGGGCCTAGTGCGGGACACCAGGTGAGTCCCAGGACCCCAAGCCGTAAACAAGCAGCATCTCCGCCCGGTGCTCTCCTATCCCTTTCAACAGTTTCTCCTAAAGCCATTGATGTCCATTCATCTCTGGGGCAATGGAGCATCGGCGTTGGGTGGTTTCTGACGGTGTGTTTATCGTGCAGTAACAACAGCTCAGTCACTTGTCCACCGACACAGCTGGAACCCCTAGGGGGTCGCAGGCCCTCTGCAGAGGGGAGGGGACAACTTGATTCTCAGGTAGCAGGGGTTGGCACTGTGCCAGGGCTCAAGCTCTCGTTGTCGGCGTGGCTTTCTGACCTTTTGGTCCGGCTTTTCTCCCTGGCAGGGTGCCACCAACGCGCCGATGTCCCGAGTGCACCCAGGGCTCCCAGCTAACCATGCTACAGCTGCTTGGGCGCTGCCCCTGCTACTGCTACTGCTACTGCCCCCAACCAGCGCCAGGCCGTCTGCAGGCCCCGGTTACCTGCGGCGGGGCTGGCTGAGGCTGCTAACCGAGGGCGAGGACTGCGGTCCCTGCCGGCCAGAATTGTGCGCGGCACCCCGGGGTTGCCTGGCGGGTCAGGTGCGCGACGCGTGCGACTGCTGTTGGGAATGCGCCAACCTGGAGGGCCAGCTCTGCGACTTGGACCCCAGCACGCGTTTCTACGGGCGCTGCGGCGAGCAGCTCGAGTGCCGGCTGGATGCAGGCGACGACCTGCACCGTGGAGAGGTGCCCGAGCCGTGGTGCGCCTGTCGCTCGCAGAGTCCGCTCTGCGGTTCCGACGGCCGGACCTACGCTCAGATCTGCCGCCTGCAGGAGGCGGCCCGCGCGAGGCCCGACGCCAACCTCACGGTGGCACACCCAGGCCCCTGCGAATCGGGTACGCAGCACCCGGGGCCTTTATGCCCTTGCCCTCCCCCCGCCCCAACCCCAAGTTTTGGCGTTCTGGAGGCACGGCTCTCCATCCTCAGGCAGCATTGATGCTCTCACCCCTGATCCTCAAAGGCTCCAGCTAAAGATGCAGGTCCCGGACTAGCAGACACCCACCCATCTCTGAAAGGCACACAGCCAATAACTGGCTCAGGCGGGAAGAACCCTCAGACTTTGCCTAGATCACGGGAGCCTGGACAGCGTGCTGGTTCCCGTGCATCTGTGAGCCCATTCTGTGTGCTTCTCCTTTCCTCTACCTGTAGGGACTTAATGGAGGGGGAGAGCGCTACTGTCTTCTCTCCTGATCCCGCGGGGTTTGGGGGTCATTCAAGTCTGAAGTTTTCTTTGGCTGCTTTCTTTCATTTCCTGAGTTTCTACCCTGGATGTGGCTTGGCTGGGGCTGTGGTGAAAACATATGCTCCAGCAGGAGTTCCCAGCGATTTCCCCCAGGCCTCCCGGCTTGCCATTTAATGTCTGGTTTCACGTTCCCCAGCTCAGGCTTCGCATCTCTCCCCTCCTCCCCCAGGGACTGGAGTGGGGGAGGGGCAGCTCTCCCGGCCTTTGGGAACTGTCGCGGGCTTAGAAAAGGGGGAAGTGGGGAGGGAGGTGTTGGTTACCCGCCCAGCAGGAAAGAGACTGGAGGGTGGAATGAGGACACCGGAGCAGTCGGGGACAGAGTGACACTGCCAAGTTTAAGGTGTGGGTCTCTGTGTCTGTACAGTTTGCACAAACGCTCTGTTTTTACACATTGCTTTGCATCTCTACAGCAGCATTTCTGCCTTTGTGTATTCCCGCATCGACACTTGTATGTATCTTTGTGTACACGTCCTGTTTTATTTACAGACATGTACTGACCTCTGCATATTTTGTCTTCTGCCACAAGTATACCCACAACAATTCCCGTTGGGTGTCCTTGTTGGACTGGATGCACCACCCCATTCTCACCTCCATCCCCCAGAGCCCAAGATAGTGTCGCAGCCCCGGGACATTTGGAATGTGACCGGGCAGGATGTGATCTTTGGCTGCGAGGTGTTCGCCTATCCAATGGCCTCCATCGAGTGGAAGAAGGACGGCTGGGATGTCCAGCTGCCAGGGGATGATCCCCACATCTCCGTGCAGGTAGGGACAGGGAACACAGGCTCTCCCTGATAGTGTAGGGCTCCCCAAAATGACCTTGCTGACTCGCCATGTGGTTCTAGTTTAGAGGTGGACCTCAGCGGTTTGAGGTGACTGGTTGGCTGCAGATCCAAGCGGTTCGTTCCAGTGATGAGGGCACCTACCGCTGTATTGCCCGGAATGCCCTGGGCTGGGTTGAGGCCCCTGCTTCCCTGCTAGTGCTCACACCAGGTACAGGGGACATCTGGGGGTTGGGATTAGAGCCTTTGAATGTGTGTCAGAAACAATCCTTCTGGGAATGGGAATGTGGGCCCCTACACACAAGCACAGCCTCCCCCAGAGTGGGATATGTGGCCATCCACAATCTCTTCTTTGCCTCCTGTGTTTGCAGACCAACTGAACTCCACAGGAATCCCTCGGCTGAAATCATTGAACCTGGTTCCTGAGGAAGCCGAAAATGAAGAGAGCTATGATTATGATTTCTACTAGCTCTGGATGGTGGGGTGGGTGATGGTCCTAATATCTGTCCCTGCTCCTAAGAAGACCTGGAATAGATCTAGAAAGGGTGAACAAGGTCCCTTCATGGATTAGTTTACTGCTCCTTGTAGGATGATCATGGTGGTGACAGTATGAAAGAGACAGGTTGTAATTGTCATCCCTCTGACCATCACCTTTATAATAACAATAAAGTAAGTTAATTAAAAAAAAAGTCAGGTGCTGGTGGCTCACACCTGTAATCATAGCTACTCAGGAGGCTGAGATCTGAGGATCACAGTTCCAGCCCAGAGAGGAAAGTCCATGACAGTCTTATCTCCAACAAACTGCTCAGAAAAAGCTAGAAGTGGTGCTGTGGTTCAAGTGATAGAGCACTAGCCTTGAGCAAAAGAAGCTCAGGGACAGTACCCAGGTCCTGAGTTCAAGTGGAAAGAGAGCCAGACAGACAGAGACAGACACAGAGAGACAGACACAGACACAGAGAGAGGCAGGCCGGTTGGAGGACAGTAGGGAGAGAAAGCAGAGATGAGAACAGGAGAGATGCAAAGGGGTCTATGAAGGAGATGCCCTGGCCAGGAGGATTCTTAACACAGACCAGCTGGCCCCTAGGTTAGTCAGGTTGCAGTATCCATAGAGAGGGTCCTCTTCTCCTCAGCAGCCTTCCCTCCAGTCCTGCTCAGTCAGTCTCTCCTAACTTCCCTTCCCCATCAACACTGGTTCCTATTATTTTCCTACTCCTCCATCTTTGCCTTCCCTCAGGTTACCCTTCCTCAGAATTCATTTTCCAGTGTTCCAAGTCCCAGGGGCAATTCCATACACTGTACACAAGATGGGGTGTCAATAAAGACTTGTAAACAAACAAAGCCACACACCTACACAGTTCTTGTAGATGTACACATGGAGAGTGGGGATTCCCTTGAGAGGCCTCCCATATTAACTGAATTCTAACTTCTAGAAAGTTCAGGTTCTGCCCTCTCAGCACACTCCTGCCAGGTGAGAGGTTTGTACTATTGCCTACCTCTAGGGAGAGAACCTGGAGCTATCTGGTTGGAGAAGGGGTGTCCCTGTCAGCCCACAATTAGAAATAGATTTCCTGTTCCTCTATTCATCTTGCTTTCCAGGCAGAGTGGGGAGCCAGGTGAATGTGGGTGGGACTCCCTATGAATATGAATGCATACACGGGACGACATCTTCCCCACCTCCCATGCAAACCTTCCATTTTCCTCACCAAACTCAAAAGCAAGGTAAGCCTGCTTCCAACTGCCCTAATTGTACCCTGTTCTGACTTGGAGGTCCCTCTTTTTAGGTCCTAAAATCTCCCTCACATTCTGGTTCTGGTTCAGGGACACTGGGGAAGTTATGGAATGATGGAAGGAGAGACTGAAAACATCAGTGGTCCTATATGCACTTGGGAGCTCATGCCACTGTTGGAATGCTTTTGATTCCTTGCCTGAGAGTTCTCTGAGGCCCAACTCCGGGAGCTGAGCCTCTAGGGAGGGGCGTGGCCCACAACCGCATCCTAAAGGATTGGCCACCACCTCCCCACCCTCCTCCCACCCATCTGTCCATCTGCTACTGCCTCACCCAGTGCCAGAGGATGGTTCTCATTGACTAGAGCTCAGAGGCCCCAGGAGCTGAACACCATATGGAAGCTGGCTGGGTACTTGGAGAGAATTCCAAGGCCACGGAGGGGTGTGTGTGTGTGGAGGGGGGTGGAGAATGAGGCCCAGTTGAACAGTGCGACTTTGGCAAAATAGCTTCCTCTATAAAGAGGGGACTTTGAACTGGGTTCCCACATGGGCTAGGGACCCCCTGCTCCTCGCTTGATCATTGCCCAAGGCAGCTACTGAAGTGCTTTCAATCGGAACCTGCCCACCTGCAGGTTCGCGGCTCCTAGCCTAATTCCCACCCAACCCCAGAGCTGCCCACCCGGGGAATCCAAACTCCTAGCTCGAGATTGCATGTAATTCAGGGACAGCCTCCTTGCAGCCTCCTTCCCCCCTCCGTGGCCCTGGCGGCTCAGGTCCCGAAGCCTGGAACGGGAGGTTCTCCCGCCGCCCACCCTCCCCGCACCCCGCCTCTGCTGCAGCAGACGGGGGTTTAATAACGTCGCTGGAAAGTGACACGCGATTTATTATTAAAGTAATGCGGGCGCGGGGACGGGAAAGGTTTAATAAACGCGCTGAGATGCCGAGGATTATTCACCGCAAATAAATGAGAGCGCGGGCGGCGTTTTAATAAATAATTTCCCGCTGCTCCCGGGGGAGAAGCGGGGAGGAGGACGGGGCGGCCCAGCCGTTGCCGATCCGGTTTCGCCCCCCGCGCGGGCTTTCCAGGGAGGCCCCGCTAGGTGTCTCCTCCCGCAGGGGTGAAGGTCTGGGGGACGCCTGAGGCAGCCCGGGGCGGAGTGGGGGGAAGCGGGAGACGTCTGTCCTTCCCTCTCCTGGCACCCAGGGACTTCAAGCAGTTTGCCTAAGATCACGAGCACGCGCAGACCGCGAGGTCAGGGCGCCCGGCTCCATCCCGCAGCGCCTGCGCACCCGAGGGCCTGGGCTCGGGCTGGGCCGCCGCTCCGCGCCGGGGCGGGTGGGGGTCGTCTCTCGTCCACCCGCTGGCAGGGCGTCAGGAGTAAGCCAAAGGGGGCTGCGGGCGCTGGTGTGCAGGTGTGCGGTGCTGGTGTGGAGTAGTGCTGATCCACCACTCCCGGAGCCGTCGTGGGGCTCCGAGGGTCCCTCTTCGCGAGGCTCTGAGTCCAGGGAGAGGGACTCAGACAGGCTTCCGGCTCGCTGGGGAACTTGGGTCGGGTTTGAGAAGTGGGCAGAACAGCCCCAGGGCTGCTCCCCGCCATCAGAGGTCTGGAGGACGAACTCGACATCGGGGAGACTTTGAGAACCGAAGACAAGTTCGTAGTGAGGGTGGGGGGCTGGGGGTGGGTGCTGGGGTACTACACTTGACTCCACTAATTTTGTGCCTTAAGCGGGGAGAAGGGGGTGGGGGGGTTAGGGGGGTGGCGCCGTCTCTAGCAACACTTGGGAGTACCGAGGTGGGAACGGGTACCACCTAGTGGCGGTTTAATGGTATCCAGGCCTGAGCCAAGAACCTTCCGACAATTTTCTCTTGATTGGAAAAATCTGTATGCAAAGGTACTTTAAGGTTGGGCACCGGGGCTCTCAATACGCTGCAGGTGCAGATTGTGAGAAGATTGGAAGGACTGAGGTTTGAGTCCAGCCTGGGCAAATAATGAGGCCCCATGTCACATGGCTGCAATCCCAGCTAATCAGGAGGCACGATAGAGAGAGGGATCCTTTTCTGTTTCTGTTTTTCTTTTTTCTTTTTAATATTTTATGTCGGTCATGGGGTTTGAACTTTGGGCTTGGGCGCTGTCCCTGCGCTCTTCAGCTCAAGGAGAGCGCTCTACCGCTTGAGCCACAGTGCCACTTCTGGTTTTCTGGTGGTTTATTGGAGATAAGAGTCTCACGGACTTTCCTGCCCGGGCTGGCTTTGAACCGCGATTCTCAGATCTCAGCCTCCTGAGTAGCTAGGATTACAGGCGTGAGCTACCGGTGCCCGGCTAGGGGGATCCTTTACTGAAGTCTCCCTGGGCAAAACTGGGAGATCCTAACTGAAAAATAACTAAAGCAAACAAGGGCTGGTGGTGTGACTGAAGGAGTAGAGCACCTGCTTAGCAAACATGAGGCCCTGAGTTTAAACATAAGTACTGCAAAGTAATTATAGTGATAATAAAAAGGTGCTTCAAGGACTGGGGATGTAGCTCAAGTGGTAGAGTGCTTGCTTGGGATTCATGTGCTCTTGGGCTCAATCTCCAGCAACATAAATAAATAAATGCTTCTGTTTGTATTACTTAGTGTATACAAACCTGCACATGTGTTTGTTTTATATGTTATGTTTATATATTTTAACTGTGGCATTGTAAATGAGTAATATCTAGGGTATGTCTGTAGTGGTTGTACTTCTTTATGTGTATTAATATGCAGTCTATGTATAGATTTAGGTATGTCATGTTATATATATATGTTATCTAAATAATATACACTAATGTGGGTAGCATGTAGATATGCATACACATATATCATACCTTAGCATTGGATGTGTTATAAGTATATAGATATGCATTTGTTTATGTCTGTGTTTCATTATGTGTCATTTTTTTCTACCAATATTTGTTATGTATCAACACTATTATAGGTCTGGGGCTAATCATGGGGGAAAATGATTCCTGCTTCATTGAACTTATATTCTAGCCTGATATGTATGTAGAATGTACATATAATTACATTAATTATACTTTCCAGATTATGTGAGCATGTACATGTAATTGCATGTGCATGTGTGAGGGGCAGACAATGTTAAATTCTAGTAGGCTAGGAGATTGCCTGAATTTATACCCCAAAGCTCAGTTCTTGAACCCTGCTCTGAGTGTGCAGATACTCAGGGTAGAGGGTAAGAGGCTGGAAACAGACTGATTGCCTCAAAGGTTATATTTTGACGTTTCCTCAGCTCTCTGAATGACTAAATTCTTTCTAAATAAGAAACAGCTATGGAAGTCCACTTATGGTAACAAAAGTTAAGGCAAATTAAATCTCACCCCTGCTCAACGAAGAACATTTGTATGTGTCTGTTTATGCATGTGTGCACAGGTATGCTGTAAAATTGGGCTTTGAACTCAGGGCCTCATACTCTTGGTTGTTTTTGTTTTTGCTTTTTCTCAAGGCTGGTACTCTACCACCTGAGCTATACCCCCACTTCCAGCTTTTTTGCTGATTAATTGGAAATAAGCGTATCACAGACTTTTCTTCCCAGGCTGCCTTCAAACCATGATCCTCAGATCTCAGCCTCCTGAGTAGCTAGGATTATAGATATAAGCTACTGGCACCAGCTTGGCAATAGGCTGTTTGAAGGCAGTATTAGTGGGTACTTAGAGACTGGCAGGAATCAGGTCTGGGAGCTAGTGATCTCTGGGAGTCAGCAGCAGGTAATGGGAGATGGTTTGAGGATGCCATTCCAAGGGTTTAAGGATAGAGTAGTGGGATGGAGAGGGGCCTGAAGTGACTAGTGAGTTCAACATCAGAGATGGAGTTGGAGTAGAAGGAGCAGAGGCAGAGGCTCAGGCTCTGGTGGTAGAGATACACCACTCTTGGGTAGAGCCTGGAAGTCAGGTCAGACTTCCCTCTCTGCCGTCCCTTTTCTTCCCCATGCTAGGACCCCCTAACCCTCTTTAAACCTTTTTACTTTTCAAGCTGGATCCCACATGTGCTGGGGGCAAAAGAGGAGAGCTAAGGTCAGGGCTTGGCCTGGCTTAGGAGACTCACTGGTGGGTGAGGTGGGGCAGGCTAGCAACATCAGTGTTCCATGAAGTCTAGTCCAAACTATCTAGGGCATTGCCTGTCTAGCTTTTCATAACACTTCCAGTCTGAGCTCAATACAAGAGACTCAAACAAGGGTGAACACGGACCTGACAAATACAGCAGAACATACACTCCTGCTCAGGTTGGCTTTGAACCTGGATTCTCAGACCTCAGCCTCTTGAGTAACTTGGATTACAAGTGTGAGCCACCAGTGCCCTGTTTAGATTTTTTTTGACACTTTCTCTGCAATCAGGGTGACTGAAGCCTTTGTAGCCAGAGTGAACATTTATTCAAGACCAGTTAGAGTGACCAGTATTACCTCATAGTTCAATCTGACCCCAAGTGGAGAGTCCCTAGGTTGTATAGGATAAGATTTGAGGGAGCTGAAATAAGGTCTGGAATCACCTGGGAGAAAAGGCAGGGTATCTGTGAGAAATGGAAGGGCAGGGGAGTCTCTTGGGGTGAAGGGTAAAACTGCAGGGATGATGACTTCCTCCTCTCACTGTTCACTGTCTTGAATAACCAGGTGGGGCAGGAAATCCCAGAGTTCTGTGCTTAACTGATCTCTAGTGACCCAGGTTCTAGCTCCAGTGTATGACTTAGTGTTAGAACTGTTAGATTCTGCCAGGCGCCTGTGGCTCACATCTGTAATCCTAGCTACTCAGGAGTCTGAGATCTGAGGATCCTGGTTCAAAACCAGCCCAGGCAAGGAAAGGCTTTGACCGCCTGATCTCCTATTAACCACCAGAAAACCGGAAGTGGTGCTGTGGCTTAAGTAGTAGAGCACTTGCCTTGAGCTGAAGAGCCTAGGGACAGTGCCCAGGCCCAGAATTCAAGTCCTAGGACTTGGGGGGGGGAGGGGGGAAGGGAGTGGGGGGGAAAGAAGTGTTAGATTCTGGGGGTCAATGGTCAAGGGGATCTCTGCGGATAGTGGCCACTGAAGGGTAAGAGTGTGTCTTTAGTGCAGAACTAAGGACCAAGAATAAGCTGGCAAGGAGACATGAGGGTTTTGCAGTATGGTTTTAAGTATCAGACCTGCTGCTTTTTCCTTTAGACATTGGGCTAGTTTCCTAACTTTCCTTCCTCTGTGTCCCTTTGGTAAGGGAGCATCTAGGGGCGAGGAACACAATAGGTGTTCCATCAATGGCCTACCTTCCTCTGATTATTTCCAGACAGATGACCTATGTGGAGAGGCTCAGGGAGCCCAGTCTAGAGCTTCCTCTGAAGTGTGTGTACTGGGGAAGGGTGATTGCAGCCCTGGTGCCTGCCTGGAGGAGGCCCTAGGAATTGGGATTTAGGAAGAAGGGTTAGGTTGAGGCAGGGTGGGTATGTCCAAAGAAGACATTTCCAGAGAGCTTGTCAGTCTTCACCCCCCCCCTCCAGCTCTCCATGGGGAGCCCCTGTCAGAACTCAGGCCTCTAGCTCTGACTTGCAAGGAGAGGCGTCCCCCAAACTCACCTCCATCCATCTCTTTTATCTGGGCTGCTGAAGGGCTAGTACTCCAATGGGGCCTCTGATGGGGAACAGATACAGACCAGGCGGAAGCTGCCGGAACTGTGCTGAGCTGGAGCTGAGGACCAGGCCAGGGGTCAGTGAAGACAGATAAAGCTCAGAGCAGCTGGGGGCTCAGGGGACTGGTAGTGGGGGGCTGCAGGCTGGCTAGCCTGGAAAGAGGTAGGGCTGGAAGCTTCTGATGGGGGCCAGTGTCCATCAAGGGCTTCCAGACAAGGACTTTGATGACTCTTTGAGAGGAGGGATAGGGGTTTAGGAAGGCAGGATGTCTGCCAGGAAGGAGGGTTGGTCCTAGGAGAAGTTGACACTGGTGTGTGTGTGTGTGTGTGTGTGTGTGTGTGTGTGTGTGTGAGTGTGTGTGTGTGTGTGTCTAGGGGGAGGCTCAATAGGGCATGCCTTAGGCAGGGGTTCTGAGGCTGCCTTACCTTTAAGACAGAGATGGGAAAATGGTTGGTAAGTGATTCTGTGATTTTAGTTCCTGTTTTAATTAACTTTGAAGGGCTTGGGGCCTCCCTGAACACCAGAGAGGAAAGGAGAGGAGACGTTTATTTTCCTCTTTTCCCTTTTAAAAACAATTTTATTAAATCACTTTGTTTTCATTCTGGCTTGAACATGGGGCATTTAAATAGAAAAGTAATTATTTTACCTCGTTTGCTTATGGAGAGATAAGAACAGGGAAAGGGAGAGCTGCTGGGGAGAGGAAGGGAAGAGGCTGCAGCCTTAGCTGCTATAAACACACAGTGGAAACCACACATGCACACACACCCACAGACACACCCACAAAAGCTACTCACACTGCACAAATCATATGCCCACAGAAAGATACATCTTGCTCCCTCTACCCAGAACAAGGCAACCCAGTATTTGCAAACACTCCTCTCTCCACATTCTCCTGAGGACACACCTTCACTACAGCCTGCTTACAGGCAAAGGTTCTCTGTCTCACACACGAAAACTTGTGACCCAGGTACCCTCAGCTACCCCCCAGCAGACACTGTCCAGTGTGTATGGAACACACACCCTCACACACAGAGGCAAGTACACTATGTTTGGTTCTTTCAAGCCGATTGTGTTACATCACCACTGATACACACAGGTTCAGACACATAATTACACACTCTCAATCTCAAACATACAGACACACCCTAACAGCACCCTTGGGGACAGCCTTGTGTGATGGGTGATTTCCTGGAAGGGAAGAAGAATGTGGGACTCAAAGGGATTCCTGAGTCCCTGAATCTACCCAAGCTACCCCGTAAGCCTCTGTCTCTGATCCTGCCACATTCAGCCTTGATTCTGCCTCCTGGATGGGATGGACTCTCTCTCTCTCTCTCTCTCTCTCTCTCCTGCATCCTGTAGCCTTACAACCCCACCCCCACCCCACTGGATCAGAACAGGAGGCCCCAAAGGGTTTTTGGGCTCAGTCTTGCCCAGGCCAGGGCCAAGGTTCTAACTTTGGTTCCATTCCTCTCACTATGCACCTCACCGCACTGGTGTCCGAGGGGTTAAAACTTGGATAAGCCCTCCCTCCTTCCTCCCCCCTCCCTCCCCGCATCAGGCTGGTACAAGGAAGGCCGGGTTCGCGGGAGCCATACCTGTACTTTGTCTTCATCTGTCACCCCTTCTGACAGTCAGATACATCTTATGGGGGGGGAGCGTAGGGGGTGGGGAGCAATAATTAACCTCTCCCGCCTCAGCCCCCAATGCTGCTGCCTCTGCCGCGATTGCGATTGCGTTGGGGTCTGCAGGCAGGAGCTGGAGGAAGGGAGCCGAGGAAGGGAGCTCAGAGGAGGTGGAGGGGTGAGGGGCGAGGGGAGGAAACAAGTGGAGCAGAGAGGAAAGGCCTTGACATTTTTATTGCCCTGCCAAGCTCCCTTCCTATCCTCCTTTCCTCTCCTCTTCCAGGGGATGATGGGCAAATGGGAGAGGTGACTTAGAGGGATGAAGACAGTGGACCCCAATTCACCATTTTCCCTCTTACTAGAAGAGTGTAGCCACTGAAGAAGGCATGGGGCAGATGGGGGGCTGTGGGGGGAGGGAGGGGGTGTAATCTTCAGGCATTATCGGCTGCTGGAGAGGTGGAGGCACTGGGGCCAGAGCCTGTGTTGGGCTTATATAGAGGGAGTGGGGCATCATGTGGATGTTTCCTGTTGATGTTAAATGACTAGAGCTTGTGGTAAGGACCAATTTCTCTTCCAGTTTCCATCGAAGGGGAAAGTGATCCCAAAGCCAAGGAAGTGTGGATTAAAGAGGGCTCTAGATGGTGTGGGGGCAGGGGCAAAGGACACTGAAAAATAAAGCAAGGCCACAGGGAGTGGCTAGAATCAGAGCTCAGATAAGAAGACAATTTGGGCTAGGTCCTCAGGTTGAGACAGGTAGAACTCTGGGACAGGTAAGAAGAGGAACTCAAAGCTGGGCACTGGTGGCTCACACCTGTAAATCCTAGCTACTCAGGAGGCTGAGACCTGAGGATTATGGTTCAAAGCCAGCCTGGGCAAGGAAAGTACATGAGTCTCTTATCTCCAATTAACCACCAGAAAACTGGAAGTGGCACTGTGACTCAAGTGGTAGAACGCTAGCCTTGAGCTGAAGAGCTCAGGGACAGTGTCCAGGCTCAGAGTTCAAGCCCCAAGATTGATCCAAAAAGAGCAAGAAGGAGAAGGAGAAGGAGAAGAAGAGGAGGAGGAGGAGGAGGAGGAGAAAAAAGAGGAGGAGGAGGAGGAACTCAGGTGTGGAGTATTCTCAGTCCTTCCTGAACTAAGGTATACCTTGCAAGGAGCTGGTCTTAGACTCTCTTCTACAGGAGAGATTGGCAGACAATGGGAAGTAGGGGTCAAATGCTGGATTCTGCCTGTTCCCTAGGCAGCCTGAAGGCCAGGAGAATCTAGCTTCGTCCACCTCTTTGGGAAGTTGTATAGTGTCTGAAAAAGTAGATCTTTCCTGGATGGACTTGAATAGACTTGTAGACATAGCCTGGTCCATAAATCAAAGTCCCTGGGTTCTAATCCTGGTTTGGCTACTAGCTGTATGATGGAGATATGTCATTTAACCTCTCTGGACCTCAGCTTTCTCATTTGTCAGTTGTAGGAAAGGGAACTGCTACCCCAGTGACATACTCTAAACATTGAAGATATTGATGTTGGGAATCTTCTGGGTCCTGGGGAACTTTATGTATAGGGCCAATTGTGCTTCCTCTAGTGGACACAAACTCTGAATGCTTCCCATCCCTTGGCAGCATACACAAAAACCTAAAGGCACTCTCTCTCTCTCTTTCTCGCTCTCTCTTTCACACACACACACACACACACACACACACACACAAAGTCTCCTAGCCTCTATATTGAATACATCCCTGGACTCCCAATCATCTGTAAAAATTTGCTGTGGTTGAAAAGAAGCCAGGGGCCAGGGCACCCCAACAGAAAAGCTGACTCTATACATTTCTATTAAGATAAAAAAGAAGAAAATAGTCTAGCAGAGCTGGAAGGCAGAATAGCAAGACAGGATGTTTGCCATGTGGGGGAGGGGACATTGAGTTGGGAAAGGGAAGAGATCCAGTCTTAGAGAAAGATGTAGAGAAACTCCAAATGGCAAAAATCTCACTGCCCAGGGGCCTGGAGTAAAAGGATTTGACAGCCCTGTCAGGAAGTCACCTAGATGAATCCCACATCCGGCTGACAGGTTCTATCTCCCCAGGGGAGGAGTCCCCATGAGTCATACTGTTCCCTATCCCCCATCCTTCACTCACCCACCCTAACACACATGCATACACACAGCCTTGTTCAGGAACATGGAATTCATTTCTACTATTAATTTGCTCACCTAGAGAAATGCTGGGAATTTTGACAGTAAATGGGAGAAAAGCACAAAGAAGACAAGACTTCCTGGGATAGGGTCACCAAGGCTGGCACTGGGTCACCCAGCAATGTCATACCTAGAATTGAGCTTATCTTCTGGTCTCTGTGGCACTGAAGATGGAGGAAGGCTTTTCTGGCAGCAGGAGTCTAGACTCCTGAACCTAGGCACATTGGACCCATGGGACAAAGCCAGGCTCTTGCTCATCAAGGGGAGGGATGGGTTGGAGGGAATGGCAGAGGAGTTTCCGTTTCTTCTAGCTTTGTGGTCAGAAATGTTTCCACCCTCTTTGGCTACTCTCAGGTTTTCTTTCTGGACTTCCTCCTCTTCACCTCCCCTTCCATGTGAATGGATCTCAAGAATGAGCCCCAATTTCTGTTTCACCTCTGGACCCCAGCCCAGATCTTCACCCACCACCTTAACAAATGTAAGTCCCTAACCTGCCTGCCCTTTTGTTTTCTCCCTCTCCCTCTGCCTTTTGCCTATACTGGGGCTTGAAATTGGTCCTAATAGTTTGGCTTACTTGCTAGGCTGGCACTCTATCACTGAGCCATCCTGCCAGACTGACTATGGATTATTTTGGAGATGGAGTCTCTTGGACTTTTCTGCCCAGGCTAGCTCCCAACTACAATCCTCCAGACCTCAGCCTCCTGAATAACTAGGGTTACAGGCATAAGCTATTAGCACTTGGCTATACTCTTTCTTTTAAAAACACTTCTTATTAGCTGGTCCCAGTGGCTCATGCCTATAATACTAGCTACTCAGGAGGCTGAGCTCTGAGCATCATAGTTCAAAGCCAACCCTGGGAAGGAAAGTTGTGAAACTCTGATCTCCAGGTAACTACCAGAAAACCAGAAGTGGTGCTGTGGCTCAAGTGGTAGAGTACTAGCCTTGAGCTGAAGAACTCAGGGACAGCACCTAAACCCAGAGTTCAAGCCCCATCACCTACAAAGAAAAAAACAACTTTAAAAAAAATCATCCTTTACTTTAAAAACACAGTCTATTAGTATAGGTTACAAAGAGTTCAGTTTAAACAATGTAGAAGAATATAGAATATAGAAAAGCCAAGCCTTTCCTTCACTCTCTAATCCTGCTCTCTGCTCCATAAATCACTGCTATTGACAATCCAGTGTGTATTCTTCTGGCCCCTTACCTCTCCATCTCTCCCTCTCTCTCCTTCCCTCCCTCTCTCTCCACATACACACACACATTTTCAAGACTATTTCTATATATGTAGATTTATCAGGTCATTGTATCATTTTATGATTTCCTTTTTGTTGTTGTTGGTGGACATGGGGCTTGAACGCTGGGCCTGGGCACTGGCCTTGAACTCTTCAGCTCAAGGCTAGTACTCTACCACTTGAGCCACAGTGCCACTTCTGTTTTTCTGGTGGTTAATTGGAGACAAAAGTCTCATGTACTTTCCAGCCCAGACTGGCTTTGAACCGAGATCCTCTGATCTCAGCCTCTTGAGTAGCTAGGATTACAGGCATGAGCTGCTGGAGTCTGGCAGATTTCCCCTTTTTAATTTAAATTATAAGGAGTGGAATAGGGGTGTATCTCAGTGGTAGAGTGTTCATTCAAGATGTCAGAGGGACGGCTGAGGCGCTAGTAGCTTATGCCTTAATCCTAGCTATTCAGGAAGATGAAATCTGAGAATCACAGTTCAAAGCCAGCCTGAGCAAGAAAGTCTGTGAGACTCTTATCTCCAATAAAGCATCAAAATAGCCAGAAGTGGCGCTGTGGCTCAAGTGGTAGAGCACTGGCCTTGAGCGAAAAGCTAAGGGACAGTGTGTAGGCCCTGAGTTCCAGCTCCAGTGTACGCATGTGCGTGCGTAGACACACACACACACACACACACACACACAATCGGAGGGACATGGTGACAATTTATCAGATTGTTTCCAGTGTTACAAACAATGCCATGGTGAGTGTCCTTAACATATGTCATTTTATACCAAAATGAGTTGTTCTAAGATTCAGATTTCTAGATATGGCATTGGTCCTTCAAAAGCTACATAGTATGTATCTAAGCTTGATTTCTCTTTCTCATTTTTGAAATACACAATTGGAAGCACCTAGTGATGTTTGGAAGAGAGTTGCCAGTTGGTTGTTTTCAGGTGAATGTCTCTAAGCACTTCAATCTCAGTGGGTCCAAAACTAAGTTTATTACCCCTCTCCTGCCATCCTGCCATGTGTCCCCTTGCTCTGAGCAGCATTAGCTCCATAAATGCTGTCGTTAAGCACCATACATTGGGTCATCTGTGACCTAGGTGTTTGTGTGTCTAGATTTTTCCAAGATTGTCCATTTTGTATCAATCATTCTGGAAGAGTTACTGAAAGGACTCAAAATTGTTCAGAATTAGACAATAAGTTATATGGCCACACTATCCCTTTCCATCTCTAATTTCCCTTTAACCCTCACCAAGACCCACTAATACTCCTCCCTGCACTCTTTTTTTTCTGTTCTATTCCTATTGCATGTCAAGATGACATCCTAAGTCTTGAATGATAATAGGCTTAGAATTAGCCACTCTACTTTTTTTGTTGTTGTTGGTGGTGGTCATTGTGGGGCTTGAACTCTGGGCCTTGGCACTGTCCCTGAGTTCTTCAGCTCAAGGTGAGCACTCTACCACTTGAGCCACAGAGTCACTTCCCATTTTCTGATGGTTAACTGGAGATCAGAGTGTCATGGCCTTTCCTGCCGGGGCTGGCTTTGAACCGTGATCCTCAGGTCTCAGCCTCCTGAGTAGCTAGGATTATAGGCATGAGCCACCAGCATCTGGTTAGCAACCCCACTTCTACTGATCTTTCTACCACACTATCAGTCTTGTCTTAACATATGACTAATATCATTCCTCATTGCTTATAGATTTGAGCCCATTCATGACCCATCATAATGTGATGATGGCTTGAAAGTGCAGGCACTTTCAAGTGCAGGGTGTATCAACTTATGTGGAGATGAGGCAGTGCCAGGCACTGGGAAAACAATGTCATACCACTGCACCCAATCTGCATGAAGTCACCCAGCATGAGAAAGTCAGATGCATAACTCATAAAGAGGATCGAAAGGAAGCCCAGAGGTAGCTTGATGTCTCTCTGAATTCAGATCTGGGTGGGGGTACTTTTAGAGAGAGGCCCCCTTGAGCACCATTCCTTCTAGCTATGTTTCCTTTCCCTGCTCACCTGCTCTGTCTACTGGGTCCACAACAATACTCACCTCTTATTCCAGAGCCCAAGTCTACAGGGACATCCTTTTATTCTGGGAAGTTTCTGACTGTCCCTCTTCCAGCTGCTTTCCACCCCCTTGTACTCTATGCCAACACTAAGCAGTGTCAGATAGGATCCAGGAACATCCGATCTGTGAATAAGAGGGAGGGTGTTAATAGAGAGCTATGTAATGTATAAGAATTGGCCTAGTCACTCGCAAGTACACGGGGTGTGTGTGGGGAAACTACTCTAAGGGAAGTGAGGGAAGTCAGAACTCCCCCCTTCCCACCATGTTTCCCCCGTCCACCTGAAGCTTTAGGACAAGCCCTGAAATTCTTTACCAAACCCAAGGATGCCTGAAGCCTTTCCACTCCTTTTCTGGCATCTTCTCCCTTCTCTTAGAGGTTGCCAAATGAATGGTGAGCTTGGATGGGTTCTGGTGGCCAAACTCCAAACAGAGGGGGAGGCATCCTGGCCTCCCGCCAGCATTCCATCCATGGTAATTTGGCAGCAAAGTGCCAGCTGCACATATCTGCACATCTGTTTACGCCTCTGGCTTGTTATTTATTCTCTCCCTTTCATGGGCAGCAGAGCCAGAACACACCTCAACTCTTCCCAAGTTAGATTAAGCAGGAAAGAAGGCTAGGACACTCAGTCACTACAAATGCTGATGTTCATTGAAGGGTATGCCTTCTCTAGCAGCTGCTGCCACTTTTCATAGAGCCACTGAGGAGAGGAGGGGTAGGGGATGGGAAAGAGTGGGAAGAGTGGGATGGGTTGGGGTGGGGGAAAGAGCTGTGGAGTTAGAACCACAGCCATTTTGGGAATAATCAGATGGGCTAATCTGGGCTCCACTGAGGAGAGGGAAAATTATACAACTCTGTGAAAACAATCACCCTGGCTTTTCTTCCTCTTAACACTAGATTTCAGAGTGTGTATGTTTCTCTGTATGTGTGTATGTACTGATGCACACATGTACTGATCCTGGGACTTGAACCCAGGACCTCCCAGAGCTTTTTTGCTCAAGGCTAGCACTCTACCACTTGAACCACAACTCGACTTCTATATTTTTGGTAGTTGAAGATAAGAATCTCACAGACTTTCTGGCTTGGACTGGCTTTCAACTGCAATGATCAGATTTCAACCTCCTAAGTAGCTAGGGATTACGGGAATAAGCCACTGGTGCCTAGCTTGTGTAAGAGTCAGTCATGAGACTCAAGCTTTTAACAAGTGGTTTTTGTTTTTTGTTTTTGATCTTAATTTTTCTTAAGGGATTCCTGGGGGTGCCAGGCTCTATCCTTGGGATTAGGGACAAGGAGGGAACAGAGGAAGAGGAAGAAGAGAGGGAAGGACAATGGGGGAAGGGAAGATAAGGAAACAAGGGAGAGTTTTAGAGGATGGGGTAGTATTTTGTTAAGGAAGGAAGAAAGAGACATGGAAGTTTAGAGATCAGTGAGAATGGCCTGGATGCTGTCCTTGGTCCTGACTGACAAAGGGTCCGGGAATACCTAACCTGAATGGACCCCCAAAGTCCCTGCAACTTCCTTTGAAGGTGATTGGATGATTTGGAGAAAGAACAAAGAACCTGAGCTTTATCTGAGATGAACTAAATCCACAGATCAAATTTTTACTCATGGTGTCTCTCCTGCCTTTCTCCAATGTAACTCTTTGTCCAATCAAAGTTCCTTGCAGAAGGCAGACAGGTGTGGGCTCAGAAGTAATATAGACACTACTCCTGAGAAAAGGTGCAGATAGGTACCTGGGTCCCAGAGGACTTGAGTTTAACCTCATGAGATAAGGTGACTGCAAATTGGGAGAATGTTAGCTCAGTCAAGCTAAAAGCAATAAGACTCGGTCCCCTTCCCCCCAAAAAAGTCTGTGCAAACATTTTGCTTCTATTTGCCCTCCTGCTCCTTTGTACAACTCAAGTGGCAACATCACTTTATCATTTTCCCTCCTTTAAAAAATTATATATAATGAGCTATTCCCAGGAAGGCCTTAGCAGATGGGAGTTTAATCAGCTCGAGTCTAAGCACACGGGTATCTTAGCCTAATTCAATTCCCACTCATTCATTAAGGAAAATATTCATCACTCAGAGATTACAGCAGGGCCAAAACTCTGAATGGATTCTAAAGAGCTGTCAATGAAATGGTAGCTGCATTAGCCTGCTCAAGAGGCCATATCTTGGGGGGGGAGGGTGGCTAGAAGCCATGACCATGTGTTCTATTTTGACTATCTCTGTTTGACTACCTCAGAGGCAAACACTGAGGGGGGAAGATAGAAGAGGAATACCAACATCCTTGGAGAGTCCCTGTTTAGAAGGAATATACTTTGCTCCTGTTTTTGAGGAGCCTCTGGTCTGATGGAGGAGGGGTGGCTTCTATGCTCTAGATTACTCTCAGAATGCTTTGAAGAGAACTGACCAGACATCTTTGTCCTAGAATCTCTAGCAAGAGGCAAGAAATTACCTCCTCATGAAGGCAGCATCACAGTTTCTATTCCTTATAGGAAATTGGAAGCTAAACCTGAACACAGAAGTTTAAACTCCACACCATGGGACACCATGAACCTCCCTCTGTCACAGGAGGCTGACTGATCAAAGTGAAGAGGAAGGGTAAGAGTAAAACCCTTCTCCAAGGTCTGATATTCCCAAATAGATAAGATTCTCACTTATATCAGATGACTGCCATCTCCCGATACTGAGAATATTGGATGCTTCTCTATGAATAGTTCTTGCTTACATCCTCATCTGTTTCTTGCAGTCCTGGGAATTAAACTCAGGGTCTTAAACATGGCAGGGAAGTACTCTACCATGGAGCTATGACCCCAGTCCCACATCTCCATCTGAAGTTTGGAAAGTTGACTTGTTGATCATCTCTGTCTTTCCTGATTTTACTTCTTTCTTTCTTTCTTTCTTTCTTTCTTTCTTTCTTTCTTTCTTTCTTTCTTTCTCTTCCTTCCTTCCTTCCTTCCTTCCTTCCT
>NW_012267252.1:4666000-4670030 GCF_000151885.1 Dipodomys ordii
CTTCCTTCCTTCCTTCCTTCCTTCCTTCCTTCCTTCCTTCCTTCCTTCCTTTTTTTTCCTTCCTTCCTTCCTTCTTTCTTTTTTGCCAGTCCTGGGGCTTGAACTCAGGACCTGACCACTGTCTCTGAGCTTCTTTTTGCCCAAGGCTAATACTCTACCACTTGAGCCACAATGCCACTTCTGGCTTTTTCTGTTCATGTAGTGCTGAAGAATCGAACCCAGAGCTATATGCATGCTAGGCAAGCCCTCGACCACTAAGCTACATTCCCAGCTCCTCTGATGTCACTTTCTGTGGGCCACTTTTCTCTGTTCTCTTCTGGCAGGGATGGTGCGAAGGCACACACTTATCCCAGGTATATCACAAAAGCAAGACATCCACAGGGCTAGACTTCCCACTGTACCTATTCTTAGACTTCAGTCCTAAATATGGTTCTGAGAACTCATGAGAGTTAATCACCTGAAAAACCTGTCTCTTCTGTTCTTTTGTTTACCTGGGCCAGACAGAAGCAGAGAAAAGTAGGAACACGGTGTAAGGTCTGCGCTAGGCCATGTAGGCCCTGTGCGGACACCTCTACTTCTGGGCTAAGTTTCCACCCAGTATCTGTGTTACCTAGGTAACTGGCACACCTGGAAGCAGTCACCTCCCCCTCCTGCTGGGTCACATCCTGGGCCCACCTGTGGTCATACCTCCCATCTGACTGAAGAAGGGTCCCAGGCCCTGAGATCACATACAGATCCAGTGTGGCCACACCTTTCTCCCACCTGGCAATATCTCCTCCTGTCCCTGGCCTAGATAAGTCCTGGCCCAAGGGGTGGGTCTTCCCTTTTAGGCCATGCTTTTCCACCATGCAAGGTGGGGGCAGCAGTTCGGTAAATAAACTTGTTTTCCTGCCTGAATACTGAATGATGTTCTCTTCATCGGCTATCTAATGAAATCTATCTATTTAATATACCTTACATACAGAACATGTAGCCTGCCCTCATCTAGAAGAGAGGAAGAACTTTCTAGAGGCAGCTCATTGAAGCTGACATTTGAAGAACATGTAGGAGATCTGTGTGTGTGTGTGTGTGTGTTCACAGAAAAGGGAGGAACATCTCCCCTATTTACTCCCACTCCTAGGCTTCTTCTCCAGGCTCTTAGGAGCTATTAGTGACATCTCACTCTTTAGTTCAATCTCCACAAGTCCTCCCTTCTTCCCACACCATGCCCAGAATCCAGCCTCCCCAGTGTGTCCTCAGCTTTGAGACTGCACCAGAAAAATGTCCTTCAGGGATTCACTTGGAAGACTAGAGACTGGAAGATGGAATCTGGGTAATCTTCATAGGAAACAACCAGCACCTAGGAGATACATGGTCTCTACTACTCTCAGGCCCACATCTTTTGGACAGAATCAGAGAGAGCAGAACAGAGTTCAGGACAGAGGGCTGGGAGTCCCGGAGGTAAAAAGGGTCAGAGAGGAAATGAAAATTCAGCCGATCACAGTAATACTTGTAGGGTACTATAATGGAGATCCACAACTTACCCCCCCACCCCCGCCTCCCCGCCTTGCCCCACACACATGTGAGCTCTAATGTAACCTATTTTAGACTTGGAACCTGGAGCCTGGTTCTGCTACTGAATAGGTAGTGGCAATATAATTGGGAGCCTAGCTTCAAGCTTTGTTTTCCCACTTAGTAGCTATGAAATCTTTGGTCAGCCACAGTTTGGTATGTGTCCATTTTCTTCCTCTTAAAAAGAACTATATCAAGCAAGGGTGCCAGTGGCTCAATACTGTAATCCTAGCTACTCAGGAGGCTAAGATCTGAAGTTTGAGGTTAAAGCCAGCCCAGGCAGGAAAGTCCAGGAGACTCTAATCTCTAATTAACCACCAAAAAGCCAGAAGTAGATCTGTGGCTCAAGTGGTAGAGTGCTAGCCTTAAGCAAAAGAAACTCAGCAACAGTGCACAGGTCCTGAGTTCAAGTCCCAGGACCTGTATACACACAAAAGAAGAAGTATGTCAATCATGCTGAGAACCCAGGACAGAGATAAGGGACTAGATAGTGTGATCACCAAGGTTGGCTTACTAGGTCTTGATGCTCTGGGACCTTTCTTAGGGGGCCTTCAGAGGAACAAGGCCATGTATATAAATTTAAAATACCAACCAAACAGAAAACTTATTTTATATTTAAAGGCTGGGGATATAGTCTAATATATTCAGTACCTTGAATTCAACCCCTGCATGCATGCATGCGCACACGCGCATGCACACACACACTCACACTCACACACACATACACAAAACTCTATTAAAGTAGCAAAGAAATGAATGTCAAGAACTTGGCTTGTACAATTGCATGAGTTGGCAAGAAAGTCTGAAATCTGTAGGGCAGAGAGTAAGAAAGGAAAGATCAGAAATAAGTTGAAACCCCAGGGCACTAGCCAAACTTTGGTCCATAGACAGCCAGGTTGGGAAAATGAGAGCCAGCAAAGATCAGATCCATGGAAGATAATCTCCCTAAAGTCAACTGATTAGGAACTTTGATTACATTTCCAAATATCTTTCCAGCTGGAAAGAGATTGGCTTGCTTAGCCAAGCCTTGTGGACACCCAAAATGAAACAAAATAGGTGTGTGTGCGTGTGTGTGTGTGTGTGTGTGTGCGTGTGTGTGTTGATTTTCATGACTTTTAACTAATTCTCTTTAGGAATCACTTGGTGTAGGTTATCTGAATCAACCTGGCAAGAATTCTACCCCACAAGAAATTGGGACATCTCTTATTAGCAAAAGGAGGATAGATAGATCCTGTACTTAGTTTTCCTTGGTGAGAAAGAATGGTGTCTCTGTGGGATTCCTGGAGTTTGTAGAAATGTGCCCCATGGGAAGGACCTCAAGATTAATCCTCTGGGGATTCAGAATTCTGGCTTTTGGAGGGACCAGAACCAGAGCTACCAGCAGCAAGTGGTGAGAATGGCCTCAGTGACCAGTGAGGTTTTAGTAGGTGATTATCCAATAGAAGCTAGAAACTGACAGGGTAATTATTAGCTTCTAATTGCAGGGCAAACCCAGGCCGGGATCCTCCTCTCCAAAGCAGAGGGCATTACTATTTGCATAGCAATTAATTACTTTGGGAGCAACAGAATTTAATTACCCACTAGTCTGCAAGAGCCAATAATTAAATTACTCTCAGAAATAGAGTATTTATTTCCCAGTTAGACTGAGCAGGTAGCCCCTACCTTGGAGAGTGTGCCTGAGTGGTGACCCTGACCTGTAACTAGGATCTTGGTCTGATCAGGCAAAGCAGCAGCCTCAGTGCAGGGAGTGACCACTTTGTGAGGCAGATGGACACCCAAGTGCATACAGGCACAGATCTCTGTGGAGTCTAAGGACCAATGACACCATGCACTGACCCACATATATGAAGACATTCTGTGTGGTGTGTGTAGAACCACAGAGAATCACACAAATGGTAAAGAAAGGGGCAATGAGGCCAAAAAGGGTTACGGTTGTTTTATCTGCATCAAGACTTTTTCCCCAGTACTATGTTTTTAGTAACCAGGCTGTATGATTCAGGCCTCATTTTGGAATCTCTGCACACCTGATTCCTCTTCAGACCTAGGGTTTGGACTGGGAGGAACTTAGTACAGAATGGGAGTTAGCATGGGGTGAAGGAGTATCTGAACATCATTAATTTTTTTTTAAATGAACTAAGCTGGCTACTAGTGACTCACGCCTGTAACCTTAGCTACTTAGGAGGCAGAGTTCTGAGGATCATGTTTTGAAGCCAGCTTTGGCAAGAAAGACTATGAGACTCTTACTGCCAAATAACTGCAACAACAACAACAACAAAAAGCCAGAAATGGAGCTGTGGCTCAAGTGGTAAAGCTCTAGCCTTGAGTAAAAAAAAGCTCAGGGGGCTGGGAAGATGGCTCAGTGGTAGAGCATGCCTTGCATGCCTGAGGCCCTGGGTTCGATTCCTCAGCACCACATAAGCAAAAAGAAAAAAGCCGGAAGTGGCGCTGTGGCTCAAGTGGTAGAGCACTGGCCTTGAGC
>NW_012267252.1:4671145-4700514 GCF_000151885.1 Dipodomys ordii
ACAAAAAAGAATGGAAGGATAGGGCCAACATTCCCTTTATTCTTCTCTCCTTCCATCCTGGGAAGCATCTCAGGCAAAGCAAATAGATCCTGCTTATTTTACACCATTATCTTTTTTTCTCCTCAGTTTTATAGGTGGGCATCAAGCCCCTGTCATGTGTGCTGGGCCAGAGCTGACCCACGTCAATGCTCCCTGTTGCCTTTGGATGAATTTCCAACTAGTATCAACTCCCAGAATGGCCTCCTTGGAGGCTTGAGCTGAGCCCCTGCCCCCATTTCAGGTGGGATCCTGTGGAAGCTTCTAATGAAGTTCTTTCTGTCCGGGGCACCTACCACTCGAGGCAAGGAGCTGCGGCCAGCCTTCAGCCCAGGCTGCTGACAGCAGCAATCCATCTCCATCACAGTAATGGCGTCCCCATTAATCGGCCATAAACTAATAAAGCAAGCACTTTCCGCCCCTCAACCCCCCCCCCCAACTTCATTAAGTCTTTAGTACATTAATATGTCTTACTTAGTGTCAGCTAAGCCTCTTTCTCCATTTGGGGTGGAGCTCACTGGGGTAGGTGCTTTGCCTAGTAGGTAGAGGGATGTGAACCTTCCCCTGGCCTGGGCTGAGGGGGTGGCTGGTCCAGGGCTGCCCACATCTCCTCTCCCTCCTCCGATTCCACCTGCTGCCCCCTGGAGGGGCTTGAGAGGCTACAGAGGGGGAAGAAGAGCAAGAGAAATTGGAAACCCTAGAGAAAGAAGGGTGGACAGAAAGGAGAGGGAAGGCGGTGGAAAAGGAAGAAGGAAGCTGGAAAAGTGAAGAGGAAGGAGGACGCCAGAGAAAGGGGGAGGCTGGAGGAGATGGGATTGGGGGGAGGAACTGTACACCTCCAAATTAAATTTGTGATTCAGGCATCAGATGGGCCAACAGCCAGAGATTAATTCAACTGATCGAGTTATAAAGAGCAGGAGGCCTGGGTAATCAATCTTACAGCTGTCAGGCCGACAGGCAGGAGTATTAACCTGGCGAGACGGCATGTACGGAGGACTTCATTTCATTCACCCCAAACATATCCCTGACCACCTCTGGCCCGTCTCTCCAAATAATAATAATTGTGGCTGTTAACGATGACAGAGACAGGACGAGGTCTTCCTTCCCAGAGCTCCCGTCCATTACTCAGTTAGACCCTTCTCAGAAAGTAGAGCAAATCCCCAGATTTGGCTCTCTTGAGAAGACAGGATTCTAAGGAGATCCTCAAATAGGTCAGAAGTAGAGCCAGGAAGGTACTGTGAGATGAAGGACAATGTCTTAGATCTCTTCCACCTCCTGGGTAGGGATGCTTCTCCCCACCTCCCCAAACAGCTGCCTTAGCTCCTGGCATTTTCATGTCCCGCTAATGGAAGCTGAGGTCTAGAAGTGAGAGTGCTTTTTCTCCTGACCACAAAGTGGGGCCTTGGGTGAGGTGGCTGAGAACCCTCATCCCTGGCAGGGGCCCCTGGGCTAGGACACTGCTTTTCCTGGCAAGCTACCTCTTCTCTGCTCCAGCCTGACAGTGTCAGTCTGCACCTGGGGTGGGGTGGAGGGCTCCCTGCAGAGACTTGTGGAAACACCCTCCTTAGGGCATAGCCTGGGTGGGGTGGGGGCACTGCCTTGAAGTTGACACCTCTCTCAGCTCCAGCTAATTTTCACATCCTTCAAACCTTGATGTCTTTTTCTCCTAGCTCCAGGGAAAGGAAGAAGGTGAAAGAACGTGTGTGTGTGTGTGTGTGTGTGTGTGTGTGTGTGTACGTACGCGCGCTCGAGCGTGCGTATAGATATGATGGGGGTATCTTTAGGATGTTCTGGGCTAATGAGCGAGTACCTCATTAGTTCTTTGAAATCCTCTCACCAGGGTGTGCTACAGGTGTGTGTATGTTGGGGGGTGCTTGGAGGGTTGAGATGAGGTGTGAGCCTTTCCCTCTTCCCTTTTTTCTGTGAAAATCAGCTACAGGGCTAGTGGAGAGTCTCTAGTAGTTTAACATTATCTTTTTTTCTCTTTTTTTCTGATCCTGAGGCTTGAAGTCAGGGCCTGGGTTTTATCTCTGAGCTTTTGAGCTTTTGTGCTCAAGACTAGTGCTCTACTACTTTGAGCCACAGCTCCAAGTTTCCAGCTTTTTGGTAGTTAATTAGAGATGAATCAAGGACTTTCCTCCCTTGGCTGGCTTTGAACAGCAATCCTCAAATCTCAGCTTCGGAGTAGCTGGGATTACAGGCATGGACTGCAGGCACCAGCTGTTACCTATTTTTTAATCTTTTCTCTTTGTGGGTCCCACGTTGACCTCAAACCTGTAATCCTTTTGTATCTGCTACCTGAGTGCTGAGATTACAGATAAGGGCCACTAAATTCAGCTCTAATAAGGCTTCCTGTTTCTATTGTCATTATTTTACCAGTCTACAAACCACCCCTTCCTCCTCACAGAAAGCAATACCATAGCAATAATGCTCTCATTTATTACATTCTAAGAGCCAGGGGTCTATAAAGAGTTTTAGGTACAGGCTCAGGCTGGGTGTGGCTGGGCAACCTATAATCCTAGCACTCAGGAGGCTGAGGCAAGAGGGCTGCCAAGTTCAAGACCAGCCTGGGCTACATAACAAGAAGCTATCTCTTGGGGGGGGGGGAAAGTTTTACGTACGGGGCTGGGAAGGTGGCTCAGTGGTAGAGCGCTTGCCTTGCATGCCTGAGGCCCTGGGTTCGATTCCTCAGCACCACATAAGCAAAAGGAAAAAAAGCTGGAAGTGGCGCTGTGGCTGGCTCAGGTGGTAGAGCACTAGCCTTGAGCTGAAGAACTGAGGGATAGCACCCAGGCCCAGAGTTCAGGCCCCACGACTGGACCCCCCCCCAAAAAAAAGTTTTACGTACGGTCCTAACATTCACAAAAAAATCCTAAAAACACAGGTTCTAATTTCAGCCCCATTTTGCAGGTGCAAATCTGAGGTGCTGTGCTGGGTGCTGGTGACCCACACTTGTAATCTTAGCTAGTCAGGAGGCTGAGAAGTGGAGGATCATGGTTCAAAGCCAATCTAGGCAGGAGGGCTAGAAAGGTGGCTCAGTGGTAGCATGCTTGCCTTGCAAGCTTAATGCTCTGGGTTCAATTTCTCAACACCACATAAGCAGAAAAAGCTGGAAGTGGCACTGTGGTCAAGTGGTAGAGCTCTAGCCTTGAGCTGATGATCTGAGGAACAGCATCCAGGCCCAGAGTTCAGGCTCCACTGCTGACAAAAAAAAAAGAAAAAGAAAAAAAGCCAATCTAGGCAGAAAAGTCTGTGAGACTCTATAGTTAACAGCAAAAATCTGAGTTGGTGGTATGTCTCAAGTGGTAAAACACCAGCAAGCTGGGCAAACAAGCTGAGTAAGCTCAAGGCCCTGCATTCAAGCTCTGATAACAAGGAAATCAACAAAAGTTCTGAGATTCAAAGAGGTTGACAGACCTACTGAAGCTCATATAGCCAGGAAATACTAAAGTCAGTATATGTCTCTCAGTATATGCTAACTTTCCTTCTGGCCCTCAAATGTTATTTGCCCCATCCAGATCCCATCTTCCACCAACATGTCCCAGCGTTCCCTGCTGGCTGATTCTGGATGTACCCAGATGAGGTTACCCAGGCACCCGATCCCTTGGGTGTGGAAAGGGTGGGGAGGGTAATACTACTGTTTGTTCATAGGGTGGAGTGGGGGTCTGGTGTCAGGGATGAGAACACTCATCCAAGCCAAAGGGAAGCATGGGGGCCCCATGAGAGGAGGCTCCCTAGTGTCCTGCCCTGGAGTAACCTCAGGGAGCAGCATTGCCCCCTCCCCAGGCCACATGGCCTCTTGGGAAAGGAGAAGGTGCTGACTTGCCCACACAGCCTGTCTCCCCCAGGGATGGAGTAATTGGAGTGATGCCATTCTGGGTGTGCATAGTGGCTAGGATGGATCCTGACATGGATGGATCTGGAGAAAAGAATCTCTATCTCACCTCCTGACCCTACCCCTTCATCACCAGGGCAGGGCTTAATGGAAGTGAGGAAGTGAGCCTAGTTGGGGCAGTAGTTGGAGGCTAGAGCTAGGCCAGCTCCTCTCCCAGGCTCTCTGGGGCCCTTTTCAAGTGGCTACTTCCAGGCTGAGCCTGCCAGGAGAGAGGGAGTGGGAACTGGGAGCTTCTTTCCAAGCAAAGGTTCAAGGGTCTCCTTTCTTGAGCCCCACCCCTTTGCTTAGGGCAGCCACCGATTCCTCCCTGTCAGTCTTGATATTTACTCCCTATCCGGTACCAAGGTCCTACCAAGGCGCCCAAGTTCCTGGAGGCAGTGTGTGTGTGTGTGTGTGTGTGTGTGTGTGTGTGTGCACATGCTCGCGTGTGCCCACGTGCACGCACACATACACCTATGTTAGGGCTTGAACTCAGAACTGGAGCACTGTCCCTGAGCTTTTGTGCTCAAAGCTAGCATTCTATCACATGAACCACAGTTCTACTTTCAGCTTTTTGGAGGTAGTTCATTGGAGATAAGAGTCTCATAGACTTTTTCTGCCAGCAATCCTCAGATTTCAGCCTCCTGAATAGCTAGGATTAAAGGCAGGAGCCATGGGTGCCCAGCTTCTGGAGGGTTTGTGTGGACCATCAACCATCACTGCCCTATCTGAAGTGGAGACGGGTGGAGATTCTCAGGAGGCAGTCCCCACTCTTAAGGTTTTTCTTTTTTTGTTTCTTGCCAGTCCTGGGCTTGAACTCTAGGTCTGGGCGCTGTCCCTCAGCTCTTCAGCTCAAGGCAAGCAATCTACCACTTGAGCCACAGCGCCACTTCTGGCTTTTTCTGCTTATGTGGTGCTGAGGTATCGAACCCAGGGCCTCATGCATGCAAGGCAAGCACTCTACCACGGAGCCAACTTCCCAGCCCCCGGCTTTTCTTTTTTTAAAAAATCATTTTTGGTAGTCTGGGGATCAAACCCAGGACCAATGAATGCAAGTGCTCTACTACTGAACTGCATCTGTAGCTCTAGTCTTAAGGTTTTGATCACTGATTGCTTGCTGCTCACCCTTCACCCATTCCACGACCTCATTCACTCAGGATTCTGCAGTTGGGTGTATGTGTTGGGGGAACTTGTGTGGCAGTGAAGGTATCGCTGATTTCTGGTCTTCACCCCCAAAAATATTGATATAGAAACAGAGCCCAAGCTGCCTGGTCACCTCATGATCAACACGATTGTCCGCTCACATCATGCCTGTGAATTGACATCTGTAGATGAGGGACAATATTCTATGATTTCTGCCTCTACTTGGGGCTTGAAATCAGGGCCTGGGCACTGTCTCAGCTTTCTCTGCTTAAAGTTGGCATTCTACCGCTTGAACCACACCTCCACTTCCGGCTTTTTATTGATTAATTTTAGATAAGAGTTTCACAGACCTGTGCTAGATTTGAATGATGTTCCTCAGACCTCAGCTTACTGATAAATAGGCTTACAAAAATGAGCCACTGGTACCCAGTAGAAGACTTTTTTTTAGCCAGTCCTGGGGCTTGAACTCTCAGCCTGGACACTGTCCTTGGGTTCCTTTTGTTCAAGGCTAGCCATTTAGCACTTGAGCCACAGTGCCACTTCCAGCTTTTTCTGTGATTAATTGGAGAGAAGAGTCTCAAAGACTTTGACCTGGCTTCAAACCACGATCCTCAGATTTCAGCTTCCTGAGTAGTTAGGGTTATAGGCATGAGCCACTGGTGCCCAGCAAGACTTTTTTGTTTAGCATGCAATAGTTATAAAAGTGGTGTTACGACATTTCCACATATATATGTATGTATATGTGTGTATACACACATACGCACACACACACACAGAAAGGGGGGGAGATTCCTTCGGTTGTGGTAATAGCTAAGTGAGATGGAGGAAAGGGTTTAGTTCTGTGTTGGCATATTGTGGGTACTGAATACATGTTTGAAATGATTATCCAGAGTGGGGAGGGTGTGGGCTTTGGGGAGACGCTGTTCTTACCCTCCTCCCAGCTCTTGCATCTTATCCTCTATGACAAGCCCAGGCAAAGGCCTTCAACTTGAACATCCTCCACTCCAAAGAGCTTTTTGGACAAGGCTGGAGAAACATTGGTGTGATACATAAGAGTGTGCTTGAGATACATGTGTGTTTCACATTCCTGTTTTGAGAAAGGAGCTATTTGGACATCATCCAAGCTCTGCCCTGTGTGTGTGTGTGTGTGTGTGTGTGTGTGTGTGTGCATGCGTGCATGTGCATGTATATGTGTGCAGTAGCTGGCACCAAAATACTTGCTGATTAATCTTTGTCTTCAGTGTGCCCAGCTCTGGTCCCTAGGAAGCTCCTGGGCCTGAGCTGGTGTCCAATGGGCCTGAGGGGGCAGAATCAGGCCCAAGAAGATGGATTTCCCTGTCCCCTCAGCCCATGCCCAGCAGGGAGGAGGGAAAGGCTGCTTCATTATGGCTAATGGGATTATTGAGGGGACAGTAGTCATGGGGCATTAGCTGCTAATTGGGTCCATAATAAAGTTAATAAAGATCTTATGGTCTTTGCCATTAAGTATAATTAAGGGGTACTCTGTGGTGAAAGGAGAGTGTTGGCGGGGAATAGGCACCGGGCTTTTGCTGGCGGGAAGGAGCTAGAACAGAGCAGGTGATGGGAAAGCTGGCAGCCATGCCAAGTCTGAGAGCTGCACTAGCTTCCATAGCTCACCGTGACTGAAGTCCTCAGAAAGTCTTCTGGAGGCGATAGTGGAGGGAGTGAGATGGACAGGAAAGGAAGGGGTTTCACTATGTGCTGTTGATAGTTGTTCAGGGGGAAGTTATTAATTATAGCCCAAGTGCTCACATCCTTGAAGAGGCTCAGCATGCACAGGTCTTTTATCCAAACCCCAGTTTCACCAAAAAAAAAAGTATCTGAATGCTTATTTTAATCTTTCTCTTTCCCCTAAATTGTGGCATATTTATTGCTTTTTCTTTTTTCTTTTTCTCCCTCCCTCCCCTGCCCCGGTCAGTAGTGGGGCTTAAACTCAGGGCCTGGGTATTGTCCCTGAGCTTTTGTGTTCAAGGCTAATGGTCTACTACTTTCAGCCAAAGCTCTACTTCTAGTTTTCTGGGGTTAATTAGAGATAAGAGTCCCACAGACTTTGCTGCCAGGCTGGCTTTGAACGGAAATCCTCAGATTTCAGCCTCCCGAGTAGCTAGCTTTACAGATATGAGCCACTGGTGCCCAGCCAAGTGGCTACATTTAGATTATCAAGTGTGCTTCTCTCTGGAAACTTAGGTAGTTTTTAGTCTTTACCTCTTACGATTCCGCAATAAGTACAGGCAAGTTCCTGAAGTGCAATTGATGGATCAAATAACAATATTTATTGAAAAACTTTGATAGATCTGGTCAGATTGGGCTGGAAATGTCAGTGCCAGACACCAGCATGAGTTTAGTGTGTTGGAGGTTCTGGGTTCAATCTCAAACAAACCAACAAGTCAAAGAAAAAGGAAGAAGGAAGAAAGAAAGAAAAAAAGAAGGAAGGAAGGAAGGAAGGAAGGAAGGAAACTCTAGTCTGCCCCATGTCAAATCTGTGCAGGTCCTCAGCCCAGAACCACATCCTTTGTACTCCTAGCCAATGATTGGTTATTTTGCAAGGATTTAGAAGTTCCAATAAGCCTCCTTAGGGACAGGCGGTAGTGGGTGGGGGGGAGAGGCCATTCTCCCCGTGGTGCCTGAGAAAGCCACAGGGTAAACACGGTTGTCAGAAAGGAGGGAGAGTTACAGTTGGGGTCAAGGGTTAATGCAGATGGAGCTACTGGGACACGCTGTGCAAAGCAAACAAAACAAGTTGGGGGAGGGGAGGGATCTTCCCATTCCTGGGGAGGGGGATGCACCCACCAGCCAGCTGGGGTTTAGACACTGCCATCATGGGCACAGTCTCTGAGCAGCTCAAAACCTTGTGGTCAGACTGCTGGACCCTGTAGCCAAAGGGATATTTCTACTAAAGCCTCCCCGAGTCAGAGCTGGCCAGGTGGGCCAGTGGAACCCCCTGAGATCTCCAGGGCCCCTCCCAAGTAATCCCTCAGCAGCCGATCTGAAGGCTTTGAGAGGCATTAGGGGTGAGCTGGGCGGCCGCCCTGGAGCCAGGCACCGCTTTTAGAGCATTCCGGGGCATTAGGTCCCTGTCCCAGCCCAGCTTTGCCCACATCCCACTGAGCCCCAGGGCTTCTCTGCCATAGCCGTCCCTGGCCTAATTACAGGTGTCCATGTCAGGGTCAGCGGTCAGGTTAATTTGGGACTTGTCCTGGGGTGGCCAGGGCTCATTAATGGAGTCCCAAGGAGTCCAAGGGATAAGCCATGCAAGCAGGGGATTAGAGGCTGAGGAAGACTGCTGTGAGTGAATCTGGATAGAGAGGGCCCAGTGGGGACAAGCCTCAAGTGTATGTTCACATGCTTACCTGGACACTAATTCAGACAAACAGTAGCTGAGACGCTCTTCAGAGACACAGGTGTGTTCACCCTCACACAAGGCTCACAAGCAGACACCATCCAAAGTTACAACTGGCTTCCTGTGAAGCCTTGGAACATTTGAGGGCTAGGGTTTGGGGGAAATGACCCAAAGATACTATTCTTCTCTCAGAAATTCGGGCCTGCCCCTGCCAGCCTCCTCTTGAACGGCATCAGCTCCAGCCAGGGTGATGGCGTTTTCGTACTCCTTTTCTTTCTGCACCTCCTCCCACCAGAATTCTGAAGCAGTGGCCTGTGGGTAGAATGTCTCTGAGCTGTTACCCCCAGCCCAGCTTGGGGAAGGGCTGTTTCCCTCCATCCTGCCATCCAGCTTGCTTCCCAGGGCCCAGCTGTCAGCCAGCAACCAGAAAAATCTCCTGTGTCTCAGGAAAATCCATGGGTTCTCAGTGAAGACAGGACCGTAGCAGACAGAGGTCTCCAAAGAGGAGAAGGAGGAAGAGGAAAAGGCAGCTGATGGGAGCTAGGGCTGGGAGAGGGTGGGCAAGGGGAAATCACTTAACCCCAAAGCTGCCACTGGTCTTTGGAACCTCTAGCACTGATGGAGGCCAGCTGGAGCAGGCTGAGGAAAAGAGGCCCCAAGTGTGGGAATGTGGGGAGGGGCCTTCAGGACTTCCTGGGTCAGCTGAGAGGAGAGCACTCTGCTACCCCAGCTAGGCCCCCTGCCAACCAGCCTTTCTTAGGGTGTGGAGGCCACCAGACCTGACTCCCTGATTCTGTTGCTAACAAGGAACCTTTTTTTAGCATTAACCCCCTCTCTATCCTGCCCCAAGATGGCTAACTGATATTACTGCACTCCTAGCAAGGTAGAGGCTCAGAAACTCAAACTTGAATGTGTTCAGACTTCCCCCAAAGATGCCTTTCCCAGTTACCTCCTTGACTAGGGTCACAAGTGACCCTTGAGCCCTTCCATTAAAGAAATAGCTACTAGGGCTGGGAAGTTGGCTCAGTGGTAGAGTGCTTGTCTCCCATGCATAAGGCCCTGGGTTCGATTACTCAGTACCACATAAGCAGAAAAAAGCTGGAAGTGGCGCTGTGGCTCAAGTGATAGGGCACTACCCTTGAGCTGAAGAGCTGAGAGACAGTGCCCAGGCCCAGAGTTCAGACTCCAGGAACAACAAAAAGTAAAATAAAAAAATAAAGTCTCTTAAATTAAAAAAAAAAAAGAAAAGAAACAGCTACTATTCTAGCCCCAAAATTTCTCATCAATAAAGGTGTCCACAGGCCCAGGCTGCCACCTGCTGTCACCTCATTCTTGTTGGAAGCATCCATATCCCCTTCTCGTATTCCCTGTTCCCTACATACCATCCGCTGGACCTCCCACATACTCCAGGTCCATAATTGAATATAAAGGCCCAGAAGCCACTGCAAACAGCAGCATTAATCACCAGCAACCTGGCAGCCTCCTGCCATAGATCTTTCTCACACATAAAATAGCTCATGTTAATCATTGCTGCTGATTTATTGTCTTTTCCGCCTTGTACATAAATTATTCACTCTTTCCAGGCCACTTGGAGGAATCCTATAATGAAGACTCCTGTCCTCCCATCTCCATCTTCAAGGTGGATCCTCAAACCTCTGGGTCTACTGTCAAAGTTCACTGACAACACATGGAGCCCAGGCAAGGAGATTTGGGGTGCTGGAGAGAGGTCACATTCAAGAATATCTATCCCTTCCAGAAGCACTTGTGGGGATGTACAGCTCCAAGAAACTGGGCAATGCTTGCGTGGGAGTGGGTGGGAGGGGACTTCTCCAGCTCTGGGCTGGGGAATCAGAGCAGAATGGAGAGGAGGTCTTCAAGGTGGTCCCTGGGCTTCCTATGGTATTGGGAGAATAGGGCAGAGGGGTCTTTGCCTAAAGGTTCCTACCTCTGCTGAGAACCTCTCCTGCCAATCAAACCTAGCTCTTGGGAGTTTCCCATCTATTGACGCAGGATATGGGTGTATCTCAGTCTTTTGGCGACCTGTGTGGGTCTCCAGTGCTAATGGGCTGCTGTAAGTGGTGGCAGTAGTTATGGCACTGTCCACCAGATGGCAGCCCTAAAACTCAGGATGGCAGCTATAAGAGGTGGTGGTTGGAACAGGGTGAGGAAAAGCCTCTGGAAAAATGGCTGCACCAGGAGGTGACAGAGATGTTCCCTAAGTGGGAACAGAGGAGAAAACGCCTCTCACGCCAAAACACGCATGCCTTCTTCAAATGGGATCATCTCAGAAGAATTGGGGCCCAGAAGTATAGAACCTTAGACCAAGGAGGAAGAGGTTTCATTCTGCAGCCTGACTGGCCCCAGCCCAACTCTGCTGAAGTACAGCCAACCTGTCAAGACACCTCTTCTTAGGTTTAAATCTGCTGCTTCCCAATTCTTCTTGCTTGGCTAGGAAACCCCTAGAAGCAGCCAAGACAGGAACTGATCAGTGGGTACTCAGCATCTGGCCAATCCACTGTCCTGAAACACTGTACTTGGCTGTCAACTGCAGGATCTCTGCCCACCAAAGACCCATTCTTTCCTCCCTCCTCCACTTGTACATTGTGAGCTGCCCAGAGACACAAACCAGCCCTATGATTCAGGAGGCTTGTTGCCTCAATTCAGTGATTGCCAGAAGGCCTCCAGCCTGACACTGCTTCAAGCCATTTACTTCACACACCCTGGGTGTGTGGGAGGTGTCTCACTATCCACTGAGGCTGAAGAGAGCACTGCAGTTTGACAGTGTGCAGAGCATTGTATTACCAACTAACAATAGGATGTTCCCTCTTCCCCCTTTATGATGTTGGTTTCTGGCCCTTTAACTACCTGGAGTCAGGAGGGTGGAGCTAGCAGAACCAGGCTCTGCAGGAGAGCCAGGCCTAGGAAAATATCTGAACTTCATATCTCCTTGGCTGACCTTGCCTAGATATTCTTGCTGTAAGCCTCTCCCCAAGCTCTCTGGAGTTATTAGCCAGATTCTGGAATGTCCCCCTGGCTCTCAGCAGCACCTTGATGAACTCCCCTCTCAGCTTCTTTGCAGACAAGGTCAAGACATTCCCATGAGTGAAGAACATGGTTTCTCCAGGGGCAGCCTTTGCCCTTCTTTACACCTATGGAGCTGGACATTGTAGGGATGAGGCTCAAGGAACTGAATTGTTTGAGAATCACAGCACAGTAGACTTCCCTAGAGCCAGACCAAAGTCCTCATAGATCTGCTGTTTCTCTAGGGCAGTCCATACCAGAATGGGCAAGTGGAGGTTTTCCTACTTAACATCTGAGTGCTGGCTTCCTTTAGCAGCTGTCCTGGAAGTGGCACATGACTGACTTTTGTCCTGTCCTTTCTATCTGGGCCTCCTGCTTCCCTGCCAGCCTCTCACCCTTCCACACCTAGCTTGCCTGGCTTTCCTGGCCACTGTCTTCACATCTGTCTTCACATTTGTTTCAGTGCTGTCCGAGCCCAGCTTGTTTATCCTTCAGGGGGTCCAAAGGAGTGTTTCAGCCCCAATTATGCTCTGACCACAGATACAAAACAAACGTTCTGGGCGTCAGAGGTGGAGGAGGCTCAGACAGGCTGGTGCCAAGGGGCCTGATAAAGGGGGATCCACTTGGGCTTGGAGGTGATGAGAGCTGCTCCTAGTGATGGGGCCCTGGGGATTAGGGGCTCATGGGTAATTGGTCTCCTCAGCACACAGAGGGGACAGTGCCTCACTGGTAGCATCTCTCTCTCTCTCTCTCTCTCTCTCTCCATTTCCCAGTGTTGCCGTGGTCTCATCTACCAGAAGTTTTGGGGTAGGAGTGACTTGGAAAAGCCCTGCTTATCCAGTTGTTGACTGGGTCTGGCCATCCCTCTGCAGAAAAACCTTGATTCTTCAACTTAAGCTATCCTGTGGAGACCTTTTATTCCCTCTGTGGCCAGTGTCTGGGGAAGGGGGTGACAATCAAAGATTCCAGACCCAGCTCTGCTGGCCTATGTTTGTGGTATAGACTGTGGTCTTTGTGGTGGAGGGTCAGGAAGAAGACTCTAGGGTGACCCCTAGAGTGTCTGTTGACTGGCCATAGGCAAAAGGGATGTCGTTCACCATGCCTGGCTAAGAAGCTCTCCCTATGTCCACTGCTCCCAAGATCTGGTCATTGTCTGGCCACTGGCTCCTGTGGAAATTGGATGGGGGAGGCAACAGGAAGCAATCTGGAATATGTTATGGAATTGGTGTTTTAGAGAGCCTTGACCTTGACGTTGGGTGACTCATAAGCTTTTCTCTCAGTAGTTGCCCAGACTCTGAGAGCTTAGTTCTCCATCTTATTCTTCTCTGGCTCCCTTCTAGACAAGGGAGCACAGATGAAGGGAAATCTAGGTCTAAGAAGTGCCTTTGTTTTTAGACACCATCTGGCTAACTGGTGGTGAATCCTAAGTGCTTCCCAGAGACTTCCTCCTAGGTCTTCTGGGTCTTGATTGGCATCCTGGTTTATCCTGCCCTCGATCCCAGCTACTCTCTCCACACTGAGCTTTGACTTCTTCTGAGAGCACTCACTTCAAGGACACCTAACCTATTTTTGTTTTGGAGGACCTCATGTTTACACTGGCTGCTGGCTTGGCATCACTTAGCCTAGTTATTCCTCTGCAGCTCCCAGGCTTCTTTCTCTCTTCTCCCTCTGATATAGCTCCTTCTGCAGGGTAAGCATGCAGCAAGGCAGAGATTCAAGTCATGCTCACCAGGCTAAGAGGGCATGCTGGTATCAGTATTCTCCATCCTCATCTTCAGTATCTAGTAAAAAGTGACTGTGTGCTGATCACCCACTAAGGACTCTGAATGTATTTTCTCAGTGTGTTCACATCACCAAGAGATAGGTTCTTTCATTTCTCTTATGGCTTCCTATGTTCTGGAGGGAGAAGCAGAGGCAAAGATGTTAAGTAACTTGCCCAAGGTTCTTGAGCTGGTCATTACTAATACAGAGTCTTAATTAAGTCCTCTACCTGGGACCAACCTCATTGGAGCAAATATCAGGTCAGGCTAGGGCTTATGCCCAGAAAATTTGAGACAGAAAAATAGATAGTAACCGGAGCTGGGAAGATGGCTCAGTGGTAAAGCGCTTGCCTTCCATGCATGAGGCCCTGGGTTCAATTCCCCAGCACCACATAAGAAAAAAAGCCAGAAGTGGCGCTATAGCTCAAGTGGTAGAGCACTAGCCTTGAGCTGAAGAGCTGAGGGACAGTGCCCAGGCCCAGAGTTCAGGCCCCATGACCAGACCCAAAAAAAGAAAAATAGATAGTAACCACAGAGGGACTTAGAGTAGAAAGTTAGGGACTGGGAGTCAAAATGAATGAGAATGGGGCTGGGAAGGTGGCTCAGTGGTAGAGCGCTTGCCTTGCATGCATGAGGCCTTGGGTTCGATTCCTCAGCACCACATAGGCAAAAAGAAAAAAGCCGGAAGTGGTGCTGTGGCTCAAGTGGTAGAGCGCTAGCCTTGAGCTGGAGAGCTGAGGGACAGGGCCCAGGCCCAGAGTTCAGGCCCATGACTGGACCCAAAAAAATTTTTTAAAAAATGAATGAGATTGATTCTCATTCTGCCTCTTGTTAGCTGAGTGACTTTTGATAAAGTCTTTAACCTCTCTGTTTCTTCTTCTGTGACATGACTACCACAGAGATTAGGAGGAACAAAGGAGAAAATGTACAAGGTAGGATTTTAATAACTGGTGTAAGTGACTATTTGTGGTTGCAGTCACTCAGTATTTGCCATGAACTGCTAGGAGTGAATCTAGTGCTGTGGGTATAGGCAGAAGACCCTGAGTGTCCACTTGTCCCCAAGAGGACAAATTACAAGTCAAACAACAGTGCAGTAAACTTGCCACTCTCTGCTTTCCATTAACCTTTCTGATCATCTTATAACTATGACTCAGACCTCAGACATCTTTTCTTTCTTTCTCTCTCTTTCTTTTTCTTTTTTCTTGTTAATACTGGGGATAAAACTTAGGATCTTTCACTTGCTAGGTACTCTGCTCTTTGAACAATGCCTCCAGCCCTTTTTGCATTAGTTATTTTCTATGTAGGGCCTTACCTTATACCTGGACCAAATTGTGCTGTGATTCTCCTACTTGTGTTTCCCCATGGCGCTAGGTATGAAAGGCATGCCCCACTGTACCGAGTCACTGGTTGGAATGGAGTCTTGGGAACTTCTTTTTGCCTGAGTTGGCTTTAAACCATAATCCATAATCTCAGCCACTTGAGTAGCTAGGATTACAGGCTTGGGCTTTCTTTTCTTTTCTTTGCCTTTCTTTCTGTCTTTTTGTCCTATTGGACCTCCTGTTTACTAGACTGGCATTCAAAGACTGGAGCCATGCCATCAGCCCTGATTTTTGCTGGTTATCTTGAAGATAATGCTTCTGTCCAATCTGGTCTTGAAGTGAGATCCCCCAGATCTCAACCTTCTGAGTAGCTATGATTACAAGGGTGAGCCATGGCCTCACCTTTTCTTATCCTTCCCTGCCCCCCACCATTTTTAGTATTCCAGGGGTAGAATGAAAGGCAAAGCCTTGTGACATTTGTCAAAACAAAGAGGGCTTTACACAGTGAATAAGAATTTTAAGACCAGGTGCTGTTGGCTCACTAGTGTAATCTTAGCTTACTTGGGAGGCTGAGATATGAGGATTGTGGTTCAGAGCTAGCCCAGGCAGGAAAGTCTGTGAGACTATTATCTCTAATTAACCACCTGAAAACCAGAAAGGGAGCTGTGGCTCAAAGTGGTAGAGTGCTAGCCTTGAGAAGAAGAGCTCAGGGACAGAGCCCAAGTTTCTCAAGACTGACCAAAAAAAATTTTTTTTAATATTTCACATTTTTCCCATGTCAAATTTTACTGTAGAACCCTTTATTCATTCTACTTACACATTTGTTAACAGATATTTAAAGTTTTTAAAGTTAATTGTTCTTACATTGTGTGTGTATGCGCATGTGCATGCACACATACACTGGTACTAGGTCTTAAACTCAGAGCAAGGCACTCTTAGTTTTTTGTGGTTGTTGTTGTTGGTGGTGGTGGTCATGGGGATTGAACTCAGTGCCTGGGTGCTGTACCTGAGCTTTTGTATTAAAGGCACGCACTCTACCCACTTTGAGCTACAGATCCACTTCTATTTTTCAGGTAGTTAATTGGAGATCAGAGTTGCACAGACTTTCTTGCCTGGGCTGGCTTCAAACCATGATACTCATATCTCAGCCTCATATTACAGGCGTGAGCCACCCACACCTGGCTATGTTAGCTTTTTTTGCTCAATGCTGGTGCTCTACCACATATACCACACCCGTACTTATGGCTTTTTGCTGGTTAATTGGAGATAAGTATCTCATAGCCCTTTCTATCAGGGCTAGCTATGAACCATGATCCTCAGATCTCAGCCTCCTGAGTAGCTAGGATTACAGACATGAGCCATAAATGCCTGGCTTCATGTTTGCATTCTTGCTAAGAAATACAGATGAAGCACCTCTTTCAATTCCAGAATCCACCAAGAGGCCACTGTTCTGTCAGTTTGTTGGGCTTCCTTTCAGGTTATTTCCTAGGCATTTACAATACAGGTCTACGTTATACATGAAGAAACATGCCATTTTGAGTGAGTTTTTGTCTTTGCATACAAGCATTCTTACTTTTCTGTAATTTGCTTTTCCAATATGACTTGGATTAAAAATGCATTTTTTAAAAATATGAATCATTATACTGAACCAATACATATTATTTCATAGTATAGAGGTGTTATTATTCATTTAATTCTTCAACCAGTGGACTTTTAGGACAGTTTAATTTTTCATTGTTATAAACTCCCTAGCATGTTTGTTTCTGTGGGCAGACGTGGCTATTTTGTTAGGATAATGGATACCTAGAAATGAGTTGCTAGAATGAAGAAGGGTATTGTTAATTTTAATAGAACATCCAAAATACTTTCCAAGAAGACTGAACTGATTTATGGTACTTCTAACAGAGAACAAGATAATCCTGCTTACATATATTCTCTCCAATGTTGGCTCCTATAGATATTTTGAATTTTGAAGGTCTAATAAAAAAGAACAAATCCTATGTTTGTTTTGATTGATCAGTGTATGATTGCATTTCTCTCATTCTAAGTTCATTGGATGTTTTTATTTTTTGTTTCTATACATCGTCTGCCCATATTCCTTGCCCATTTTTCTATTAGATTTAAAAATATTTTTCTTATTGATGTGATGTAATTCTCTTTTTTTTTTGGGTCCGGTCATGAGGCCTGAACTCTGGGCCCGGGCGCTGTCCCTCAGCTCTTCAGCTCAAGACTAGCGCTCTACCACTTGAGACATAGCGCCACTCCGGCTTTTTTCTTTTTGCTTATGTGGTGCTGAGGAATGGAACCCAGGGCCTCATGCATGCAAGGCAAGTGCTCTACCACTGAGCCACCTTCCCAGCCCTGATGTGAAGTAATTCTTAATTCTTATTCCTATATTTGTTATGTTTAACACAATTAGTCATTATTTCTGTCAAGGTCATTTATGATCAGTTATGGCATGAAAGTTTTAAATTTATATGTATAGTTTTTTTTTTTTTTGAGTCCGGTTGTGAGGGCTGAACTCTGGGTCTGGACTCTGTCCCTCAGCTCTTCAGCTCAAGGCTAGTGCGCCACTTCCGGCTTTTTTCTTTTTGCTTATGTGGTGCTGAGGAATCGAACCCAGGGCCTCGGGCATGCAAGGCAAGCACTCTGCCACTGAGCCACCTTCCCAGCCCTAGTTGTTTATTTTTGTTTGTTTGTTTGGGGCTTGAACTCCGGGCCTGGACACTGACCCTGAGATTCTTTTGCTCAAGGCTAGCACTCTACCACAGTGAGTGAGCCACAGCGCCTCTGGATTTTTCCATTTATATGGTACTGAGGAATCGAACCCAGGGATACATGCATGCTAGGCAAGCACTTTACCACTAAGCCACATTCCCAGCCCCATTTTTTCTTTCTTTTCTTTTTTATTTTTTTATTGTAAAAATACTGTACAAAGGGGTTACAATTACATGAGTAAGGTAATGAGTACATTTCCTATCGAGCATTGTTGCCTCCTCCTTTGTTTTTCCCCTACCACTCTTCTTTCCCTCCTCCCCCATTTTTTTCTAACATTCTTATAGTCAGCACTTTTTTCCCCCCTCTGGGTTTACTTTGTAAATGGCATGATAGAAATAACTCTTTTGGGGCTGAGAAGGTGGCTCAGTGGTAGAGCGCTTGCTTTGCATGCCTGAGGCCCTGGGTTCAATTCCTCAGCACCACATAAGCAAAGAGAAAAAAGCTGGAAGTGGCACTGTGGCTCAAGTGGTAGAGCACTAGCCTTGAGCTGAAGAGCTGAGGGACAGCGCCCAGGCCCAGAGTTCAGGCCCCATGACTGGACCAAAAAAAAAGAAAAAAGAAATAATTCTTTTGGTTAGGCACTAGTGATTTATGTAATCCTAGCTACTCAAGATGCCGAGACCTGAAGGATTGAGATTTGAAGTCAGCCTGGGTAGAAAAGCCCCAGAGATTCTATCTCCAATTAACCAGCAAAATACTGGACTGGAGGTGTAGCTCAAGAGGTAAAGGCCCAGAAAGCTAAGCAAGTTTGCAAGGCCTGAGTTCAAGCTCCAGGACTGGCACAAAAGAAAAATAAAGAAATAATTCTTTTAAAATTAACCTTTGGGCTGGGTGCTGGTGGCTCATGCCTATAATCCTAGCTATTCAGGAGATTGAGATGTGAGGATCCTGGTTCAAAGACAGCTCAGGCAGAAAGTCTCCATGAGACTCTTATCTCCAATTGACCCACTCAAAACCAGAAGTGGAGCTGTGGCTCAAAGTGGTAGAGGACTAGCCTTGAGCAAAAGAGCTAAGAGACAGTACCTATGCCCCAAGATCAAGCTCCAGCACTGGCAAAAATAAATAAATAAATAAAAATTAAAAAAAATTAACCTTTGGCCAATACAACACACAGCAACACAAACACACCACTGGTATCTGGACTATGATGCTGATTTGCTAATACCATGTATGGTAAATGCTTTCATGACTTAGAAACTATAGCATTCATAGTCAATGACTGGTGTCAGGTGAGGTGAAGGAAGGGTAGGCTGATATAAGAATGACATGAGAGGATCCCTTCAAATGGCTCAGGTGAGTGGAAAGAAGTGGAAACCCTAGACTTAATTCTCCTGTTCCCACATTTCAATATGAAAATAGCTTCAGGTAGAGAGTGACAGGTGAATCCCATAGGATCCAGAGAAGCTACCACAAGTGCATCCAATATATAGGACATCCTTACAATATAACTTGTCACTCACAGAAATGGTGCATTTCCTTACCACCTCCTGCCCACCCCCACATACAATGCCAGCCACTAGGAAGTAGATTGTGACCTCTTCATTTCTGTCTCCCTCACACCTCATAAAACCAGTACCTTGGGATTAATGTATGTGGGCATACATCCTACTTCTGTGTATTGGGATTGGTATATAAGAGAAGGACCTCTTGTCAATCATATACATGATGCATTACAGGTGCATATATACACAGGCCATGACTGAGAACATGTGCATGAAGGATAGTAGGCCCTGTCTGTGTACCTGTTTTCCATCTCTTCACCACTTGTTAACCCTCCACTCCCCTGGGTCAAGGAGATTTTATTTTCTTTAGTCGGTCGTGGGGCCTGAACTCGGGGCCTGGGCACTGTCTCTCAGCGCTTCAGCTCAACACTAGTGCTCTACCACTTGAGCCACGGTGCCACTTCTGGCTTTTTCTCTGTATGTGGTGCTGAGGAATCGAACCCAGGGCCTCATGCATGCAAGGCAAGCACTCTCCCACTGAGCTACCTTCCCAGCCCTCATGGAGATTTTTTTCTTTCCTCTTTCTAAGTAGGAGTATTTATTATTATTTTTTTTATTTTGGTTGGTCATGGGGCTTGAATTCTGTGCCTGGGCACTGTCCCTGTACTCTTTAGCTCAAGGCGAGCGTTCTACCTCTTGAGCCACAGTGCCACTTCTGGTTTTCTAGTGGTTCATTGGAGATCAGAGTCTCATGGACTTTTCTACCCGTGCTGGCTTTGAACTGTGATCCTCAGATCTCAGCCTCTTGAGTAGCTAGGATTACAGGCATGAGCCACCAGCATAAATAAGAGTATTTATTAATGCGAACAAAACCAGGACATTGCAATTCTTGTTTCTCCTGGGAAGGCCTCATTCTTTCCCCTTTCTTTCCTCTTCTTGCTGTCTTCTTTTTTCTTCCTATTTCACATTGCTCCCTATCCCCTTCGGGAGGAAGCTCATCTGAGTTCAGCCTTTGCTGACATGGCCATTTGAACCCATTAGCTGCTTCCTAATGAATGACTGCCTTCTTGGCCCCTACCCCTACCCAATTGGGAGGGAGGGATCAATTAGCTGATACTGTATACATACATATACACACAAAGCACTTATACATGTACTCATACTCCTATGTATATATGACATATCACATATACATTCATAACAAACATATATCTTTTTCTCTTCACTAGGAACATCCTGCAAGGGTTACTACCCAACTCCTGAGAGAGGTGCTTCTTTGCTCATCAAGCAGAAGACCCATTAATTGCCCCCATAGTTCTCAGACCAGCTCATTCTCAGATTCCTGTGATTTCAAGTGGAGTCCAACTATCATATTGTAAAGATGAGCAAACTGAAGTCTCGAATAGGGAAATGTCATGTCCAAGAGCTATCAACCAATTAGAAAGCCCCTGGTCTGATTCCTGGTCCAGTGCTAAGCAATCCAGAGAGAGAAATAAACTGCCCCACAACTACTCCCCTTGGCCTAGATAAAGCTGTGGGATCCCAAAGGTAGCAAGCCGGGCTGGGAAGGTGGCTCAGTGGTAGAGCGCTTGCCTTGCATGTCTGAGGCCCTGGGTTCGATTCCTCAGCATCACATAAGCAAAAAGAAAAAAGCCGGAAGTGGCGCTGTGGCTCAAGTGGTAGAGCGCTAGCCTTGAGCTGAAGAGCTGAGGAACAGCGCCCAGGCCCAGAGTTCAGGCCCCACAACTGGACCCCCCCAAAAAAAAAACAAAAACAAAAACAAAAAACCAAAGGTAGTAAGCCTAGGCTAAGATGTATGCTCATGACCTATACAAGGCAGGGACATGAGTAGACTCGTGTTCAAAGGAAAGAAAGTGGCAGTGGCCCGAGGGAGCTGTCTTGTTCTCCAGGTCAGCTTAGCTCAGAAATTAAGGTGAGAGCTCCCCATCTGACTCCCATAAGCCTTTGCTTTGGCTTTCTCTTTCCACTGAGTCTCAACTTCAGGAATCCCTAATCCCTGGCCAACTCCTCCTGGCCAGACAGAAAGAGGGAACCTCGCTGAGTATCCTGTTCCAAGAAGTTGTCCTCTGAGGAGTGAGGGAGGGTGAGGTCCAGTCTTGCCCTGCACCTGCACTGTTCTCCAAATTCCATATGATAACAGGTGGTATGAGAACTAGGCCCAGGCCTGAGGGACACTATGAAACTTCCAAAGCTGAAAATTAACTTCTCCTAAGGACCTAGCCACTTCTCTGGCCCCTTGATCTGATTGCAAGGGAAATCAAGGACAGGTCTGAGAGATCTTTATGAAATGGGTCATAGCAAGTACGGGGAGCTTCCAGAGTGTCTCTTCACCCTCTGGAGATAGAAACAGCACTAGCTTTGTCTCTTTCTTGATCCTGAGTCCCTGACTGGGAAGCAGCATGAAAACTGAAATCAATCTGCCCATTTCACCTCCCCGGGATTGCCTGGGAGCCTCTCCCTTGCTGATACATATTTTGTTGGTCGTGGGGCTTGAACTTTGGGCCTGGGCGCTATCCCTTAGCTCTTCAGCTCAAGGTGAGCACCCTACTACTTGAGCCACAGCACCACTTCTTGTTTTCTGAGTGGTTTATTGGAGATAAGAGTCTCATGGAGTTTCCTGTCCAAGCTGGCTTTGAACAGCTATCCTTAGATCTCAGCCTCCTGAGAGCTAGGATTACAGGTGTGAGCCACCAGCACCTGGCTCCCTTGCTGATATTGACCCCAAAACAGTCTCCATCAATCACCAGGCCTACCCCCTATTCTCCATGCCCTCAGCAGGTCTCAGTCTACCAAATCCTTCCCTAGGCTATTTCCAAAAGGAATCCTTTTCCAGAACAGTCCTACCTTAAAAGGCAGAGTGACAGAGTGCTGGTGCTGGGGGAGATGGAGCCGCTTAAAAGGGTCATCATGGTGTCAGTATCTGATGGAGGAGGCAATGGGCCTTGGGGCCATAGAAATGGTGGAGACACTGTTGTAGGTCAGAGCAGTTGGATTGGAATCCTAGCTTTCCCATTTAGTGCTTGAGTAACTTCTGAAAGTCATTCTGCTCTTAAGAGGTGTTTGCAAATGACAGGAATGAGACTTTGTTGCAAAGATTAAGTTATATGTAAGGTCTTATATGCTTATACATGCATTGACAAGATTATATTAAAGACAGTGTTAACAATGATTGGGATCTGGGGAGTAGCTCAGTGGTACAGTGTAGTCCTAGCACGCACAAGGCCTGGGATCAACCCCAGCAACAAGAAAACAAAAACACTTGGGAATGGCCATGGTGGTACATGACCTGTGATCTCAGCTACTTGGGAAGCAGAGGTAAGATCTCAGTTTAAGGCCAGGCTGGCAAAAGCTCAAGACCCTATCTGAAAAATAAACTAAAAGCAAAAGGATTGAGTGGAGTGACAAACTCTTAGTTCAAGCCCTAGTTTAAGCTAAAAGGAAATGAAATAAAGTAATTAAAACAAAACCATAGTTATCTCTAGAAATGTGTTAACAGGGGCAAGGAGAAAGACTTCTACTTTTTACCTTATTGTCTTTCATACTGCTTTACTTTTATTACTACGCACATTTCATATTTATTTAAAGCAAGGAAGGAGAAAAAAATAGGATGAATCACTACTAGCCAAGTAGCCAAACTGAATTTGAGTCAACAAAGGGTAGCCTTAATTGTTACCTGTTAAATGAATAACAATCCCTCCTTCCTGAGCTTTGTATCTTGGTGTGAAAGTGATTTGTAAATAAATTGCTATTTAAGAGCTAGTTATAATTAACATCTAGGTAATGATGTCGGCCCAAGCACAATTATATATGTGAGCCAGCTTTAGAACCAGCTCTAAACGGGAGTAGGTGTATATATCGTTATCGTTAAGGGTGATTATGTAAATAGGGCAGGGTGGTACTTTAGAGCACCCACTCAGTAGCCAAGCCACCTCTATGAATCCTGAATTCACTGGAGATGTGATATTGACCAATTTATTTCACCTCTTTGGGCCTTAGTCTTCCTATCTTTAAAATGGTAATAATAACCTTACCTACTCCAGAGCATTCCTGGGAAGGTTACTATGAACTATATAATATGAAACTCTTCAAGCAGTCCTTGGCATATTGTAAATGTACAATTGTTTTCTGTTTTGTGTCTCTGTGTGTACATTTTGATATTCCTCATCTCTGGAAAAGGAAGAACACTGTCTCTCTCTTCTTCCATGCTGGCTGTGGAGATGACCATGTGGGCCTTTTGATCTGTTGGCAGACCCCAACCATGGGAATCTATGGTGCTTGTTTTGTTTTGTTTTTTGTTTGTTTGTTTTGGTTGGTCATGGGTCTTGAACTCTGGGCCTGCGCTCTTCAGCTCAAGGTGAGTGCTCCACCACGTGAGCCACATCGCCACTTCTGGTTTTCTAGTGGTTTTTATTGGAGATAAGCGTCTTATGGACTTTCCTGCCCGAGCTGGCTTTGAAGCACAATCCTCAGATCTCAGCCTCCTGAGTAGCTAGGATTACAGGTGTGAGCCACTGGTGCCTGGCTTCTATGGGGCTTAAAGAGAACAAGGCCACATTTTGTGGAGGGTCCAGAGTCAGGATACATCCTTTCAGGGAGCCCTGGAGAAGATAGTGTGACTCCCAGGCATTCTGGAAAGTTCCCTGGCAATGCCCCTATGGTCCCTCTGGGTCACTCAGATAAACTGAGCCAAGAGAGAGCAGGGATGGGGCTGGGAAGGTGGCTCAGTGGTAGAGCGCTTGCCTTGCATGCCTGAGGCCCTGGGTTCAATTCCTCAGCACCACATAAGCAAAAAGAAAAAACCCAGAAGTGGCGCTGTGGCTCAAGTGGTAAAGCGCTAGCCTTGAGCTGAAGAGCTGAGGGACAGCGTCCAGGCCCAGAGTTCAGGCCCCACGACCGGACCCCCCCCCAAAAAAAAAAGAAGAGAAAGCAGGGATGAAGAGAAGTAGGTCACTCTTACTTCAGCAGACAGAAGAGACCAGGGGTTAGGGTTTTGTAACCTAAGGCCAGAAAGAAGTATCCAGGCAGCTTCCATTATCTCCATCTTCTTCAAAGAATCAGCCTTCCCCATACCCACTTTCTGCTCTCAGTGCTTCTGTTTAAGGCTGGATGGTCATTCCTATCCATCCCAAGTCTAAGAGGCACTTCGCTTCGGGAGATGTTGGGCTGCTAAGCAAGTTAGGCAGGTTTGGGAGAAGGTGGAGAGACCTTGACTTGGGGGAGGATCCCAGGTCTGGATGCCAAGGCAGGGGCCAGCCTGGGAAGGGAAGTGAATATGTTCCTAGCTAGAGCCCAGCCTGGAAGGAGATGGAGCAGGCAGGCAGACCCATCCTCTTTGGAGTCACAGCCTCTTTTCCAATAGAGACACTGTGTTCCAGGGTGCTGCGAAGATTAAGAGCTTTTAAACCCTGAACTGGGACAGAGGGCAGGCAAGAGTTTGTGGGAATCACAGGACAATGTAGCTTGACGTGGGATTTAGTTATTTATTCCACATTCTCCATGAAGTCACTCATGTGGGTTCAAGCACTGGGTCCCCCTAACTCAAGCACATCATCACACGCATCACTCCTGGGCATGTGCACACAATCGTGTACACACATATACAAGCAGGCGCAGTCACACAAGGGCAGTGCTCGAACTCATGGTCCTTTCACTCACCTGACAAGTTAGGCCAGATCCTGGGAGCTTTTCAAGATGGAGAGGCCCTCTTAAGGTTTTTTCCTCCTGAAAAGCCATGCCTAGGGCTGCTCTTCCCTCTGAGCAATGTGGTTTGTCTCTCTGTAGAGTGTCTGGCCATCTGCATTTGTGAACATACCTGAGGTCTCAATTGTTCCAGGAACTGGGGGCTCCTGAAAGAGAGGCCCAAATTTCTATCAGAGCTTTGTCCCATAAGATGCTCCCTTAAAAGGAGGCCAAGGGGCTGGGAATGTGGCTCAGTGGTAGAGTGCTTGCCTAGTATGCATGAGGCCCTGGGTTCGATTCCTCAGCACCACATAAACAGAAACAGCTGGAATGGTGCTGTAGCTCAAGTGGTAGAGTGCTAGCCTTGAGCTGAAGAGCTGAGGGACAGCACCCAGGTCCAGAGTTCAAGCCCCATGACTGACCAGGAAAAAAAACAAAGAGGCCACTAAGTTCCACAGAAAGAGTGAGAGTTGAGATGGGGTGAGCAGGAGGATGTAGGGGTGAGGAGGAATTTGAATGGGTGCTCTCATCTTCAAAGGAGTGAGAAGGGACACAGGAAGAGTGCAGGGCAAGTTGGGAAGGGAGCAATATGGACATGGTGAGGGTCATGGAACAATCTTCATGCTCTATTTTAAAGATAAATATTTAAAGACATTCAGACAGTATACATATTATGCATATCCTTTATGACATATATTGCTATCTATAGTATGTATATGGTATGACTTATGACATATATTACTATATATGTATAGAGCTCAATGAATCTTCATGAAGTAGACATACCCATGTAAATAGATAAAAGTAGTAAAGTAGCTAACTATTGGCATCCTAGGAGCTCTTCATGCCCCCTTCCACAGTGCCCTCAGAGTGACCCTATTCTGGCTTTTTATACCAAGGCTAATTTTTTTGTGCTAGTCCTAAGGCTTGAATTCCAGATCTGGAGTTCATGCTCTTTTTATGCTCATGACTAGTGCTCTACCACTTGAACCACACCTCCGCTTCTTACTTTTTTTTTGGGGGGGGGGTCTGGTCGTGGGCCTGAACTCTGGGCCCGGGCGCTGTCCCTCAGCTCTTCAGCTCAAGGCTAGCACTTTACCACCTGAGCCAGAGCACCACTTCCGGCTTTTTTCCTTTTGGGTATGTGGTGCTGAGGAATCGAACCAAGGGCCTCATGCATGCAAGGCAAGCACTCTACCACTGAGCCACCTTCCCAGCCCCTCTGCTTCTCACTTTTTGTTGGTTAATTGAAGGTAAGAGTATCTTAGTTTGGGCTGGGAAGATGGCTCAGTGGTAGAATGCTTGCTGTGCATGCATGAAGCCCTGGGTTCAATTCCTCAGCACCACATAAGCAGAAAAAGCCAGAAGTAGCGCTGTGGCTTAAGTGGTAGAGCCCTAGCCTTGAGCTGAAGAGCTGAGGGACAGTGCCCAGGCCCAGAGTTCAGGCCCCACAACTGACAAAAAAAAGAGTCTCTTGGTTTTGTCTGCCTGGACTGGCTCCAAATTGTGATCCTTAGATCTCAGCCTCCTGAGTAACTAGGATTATAGGCTTGAGCCACTAACATCCAGCAACTTTTGCCTATTTTAATCCTTTAAATAGGTGCAATCACAGAGAATATTAACTCTCATCTTTGGTTTCTATTGCTCAGTATTATAGTTCTGAGATCAGTTTGTGTTGTTTAGACATAGTTCATTATTATTGATGATGATAATGATGGTGGTGGTGGTGATGATGATATGGGGATTTAACTCAGGGCCTTGAATTTGCTAGGCAAATGCTTACACACTTAAACTACAATCTCAGTCCTTTTGCTTTTAATTTTGTTTTTGCCCAGAGTCAACCTCATCCTGAGATCCTCTTATCTATGCCTTACAAGTAGCTGGGATTAGTGGTATGCACCACAATACCTGGCCTCTAGATATATTGAAACAATAGTCATATACTGTACACACACTTTTAAAAACTCATGTCCCCTGATGCTTCACCAAAACAACAACAATAACAAAAACTGCGTCTGATGACTCATGTCTGAAATCTGTAGTTATTCAGAGACTCAGAGGATAGCAGTTTGAATCCAACCTAGGCAGAAAACTCCTGGAGACTCCATCTGCAAAATAACCAGCAAAGAATTTGGGGCTGGAGGCTTGGCTCAGGAGCTACAGCGCTGGCCTAGCAAACAAGCCTAACAAGTGTGGGGGCCCTAAGTTCAAACCCTATGATCAGACAAGAAAATCACACCCCAGAAAGTCCATGTAGAGACTGTTCCTGCCATAAGTATCCATACACAAACTGCTAACACACAGGCATATACAGGCACAAACACACCCTTGTTTTCATGCAAACATGTCCACTCTCATTGCATATACTTGTATGTCACTCACACAGATAAATATATAGACTCTCTTACTCAGCAGCTCCCATAGGTGTATATATCACTCAGATAACTACCATTTGTCACTCATGATAAGATGCATGTGTATGTAAGTACTAACACCCAAGTATTCATCTTTATATGAAGTTATGCAGCTTTTCCATGTATAAACATCCTCAACACAGATATTCCATACATACCACTCTTTCCACCCACAAATGCATACTCATATCATGTACCTCCAGCCTCCTGCACAAGCCACATGATTCACATGCATGTGACCGCTCATTCATATGCTGGCAGCTCCCAGCTTCTTTGGCTCAGACTCTGGACAGACAGTAGAATGTGATAAAAATCAACAGCTGAAAACTGTCCTGAGAGCAAAGTTATATTTTGTTGAGAAATCTGAGCTCTTATTGGAGGAATACAAGTGCCTGTGTCTAGGGTTAGGGGAGAGGGGGGGGCAGTAGGGTATACTCCCAGGGCGCCTGTGGCCTTTGGGCTGTTTCCATTATATATATTTTTTTAAATGATGAAAGGGCCGGTGCAGTGAAAGAAGGGCTATGAGTAAATAAAGCTGCCACCTCTGACCCTTGGAGGCCAGAGCACATCCCAGGATGAATGTTCATTAGGGAGGGTATGCTTTAGCCCAGTCCAAGTTCTTCAACGATTAAGGCTTTGTGCCAGACTCCCAAGGGGGACAGGGGAAATGAGAACCTCTGGATGAGGGCAGGGGACATGTAAGGGATAGAGGTAGAGAAAGGAGTAGGCAGTATGGGAAGGGAGGTGGAGTCACTAGGGAGAGAAAGGGAACTAGGGAGCTCTGATTTCTGGCTCTCCTTGCCCAAGTCTCTTCTGCTCCTGAGCTCTGAACAAGCATGCATTCCCCCTTCTGGCGTTTAAGTCTTGGTTTGCTTATTTTTCTAATCACCAGGAACTTTAGGCAAACAGAGGCTAGCAAAAATAACAAACACAGGGCAAACTACAAAGTCACCAAGAGTCTCAGAAAGGTTGAGAAGTGGTTGGTTCCGGCTTTGATTCAGGAATGAGACTCTTGCTAGACTTGGGTCCTGGTCTCTTTTCCTAAGGGACCCGTCCAGCTCTGCATTGGCTTAGCAAGGCTTAGAGAAGAAGCTGCCTGGAGAAACCTGTGAACAAGTGCATGGGAGATGAGCGCAAGCTTCTTGAAAACCCACCATCCAGCTCTGTCTGGGTTCTAATCTTTCCCCACTGTGCAGTCAGGCAAAACTGCTTACTTACTCCTCTTTCTCGGTGGCTGGCCTCCAGGCACCCTCTCCCAGGGCCGCAAGTCATTTTATTCTATAGTCACTTTGGCTCTTTGAAGGTTGACCTGGTCCAGTCCTCAGAAGAAAGCAGTCCCCAAAGAGCCCTGCTTGGATGCCTTGCCTCTCTACCCTGCATGGAGACAGCAGTACTCCTTTTGTTCCTCCCTGAGGCCATTAAGTGGCTACTAAATAGGTTCTAGGATGAGCTAATGTGGCTAATTTTAATAAGAATTAATAATAACATGCAGTTACATATGCAAAGATATTACCAAAATGTGGACTCTCATGTTTCGGTGTGAGGGACATGAATGAGAAACGGTAACCAGAAACATTGCCTCACCTGTCCCTAACTCAGGAAAAAGAATACAGAAAAGAGAGTTCAAGGGAAGCATCCCCATTTTCCTGAAGCCTGCAGACTTCTTGGACTAGAGGGTGTGATTGCTACGGGAAGGCCAGTACAGGAGCACTCCAGGCTAGACAGAATTAGCAAGGGGCCATTGCTCAGCTCTAGGCTGTGCCTGTCCAGTGAATCACAGCCTATGTAGCCAAGTGCCCAGAGTCTATCTCCTCTCTACCACCCAGGCACAAAGCCTATTCCCTAATGACTAGATCTGGTCTTTGTCCATAATAGGAGTGGGGAGCTCCATGAGGGAAGGAATTCAGGCAGCTGAGGTTGGTGTGTCAGCATTGAATTCTTTGTCTACACCCAAGGTTTTCCTTGGACAAATTTCTGCTCATCAACTGAGATGAAGGGGAAAGCCAGGTGAGATCAGCTTCACATGTAGCCACAGATCCAGAAGATACAGGCATTGTGGAAATTAAACTCTGTTTTCTGCCTTCTCTCTTATAGTTCCCTCAGCTCTGACTGAAATCATAGACTGCTTTTACTGCGAAGTGCCTCAGGAATAAACACTGGTCTAATCTTCACAATCACTCTCTGAGTAAGTGCTATTCTTAACCCTACTTTACAGATGAGAAAACTGAGATCCAGAGAGGTTAAATTACTGGCCCAAGGTCAGCTGTTTTTTGCCTGTGTATGTGGGTCCTGGGGCTTGAACTCAGGGCCTAGATGCTGTCCCTGAGTGCTCAAGGCTAGCACTCTACAAAAGCCACAGTTCTACTTCTGGCTTTTTGATAGTTTATTGGAGATAAGAGTCCTCTAGGTTTTTTTTTTTTTTTTGGTCGTGGGGCTTGAACTCTGGGCCTGGGCGCTGTCCCTCAGCTCTTCAGCTCAAGGCGAGTGCTCTACCACTTGAGCTACAGCGCCACTTCCGGTT
>NW_012267252.1:4702329-4712672 GCF_000151885.1 Dipodomys ordii
TTCAGCTCAAGGCTAGCGCTCTACCACTTGAGCCACAGCACCACTTCTGGCTTTTTTCTTTTTGCTTATGTGGTGCTGAGGAATCGAACTCAGGGCCTCAGGCATGCAAGGCAAGCGCTATACCACTGAGCCACCTTCCCAGCCCCTACTTAAAGTATTTTTAAGCTTTTCTTAACAACATTTACCAGGCAATATATTTCTTTCTCTCTTGTTTCTACTGTTTTATTAAAATATTAAGGGGGATTATGGCTATTTCTAAGTGCTATTCCATCCCATGACTAACATGTTTACTCTAGTGTTCTCATCACACTATTTCCATTTAATTTCTCCATAACAAAATATTTTATGTTCAAACTTGCTTTTCTATAGAAGATATTGGATGTATTCACCTATCTACTCTTTTGTACAAAGCATAGAAGCATTTCTTTCCCCAGGTTTCAAGAAAATTTCCAAAATAACGTCAGGGCATCAGATCTATAAATTATCTTAGGAAATATTGGCATTTTTACACTGGTTGGCATGTTCACCTAAGATGTAGCACAGTATGTCTCACCATTTTTCTGTTTCCCCCTAGCTGGCTTAACTGATTCCAAGTGTGGGTATTGGGTTGCTTCCAAGATTTAGCTATTATGAACAGCGCTGTTATAAACATCTTTGTGCAAATTACTTTTTTTATTTCCTTAGGATGTGGTTCCAAAAGTAGTATTATCTGATCAAAGGATCTGAGCCATCTCATGGTTTTTGTTACATAACCCAGAGAGGAAGGGACCGATTTACAGTGCCACCAGTGACGCATAAAGAAATGGCCATTTCCCCCTGAACCAATCCTTGATAGGCTAATGGTTTAAATAAATGACTTGTTCTTTGTCTTTGGTCTTTCCAATATATTCGACCCCTCTCTGGCCCCCTGAAGTGCCACCCTTTATCCTAGTCCATTTTTCTTTGCCTTGCTTGGTTTTCTTGAAGGACACAGAAGTGAAAACAAATTCTGTTAGAGTAGCCCAGCTACTCTTCCTAGCTGCGGTCAGGCCTGACTTTATCATGACCCAAGTAGCCACCCTCAAGGACAGCACCATTGTATTTACCTTTTGCTTTTTGAAACTTAGTGCCAATCCCTGAGAGAGGCCCAAATAGCTTCTTTCTTTGCTGTCTCAAGGTCTACACCCCTTTAGCACCTGCCCATCAGATTCCTACTTCCTGTCTTAGCTTCTTAAGCTAGTATAAAGAGTGCAGATGACAGGCAGGTTCTGATTCCAGTGAACAGACCACACCCCTCAGCTTGGAGTTTTGTACTTCCTACTTTTCCAGGTTCTCTAGGATGACTCATAGCTCAACTACCTTCCGGGGAGTGGTTTTTCCCAACCTGACATACAAATGTGCAAGCTCAAATACCTTAGACACATTTTATGTTATATACACAGAATTCTCATCAAGGAAAAGAAAAGATTTATTTTCCTGATTCCTAGCGAACTCTGGGATATATGATGGTAGCACTAGTTTTAGAAACTGTTCTTGGCATGTTGATTGGCTGTATATTTGGGTCTAAGTGTACTTTTTTTTTTTTTTTTTTGGGTCCGGTCGTGGGGCCTGAACTCTGGGCCTGGGCACTGTCCCTCAGCTCTTCAGCTCAAGGCTAGTGCTCTACCACTTGAGCCACAGCGCCACTTCCGGCTTTTTTCTTTTTGCTTATGTGGAGCTGTGGAATTGAACCCAGGGCTTCATGCATGCAAGGCAAGCGCTCTACCACTGAGCCACCTTCCCAGCCCTCTAAGCATACTTTTTGTGTGAACGTACATATCTATGGAGTGCAAGTTTTTCAGAAGGAGATAGTATAAATGTTTGTCTGTATGTCCATACAGTCTCAGTGATAGACTGATGTATTATGCTCAAGAGTTCTATCTACTCAAGAGGCTGAGATCTGAGGATTATGGTTTGAAGCCAGCTGGAGAAGGAAAGACTATGAGACTCCTATCTTCACTAAACTACCAAAAAAGTCAGAAGTAGAGCTGTGGCTCGAGTGGTAAAGTGCTAGCCTTGAGCACAAAAGCTCAGGGACAATGCCCAGGCCCTGAATTCAAGTCCCAGGACCAGCACACACACACACACACACACACACACACACACACACGAGGCATAGGTAGGAGCTGGCAATAAGTGTGTGCTGATTGAGGTCTAACCTCAATTTTCAGGATAAGGGATTAGAGAAGAGGATATGTGCAGTGGGCTTGAGGTTCTAGCTTGTTCCTATACATTCTGTGGCCTCTTTGAGGCCAGTTTGACTTGGTAGAGAGATGGAGTGGCTGATGAGAAACTTCAGGAGTCCCACAGAACTGCTTTGCCAGTACCCTACACCTTTCTGCCTTTTCCAAAAGCAAAGAAGACTCCGTCTCCCAGAAGCCATTGGAAAATTTCAAAGATGTGAAGGTTTCGCTGACTTCAGAAGGATGGGGGAGGAGGCAGAAAGGAGGGAAGGCCTCTGAGGTGGGAAAACTTTTGCTGAGACTGCAAGCTCCCAATCTCTCCAAAGTTCCTCATTACTGAGGCCCTTGGACATAAAATGTCTGCTTATTTGAAGGCCAAGAAGAAACCTACTTTGTCTAATAACTAGCCAACATCAGGACAGGGCCTGAAACAGGGGACTGGCACTTGACTTTGAATTCCTGCATTTTTTGTCTCCATTTTTCTGCCATGCATTTGTCATACTCTTCAAGATCTTTGTCCTTGCTATTTTAGACCTTTCCTCTCTATGGAACCCTAAAGAAGACCCAAGTAGAGAGAATTAGAGAGACAAGAAAGGTACATAGGATCTATAAGGAAATCATCAACCTAGCCTGGAAAACTTAATATCCTGGATACACATCAGTGAAATAATGAGAAAGCTAGACAGATACAACCAATGAAGTAGGAACTTTTTCATGTGCTGGTACTGGGGCTTACACTCAGGGCTTAAGCTTTTTCACTCAAGGCTGGTGTAGGAACATTTATATCACTTCATTTTTTATGTTGGTTCTGACAATGGCTTGATGAATTAGAAGGCAGAATCTGCTATACCTTGTTCATAAACCACATAAGCAAAGGTGAGAGAAGTTAATTGATCTGTTCACACACACACACACACACACACACACACACACACACACACACACACCCCTCTGGGATTCCAATTCATGAATTCAAATCTATGACCAGAATAAAAATGTAATAAAAAAAAACAACAACACTTCTGTGCTACATTGGCTACCTGAAGAAAGCCTTGCAAAATTGTGCTTGGAAAACTTAGGGGAATGATGGATTTCAAGCTAGTTTGTGAAGTAGAAGTAGGGCTTTTCTTCTGGGGGTGGGTTTGCTTTCAAGGCTTTTCACCCTCAGTGGATGAAGGGGGAAGTTTGAAGCTTTATATTCAAAATACCAGGGCCAATAGAAGCCCCAGTTGGGAGAAGGGAGTATGCAAAGCAGAAAGTAAGTTAAGGACCTTGAAAACATAAGGATGTGGCTTCTCCTCTGCAGATAGTGCATCAGACAGGAATGGCCTGTCCTGTGTCCACATGGATGGGGTGGGGGAAGGGGGAGATGGATTCCTCCCAGTATTGCAAGTTCCAGAGTGGGGGCCAGCTGGAATTGATTGTCAGTAGCAGAAGTAAAAAGATGACAGAGGTGGCAAAGGTGTAGATGAGCCTCCTAGTTTGAGCCAGGCTGCCCCTAGGAAGGAGGCCCAGGAGAGAGACCAGTGCTCCCTCCCCTTCCCCCCAAACCCATGAAGAGTGGCATGCAGGCTTGCTGAGACCCTAGATGGGAAGCTGCCACATTCTGGACATTTCTTCCTTAGCCCAGCCAGGGCATCTTCAGGCTCTGTGATTGGAGCCTCCAGCCTCATTGAGAGGTTATTAATAGGGAGTTTGTCTGGTGTCAGAGCACAGACATAAACTGCATTAGCATTACCCCATAATCTTATTTAGTAAATGTTCGTGCCGTTCAGTCTCCTGTAATTGCATTGGGAAGATGCAATATTTATGAAAGGGGAGAGGGGAATGTCACTGCTCATCTCAGCACTGCAGTAAAAGTCCCAGGAAAGACTGAGCGGGCAGCCTAGTCCTAGCTGTGGTCCTGCCAGTGTTGTTAGTAGTGTGGTTATCTCAATGACTCTGAATGGCGCTCCCCAACCAAGAGCTCCCCCACCCACTTAACTATCTGGAAATGTGGGCAGCCATCCATAGGAATACAGGCAGAGGCAGTAGTAGTCACTTCTATGGTGTAGTGATTTCTTCTGGGTAGACCCTATGCAAAGAACTTGGATGTACTGACTTCTGTAGTTATAAGATTCTAGTCTTGACCTCCCACTCCTAATTGGGTTTTCCTTTGGCTAAAAGGCAAAGCTACCTCTAGAGGGTTGGCTTGAACCTGGATCTACAGTGTGTTCTACAGTGGGCCCAACAGCAACACTTGCTCTTCTGTCAGCCCAGATTTCCATAGCCTCCTCACTCCATACCCTACTCCTTTTCCACCCCTCTTCCTAGGAAAGCAGCAAAATCTGCATTTAAAAAAAATCAAGGGCTGGGAAGGTGGCTCAGTGGTAGAATGCTTGCCTTGCATGCCTGAGGCCCTGGGTTCAATTCCTCAGGACCACATAAGCAAAAAGAAAAAAGCCAGAAGTGGTGCTGTGGCTCAAGTGGTAGAGCGCTAGCCTTGAGCTGAAGAGCTGAGGGACAGTGCCCAGACCCCCAGAGTTCAGGCCCCATGACCGGACCCCCCCCCAAAATAATCATAATCACAAAAAGAAATCAACTCTTCTCCTAATCTAGAATGCTCTACAACTGGATTATTTAAGTATCAGTGGCACTTTATGGATGGGAGTCACAGATCCTTTCCCCTTCCCCCCCCACAAGAAGTCCTGTGTTTGTGGTTCTGAAATAACTAATCTGTCCCAAGTGGCCAGTGACACTTGGAGCAGAGAGCAAGTCAGAGTGACTGTTCTGCTCCTCAACTGCAGGTGCCTGGGCATAAACCAGGGCCTCGGTTTGCCCTTCCACGCTCACATAGTAGGAGTGGAAGGTGCTCTTGATACTAGCTGGAGAAACATTTTTGGCTGGTGAGCTCCATCCAGGAGCAGCCAGGAGCAGCTGAGACCAGGGTATTCCTGCAGGTGGGTCTATGGCTATGTTCGGGGAGTCCCCAAGAGCTAACTTTGCACCCTAGACCAGAAAGTAGGAAGCCCTCCCAGGGGACAGGCAGGTCTAAGTGTACGCATAGTGATACAGCTTGGGGGCTGAGAGGGGCTCCCAGAAGCATGGAAGGGCTGCCTCCCAGAAATTTGAAGCTGCAGCCAGGACCTCTTCCGCCTGCTATTCACCTGCTTTCACCCTCCCCCACCTGTCCCTGGGCTCTGCCCAAGCGATGCCGCCTGCTGGACACTGCCCAGCCCCTCTCTTTGTTCAGCGGGACGTGGAGCTGTGGCTGCACTGGTGGGGGGGGGGGCGTTCGGACCCACCGTGCACACACAGGCCACACTCACGAAGGGAGCCCAACGGGGATGGGGGGGTCTAGATTCTCAGCAGCAGCCTTCTTTCCCTTCTCCCCAGGACACGGAACCCCGGGCAGCTGAGAACAGGGCCCCTCCCGGTGTCAGCCCCCTCGCCGCCGCAGTCCCATTAATCACAGCGTCGCAGTCCAGTTGGGGATTCCCCCGCGCCGTGCGGCGCGTAGCCCGCAACACAATGGCATTATTTCCGGGGGGAGAGGCCGCCTCGGGCCGGGACGCAGGCGGCGGCGCCTCTTTCCCTCAACCCGTCCCTTGGCGCCCAACAAGAACGCCTGCGGCGGCCGGAGACGGGTGGCAGAACGGACGCGGGCGGCTCGCGGGTGGCAGGGCCAGGCCGCCCTAATTCAATTAGCCGGGCCGCCTCTGCCTTGGAGTACTCTGGACCCGCCGGGGCCCGGGCTCCGGGCAGCTGCTCTTTTCTTGTGAGCCGAGCCCATGCATATGGATTCTCCCCAGCCCACTAGTGGCACCTGCGGCTCGCCCCGCCCCCTGCGAGCCGATCCAGGCCTCCCCGGGAAAGTTGGGAACCCAGGGGCTAGGGGGTGGTAACTGGTGGACTCGGGAGTGTGAGCCAGAGAGGGGAATAAAGCAGTTTGAAGAAACTAAGCAGGAGGGTCTGTGTGGAAGTGCGCACACCTGTAGTTCCACAGCGCCTGCCGTTGGGGTGTGCTGACCCGTAGGGAAGCATGCATGAAGGAGAGGGTTTGGTGTAGTTCGGTTCTGCTGGGTGCGCCTGTGTATGGACGCAGAAGAGCCTAAAGGAGGCTTTGCGAGTGTCTAGGGTTCAGAGACCAGGGAGTGTCTGAGTATTTGTGTGCAAGGGTGAGTGTGGGGTCTGTGTGTGAGTATTAACACTGAATCTGCAAGTAAGGGTGATCCGATCCGTCCGTTAGTTATTTGTGTACCTAAGGTGTTTTTTTTTTTCTTTTCTTTTCCGTGTGCAATCAGGTCACCGTGGAACCCATCACTCCACGAACTGCCGCCAGCAGCAGCTGGGGCTCCTGGGCTGGGGCTCAGTCATACCCATCTCATCCGGCCTGGTGATCAACTGTTGGAGGAGGAGCTTGGCCAGTTAATTTCAAACTGGCACTCCAAGGCTTCTAGTTGGAGTATGCTCCAAGGCACAGACAGGCAGAAGCTGGGACAATCGGGCCCCTCTCCCTGCAGCAGGACCCTGGCCAGTCTAGTTCTCCATTGCCTAGATGAACTCGGTGGGCACCTGCGACTTCCAACTTGTAAAGTGAGTTCTGTGCACTCTGGAAATAACCAGATCTGCCCTAGAAGGCCAAAGCTCCCAACGCTGACCTCAAGATCCCTACATTCATCTCTGTGGCCAATGCCCAGGACTGGCCGGCTGTGAATTTGAGTTCCCCAGGGCTCAAAGATCTCCATCCACCCTTTCCAGAGGGGCTGTTTTTATGCTTCCAAAGGAGTGGAAGAAACAAGAAATCTGGGTAGATCTGATGCAGAAATCTTACCTTATTTCCTCCTTTTCCTGTGCTAGTGGAATTGCAGAGCTGGAACTCTGGTGGAAATCACACCAAGGGCCAAGAAGAGAGTTTGTCAGTTCCATTTATCTCAGAGAGTAGGTTGGTTCCTAGAAGATGGTCTGGCCCTCCAAGGCCAGGCCAAAAGCTGAATCTCGCTCTTCCTTCACATCTTCACCTAGGAGAGATTCCTCTGAGCACAGGCTCACTTGGTAGGCAGAGTCTAGGATAGACACCAAGAATGGAAAAAGTTGGGGCCAGCTGGGGTCCTAGGCTGAGCTACCTTCTTGGAGGGCAATGGCACAAAGGTAAATTCTGTGCCCAGGTAGTTCTCCAGTGGCAGGCACAACCATGGGGGTCTCTTCAGTCCTCAGCCTTCTTCAACCCACCCCACTCCATTTTTTTTCCCTTGGGCTCTAGCATCTAGGAGGACCTTAGCATTAAAGATACTCCAGTTAAAGATATTTTCATCCAGATGCAGTGCTCGTTGTTGGGGACCAGAGGGTCCCTGGGTCTCCCTCTGGAGGGAGTGGGTCAGGAGATGTAGAAGGTCCTACTTAACTCAAGGATGATGGGGCCAGGCCAACGTTTAGGTCAGATGGCATGTACAAAGGGGAGGGGCTACTGCTTAGGGGACAGATTCCCAAGGAAAAACCCTATTTTAGAAGCATTTACCTGCCAGGCCTTGATGGAGAAGATGAAAAAGTAACTATCCTCTATATTAAGTGACAACTGAGGTATAGCCTACAGCAGGGAAGTGTCTGTTTCTCACTGCTTTGACTTCTATCTATTCAGGATCCCTCCACTGATGTGGGAATGTGTGGTTAGTCTTCCCTGTTGAAGTACTGTTTTTGGTTTTTACTGTGAGGTTTAGGTAGGGACAACCTTAGCCTTAAAGAAGTCATTGAGTAGTGGATGAAGTAGCCTAACCTACTCACTCTCTCCTTTCCCCCACCCCTCAGATCCCCTACCCCACTCTAGGCTCCCTAAGGTTAGAATGCTCTTCACTGGATTCCTACTGTTACTAGCTGCTCTTGCTTCCTCTATGGAAGGGAAAGTTTTCTGACTCCTTTCCCAAGACAGTTGGGCAAAGCAGAGGAGACAGCTTTGCTATTACAGAGACTATCTCCAATTAAGCACCACAGAAGCCAGAAATGGAGTTGTTGGTCAAGTGGCAGAGTGATAACCTTGAGCAAAAAAAGTTCAAGGACAGCACCCAGGCCCAGAGTTTAAGCACCAGGTCTGATACAAAAAAAGAGAGTGTGTATATGTTCCCAAAATGGTCTCATCATGGACTACTTCATGGTACAGATTCCAGATGGCTCTCTCTCTGGTGAATGACCATTCATTTGGCATGTCTTTTCTCCCCCTCACCACATCACAGGCCCGTATGTGACTATTTCCCCTGATAACTTGGTTAGAAGACACATAGATATTATTACACTTTCACACAAATACACATTCTATAGAGGAACAGCTGTGGAGACACACATTCACCTAATCAGAGAATATGCAATTCATACACATACCTTCCCACAGTTGTAGAAACAACCCAGATTCCTCCTCTCTCCTCCAACAATCTTGCCAACATGTGTTTCCCTAGCAGTGGTACTCCAATAGTCTAACACAGTGCCTGGTACATAATAGACTCTTAATAAATATTTATAAAATAAATTTAACAATTATTCCTTTAAAGACATCTGCACAGCCTTCTCAACCCTCACTGTCACACAAGCTTTCACATTCGGCCTCCCCTTCTAGACACACAGTCCCACAAACACAAAGTAATTAACTTACCACATATACCCCTAAGCTAAAGGACAACCCTTGGCCTTGGGGTCTCTCCCAGAGCGAGGAGGAAGCTATGTGGGATCCAAAGAGGCCTCCCCCTAGGGCTCCCTTCCTGTCTGCCTCTCCCCCAGCCCTAGCCTCAGCCCCAGCTGCTCTCCTTTTAATTGGAAGTTACGTGTGTGTGTGTGTGTGTGTGTGTGTGTGTGTGTATTTTAATTCTGGAGGCCAGAAGATGGTGCTGGGAGGGAGATTGCCTGGTGGCTACAGGACTAGAGAGAAAAGTCTGCAACTTCCCTAGGTATATGTGTATTCCATATAGGAGCCACTCATCCTGAGTGGAGTCTGAAAGTAGTGTTAAGAGTCCAGGCTCCCACCACCACTTCCAAACTTTTAGTGCCTCCATTTTTTCATCTGCAAAGTGGAGGGAAACATAAAAAAAATACCACAAAAATATCAAAGGGTGAAAGACAAGGTAATTATTGTGCTTGAAGGCACTTGGGCCATCTCAGGTGCTTTGTGAGTCCTATGTCTTTCTTCCCCTCCTCTTCCCTAACAGGGCTAGTCCAGTAGAAACATAAAATATGAGCTCTGTGTCAATATCCTTCCTATGAAAACTTTCCAATCTGCAGCTTGGTGCTCAGGTAACACTGCAAAGAGCAGCAGTATGTGTGGGTGGGAGGGAGGGATCCTGACCCTCTAGCCTAGTCTTTCTAGGTGAGACTTAGAGGGAAGCCCAGACTCTCAGCAACCACACTACTGGAGAACAAATTGCCAGGGAGGTCAAGTCTTAGTACCTTAGCAGAACTGGATTGGGATACAAGCAGATTTGTAACTGGAGAGAGGCTGGGGAAGGGCAAGGGCAAGCCAGACTATCTCTGAGTTGTTGTGGGATTTGGATAAGACATGGACAATTTTAGTGTCCCATCAGGCAGCTTTAACTTCTTCCAATCTTCGACTGAGCAGTAAGAGTAAAGACTCTTCCCAGGTCTCCTGGATGATTGGTGCCAAATCTGCAGAATTGGAGAGGTGGGTAAGACAGATGCTTAAAGGACTGGATGAGGCAGAGCTGGAAAGCCATGGCACTGGAAAGGTATATCTCTGAAGCAGTGAAGGGAGGAAGGGGGGAGTGGTTAGGAACACTCAATTGGTTTCTGCAAGGGACAGAGTAGTAAAGAAAAGCTGTTATGGAGATAACTGGGAAAAATAAGATGTTAACCACAGCAGGCAGAAAGTGTTTATGCTAATGCTGCAGTGCACCTTTCCCTCTTTTTCAGCTCATACAGGAAAAATAATTCTGTATTGGATTCCCAGAACAATCGCTGTCTGTAGGACTTTGGACAACTTCATTCACCTCAATTCATCTCAATTTTCGTCTTTTAAGGCATATAACACATGAACCACTGTATCCTGTCCTTTAAAATGTACACTGGTGGGGCTGGGAAGGTGGCTCAGTGGTAGAGCGCTTGCCTTGCATGCCTGAGGCCCTGGGTTCGATTCCTCAGCACCACATAAGCAAAAAGAAAAAAGCC
>NW_012267252.1:4715932-4725695 GCF_000151885.1 Dipodomys ordii
CGGGGGTGCGCTGAGCGCGGCGGGGGTGATCCGGGTGCCCGCGCACAGGCCGCTAGCGGGAGCGGTGGCCCACCCCCAGCCCTTAGCCACCGGCTTGCCCACTGTGCCCTCGGTACCTGCCGTACCGGGCGTCAACAACCTTACCGGCCTCACCTTTCCCTGGATGGAGAGTAACCGCAGATACACAAAGGACAGGTTCACAGGTGAGTCCGGCCCGCGCGCGCGCGCCGCGCCTGGCCGCGGCTCGGGCTCTGCGCTACCCCTCTCCCGCTTGGTGTGCCCCCCAGTCCCTTCTGAGACCCAGGTGGCTCGGCGCACCTCCGTGCTTCCCCGCCAAGTTCAGCCGCCGGGCTGGCTGTGTGCTCCGAGAATAGCTATGTTCAGAGAGTTCTGGATTCCTCCGTCTCTTCTCCCAGACCCCTGTTCAGAGAAGCGATCCTTGATCTCAAGGGACCTCAGGCCCAGTGAGGCCGAAGGAAGAAGAGGGCTGTAGATTCAGGGCTACCTTCCATGGACATCTGAGGCTTTGTGGGGTTCTCAGAAAAAGCATTGCGATGTGAGCAAAATGTGTTTCTTTTTTTCTTCTATCCCATCCGCCGTTTTCTTATTGAGGTGGAGATGCTCAGAATCAGATACAAGAAAAGAACAGGTTTTCTTACACACACTTGGGCGCCTTAACTCTGATGCCCACAGTCCTACCAGCAACCGCCCAGGTAGAGAAAGAGAGCTCTGAGGTCCTTCTTCCCCGACTGTTGGCTTCCTCTGGGCCGGTAGCAGCACAGGGCTGAGCCGCCCGCCCGGGACAGCTTACTCTATTCAATCTCAGAGTCCTTCCCCCAGAGGCAGCCCAGTTTTCCTGGCATGAGTAATGTACCCCTGGCGGACAACCGATCGGATCGGTGGTTGGGACAACTGCGGGGCTGTAGTGCGCTCGGGGCCGCTGGCTGAGACCCTTTCAGCTCCTTCCCTCGCTGCGGCTTCCTTTGCTCAGGCTTCCCGCTTGCTCCCCAACTCAGCTTCGGCCCAGGCACACATCTTTCCCCGCACCCCTCACTTCGCACTCCCCTGGTTGCTCATCAAATTTGAAATGGCCATACACTCGGCCTTCTAGGCCCCCACACCCGGCAGCATAACTGCTGCTAGCCGAGCTGGGGTTCGCCTCTGTGCCTCAAGAGGTGAGGCAGGTTACAGGCCCTTTCTGGCTAGGATTGGACTCCCACAGCAAGACACACAACTTCCAAAAGGTGCGTGTGTGTGTGTGTGTGTGGTGTGTTCATGTGTGTTCCTGTGTGCATGGGAAGCAAAGCTTAGGACTAGACCAGGCTGGGCAACCCTCAGGTCCTCTGCTCCAGTTCTAGGCAACATGGCCGAGAGACTATGCCTGGAGACTCATCAGGCTCTGGGACCATACTGAAATGAGGCTGGAGCTCAACACAGGCAGAGCGGCTGCTCAAGGTGGACTTCCTGAAAGGGCTTTCTCTCACTTTAGGGGCTCCATGCTCCAACCCAAGTCCTCTCAGGCCTGAGGAGGCAAGATGTGGTGCCTAGATCCATCTCTCCTGCCCAGGCCAGACTACTCTTGACATGCTCTGCCAGATAAATAAATGAAATGAAATAAACACTCCTGGTGCCTGGGGCAGTGTATATGTGTATACATATGTATATATACATATATGTGCATGTGTGCATATATATACCCATATCTATGTATGTGTGTATATATCTCAAAGGTACCTACACAGGGCCTACCCAGAGCTACAGCCAATCCTACTCATGTGTTGGGCCTGAATTAGGTTCTAAGTGAGTGTAAGTGTGTAGCCTTCTTTTGCCTTGTGTCCTGTGTGCTTGTGTTTGTCTAGGTGTGCCTGCCAGCCTGGAGAGTCAGATCTGTAAGTTTGTGTCCATGTGTGTTGTGTAGGTATGGGGCTGTGATAGAGGCTCAGGTCTGGAACCACTCAGGGGCCTTGATTACCCTCTGCCTCTTATTGTTGACCCTCCCTTCAGAGCCTAGGCCCCAAGGCTGTGGTGGTGCAATGGTTAGATGCCTTTCACTGCCCCTTTCCCAGGACGTGGAGAGCTCTGGCAGCTGGGAGGCAGTTAGAAAGCCCAGGGCTAGTGAGACCTCCGCTGTGAGGGCTGTCATGCGGCTGGAGTGGCGTCGGCCTGGCGGGCAGGCGGGAGCTCTTTCTGCTGCAGGCCTTGGAACTGAGGGGCTAAAGGGAGGGATCACGGCCTTGCTTTTGGGGGTGCAGCCCCTGCGAGCTCGTTCATTCGCGGGTAGTCGGGCCTGGGACGCCTCCTGACGCTCTGCCGCTTGCCTCTGCCGTCTGTCTGTCTCCCGCTCCAGTGGCCCTCTCACCCTTCACTGTAACACGCCGTATAGGTCACCCCTATCAGAATCGGACGCCCCCCAAGAAGAAGAAGCCACGCACGTCCTTCACGCGCCTGCAGATCTGTGAGCTGGAGAAGCGTTTCCACCGCCAGAAGTACTTGGCCTCCGCGGAGCGCGCTGCCCTGGCTAAAGCGCTCAAAATGACCGACGCGCAGGTCAAGACGTGGTTCCAGAACCGGCGGACGAAGTGGAGGTGAGCACGCCGGGCCCGCCCGCCCGCCCGCCCACCCTGGGGCACGGTCTCGGGTCGCTCTCCACCGGCCCTCGGTCCGGTGCACACATTCCCTCCGCTGGCTGCTTTCTCGTGGGTTCAAAGGAGCGGGCTTCTGCAAGGTTTTCAGGGAAACCAAAAGCCGTCAAAGCCAATAGTTCGGTGGGGCTGGAGAGGCCGGCTTCAGGGCTTCGTAGAACAGCACGTTGTGTGTAGTGTGCCGGTGTGGATGCCGCTGATCTACGACCCTTGGCCAAACAGGCGTGTTAGGACAATTGTACAATCCGGAGTTCTGGGCGTATTCACTGAATAGTTAAGGGCTTGCTGACTGTGCAAACTCCCTTTCACTGGGGCTAACCCCCTCTCGTCCCTGCACTGCAGACGCAGAATGGCCCGCGCTTTGTTTCTGCGCTCCAGCCGGACTCCTGGCAGACGGTGCCCACCCCCAGGCCCGGGGCTGGTCCCACTACTGCTTCCCCAGGCGCCCGGCCTCTGCGCAGCGGTCCTCCACCCTGCAGGGGCAAAAATCAATCCGCGCCGGCTGTGGCGAGGTTTCTTGGGTCCCACTGAAAGGGGGATCAATTAGGAGCAGATGGGTGTTCTTGAGAGAGACTTTTTCCCTTCTCCTGACACACCCGCAACTACACTTACAACACACTCATTTAAAAAAAACAAGATTCACATAATATACTTCAGCCTCTCTAGTTTTCGTTTACTTCTTTTTTTTTCCCTGCCCTCCCAAACATTAAGGATCCCACACACTTGTTCCAGTCTTAGTCTCTATACAAACTGGCACTTTTTTTTTTTAAGTACACCTTCTCGCACCCCTGCGTGTGCCGTCTACTCTATATGTAGCCCGTACTCTGGTGTCACACACAAGCAGTAAGGACTTTCTCCCTCACCCAGGCCCCTGGTAGGGGAAGCGCTAAAGTCTGGACAAAGTCAGAGGCGCCGAGCAGGGCGGGCCTGGGGCTGGAGGAAGGAATTGGAGTTTCCTCTTTTTCTGAGTGAAGGCAAGGAATCTGCCTGGGATTCCGCCTTGGGGGCCACAAAGGAAACCAGGCCTGAGAGTCTACGGGCCCCCTCCCCAACATTCCTATGGCTGGGGAAGGGGTGGGGAATGCAACAGCTTTGGGGGGCCCCTAGAAAAAAATAGTAAAAGAGGGAGCGTAGGCTTGCTGGGAGGGGTCGCTGGTATTTTCAAAGCCTACTACGGGTTGCAGCCTAGGGGAGGGGAGGAACCCCCACAGGACCTCCACCTCTAAGCTGCCGAAGAGAAACTGAAACACAAAGGGGCAGGACAAAGATTCCCCTTCTTGGAGGAGGGGAAAGGAGGAAAAACAGGTAGACTGGAGAAATCTTATGCATAATAAAAGACAAGATTGGATGGTTCAAACCACCGTTTTCCTTTCAAATACTTTCCCTTAATTAATAGAGAAGGGAGGTGGAGAAAAGGAGAGCTGAGACTGGGAGCTTGAAGTTAAGAGAACCATTCAGGGGCAGCGTGAGGTGCCAGGCACCGAGGGAAGATGAGATGTAGAGACACACAAGAGGGGGGCCTGCCGATAGGCGAGCAGAACAGAGCAGAGCAGGCAGGCGGCAGCCGCTGGAAGAGGCCCTCCCAGGATTTGCACGGCTTCATCGATCGCCTACAAATTGCTTCTGGAGGCCCCGGGGACTCCCATTAGATCTGTCCACCTTAGAGACAGACGTTTGATCTCAATTGACAGGGTGGAGGGGCTGCATTAAATGGAATAAGTGAGTCATCGCCTCCCAAGACGGCCTTAGAGGAAGCTGGTGGGTCTGGAGAGAGCCCCATTGGGGCACAGGCTTGGCTCTAGAGATCTGAGGCCTGGGAGAGATTCCCAGAGAGAAAGGCGATATATCTGCTGACCCTAGCTTCTGTGCCCTAGGCTTGGGGCAGCATCTATCCAATCTCCATCCAGGCTGAGGAGAGGTGGCAGGTCAGCCTAAGCTCCCAGCAGCGCTACTGGGTAGGGGTGGTGGCCAGGTAATTTGGGCCTGGTGAGTTTTTCCCATTGCTCCTCTGGGATACTTACTTCATTTTTGAGGTCTCCTATCTTTGTCCAAATCAAGTTCCCCAGGAGGAGGGAATGAGTTAAAGGGTCCACACTGGACCTAAGGCTGCAGAAAGCAGCCAGTGTTCCTATGTGGAGGCAATCTGCCTGGAGCATGCGCGGGAGCCGGGTTGGTGTCCTGGCGGGTAACAGCTTGTTCCCGGTGCAGGCGACAGACTGCGGAGGAGCGTGAGGCTGAGAGGCAGCAGGCGAATCGCATCCTTCTACAGCTACAGCAAGAGGCCTTCCAGAAGAGCCTGGCGCAGCCGCTGCCCGCGGACCCACTGTGCGTACACAACTCCTCACTCTTTGCCCTGCAGAATCTGCAGCCATGGTCTGATGACTCCACCAAAATCACCAGCGTTACATCGGTGGCATCTGCCTGCGAGTAAGCCGACCTGTGTCGTCATCCTGCAGGACCCCAGGCCTGGTGAGGGGCTACTGAGGCCTGGAAACCAGGCCTCTCCCCTCCTCTCCCAACTGCCTCGAGCTGAGGCCTCAAGGGGGATGGAAACATTGTCGATGCCCCCACCATGCTCTGCGGACATTGTTCTGTTTTCCATGGAAAAGGAGAAAGGCGCACTGGCACACTGGGGACTGCGGTACTTGACCCCTTCCCAGAAGCCTATGTGGTGCCACATCCACCAGAACTGTTCAGAGTCCTCTCGGTTTCCTCGATTTCATTTTATTTTGATTTTAACATGGGACCCAGAGAGAGACCAGGGAGGTGGGGGGGAGGGTAGAAGAGCTTCTGGGATCCCCAGGGATGCCATCTAAACTTTTTCTGGGAAACTCCACTCTATTCCTGCTCCTCGTTATACACATGGACACCGGTAAGACCACACAGAGGTGATGGTTCTGTCCCTTCAGACCATTCCCAGGGCTGTGCACAAGGACCCAGGGCAGAATGGCACACACCTCACCATTAAACACAGGCCAAGGGTGATCCAGATTCATTCTGAACAGCATGGCCTGCCCCCTACTCACAAAGGCCAAGGCCACACTGTGACACACCATCCCACACACAACAGCCTCACTTGGTCTGCTAGGCTCACACCATGCATCCCAGCCATATCCAGATACACACAGCCAGGTTTCCACACAAACTCAACTCGTGTCTCCAAATCCTGTTTGTAGGGAGAGTTTAAGTTATGCACTTATAAGGTGTTTTCTGTGTAACCATTTTATAAAGTGCTTGTGTAATTTATGTGGAAAAAAAATAAAACTCTCCAGATCTGGAGTCAGGGCTGTCTGCTCCTCACTGAGCCCAACGTCTTGTGGGTACTTGCATTTATTATAAGTTGTAGAGTTTCCGGAGCAGCCTTGGTTACCTGAGCTGGAGGGGCAAATGGGTAGGCAGGGCCTGTGGACTCTGGAGGGGAAAAAAGAGAAGACAGGCGGAAAGAAGGCAGAGCTGTGGAAAGGCAGGATCTCCTGGGATTGCTAGTGTTTGAAGGCTTGTGGATGGATGTTGTTGGCTGTGAGAGTTATGTATGTGTATGTATGTTTATGGTAGTGTGAATAATTGAAATATTACTGATGGTGGACATTTGTAATAATGTTTAAGTGTGTACTTATGTTTACAATTCTTACTTATAAATGATTGTTTCTGCTTAAATTGCAAATTGAAAGTATCACCGGGCACTGGTGACTCAGGGCTCACATCTGTAATCCTAGCTACTCAGGAGGCTGAAATCTGAGGATCTTGGTTCTGAAGCCAGCCTAGGCAAGAAAGTCTGTGTGACTCTTATTTCCAATTAATCATTAAAAAAATAAAAGCTGGAAGTGGAGCTATGGCTATAGTGGTAGACTTCTAGCCTTGAGCACAGAAGCTCAGGAACAGTGCCCAGGCCTTGAGTTCAAGCCCAAGGACTAGCACCAAAAAGAATCATTGCGTGCATAGGTTTGCAGCAGGCTCTGTGTGTGTGTGTGTGTGTGTGTGTGTGTGTGTGTAAAACCATGCATAAATGTGGGAAATTTGTGCTATCACAATTGGGGAAAATTGTGTTATCCTTTTGTGATTGTATAGGTATTGTATTAATGTTTATGAGAGTAGATATTTTCTCTGTTACATGTGCAGATGTGATTGCATATCATCTTTGTGTATGAGATGTAATCATGTGAGCCATGTGTTTTAACCATCATATTTTACTTGATACACTATGTAATTGTGAGAGTGAATGTGGTAGGCAATATGGATCATTGTGGGAAAATGTCCCTTTGGTAAGTGTGTGTGGTTGTGAGTTGATATACGCTAGCACTGATGACCTACAGTCCTTTGGGAATCTAAGGTGGTTCCTCACATTGTGAAGGACCAGCCTCTTCTATGAATTCTGGGACTCTATCCTTCCCAGTAAGCAGCACAGAATAGGTATACATAATTAAGAATTAGAGCCAGAATTGTCTCTGGTATTCTAAGTAGGACTCTGAGACTCCCACCATCATCTCATCTTGGCTTATACAAAATACACAGAAGTGACTTCCTGGAGGAGTGCCCCCCCCATACTACTTTGATCAGAGGCACAGTACCCACTCTCCAGAACATTCAGTCCTGACCCACCTGACCAATTGCAGACAATCAATTGATCTGGGCCTGCTTTTCTGGGAGAAGCTGGGTGGTGGTAGGTCTGGGGAGCTCACTAGACCAGGAAATAGTGAAAGTAGGGAAATAGGAACCTTGGTCTTTGCTATAGGAGAATAAAAGAGCTTTGCAGCTAGAGAGCAGAAATGAGTGTGGGGTCTGTGCAGGCTTACACAACTGTGTATTTTGTGTGTGGTGTGTGTGTGTGTGGATAGCCTCTAAAACCATTCAAGCCACCACAGCCACAGAGGGCTATATTACAGGGATAAATTGTAGCAGCCTTCCACTCAAGGAAGCACAGGGGGAAATCTGGTGAGAGGAACTGAAGACTTGCTCATCTATCCCCTCACTTTTGGGTCTCTTGGAGCTGAAAAAAAAGAGGGTTCTGAATCTAAAACATTCGGAGAAGGGCTTTCCTGTTCACCATAGTGTTCAAGACCGACCCCACCGATAAGCTGTGTTAAACTTGGGGAGAAGAAGGGTCTCCCACATTCACCGGAGTAAGCGCCCAGCATTAAGCAGAGCGAAAGCAGAAAATGATCTAGAAGCCGCAGGATCCTTTCACCTGGGCCAAATCTGGCTGCCCCTTTGCACCAGTGGGGACTGGAAGAGCCCAGGCCTCTTTATGGGCTGCGTTTTCCTTCCTCCATTACCTGTGTCCCCGATGCACTAACCCAGGGCTAACAAACCAGGGGGGTACACTGAGACCACCCTCAAGAGGCTTCCGTGTGTGGAGGCACCAGGGTATTTTCTGACTGTTGGAGTGATTCGGCAGGGAGCCGCCGTGGCCTCAAACACAACAGCCCCGAAGTGGATCCAAAGCCCAGACTTTTCCGCTTCCCTTACAAAGAAAGCGAAATTGGGTAACCCCCGCCGCTCCCCCTGCCACGATCGATCTCTCCTGTGATCGTCAACCTCGCCAGTCAGTAAACTCAGGGCTGGAACCCCTCAACCCTACTTGCTCTCGGACCCTGCCCAATTTGTCCAGTACTGGCGCAAAAGTGGGCGTTCCTCGTACAGGGTCCTCCTGGGGTCCAGATGCCAGGGTCCAGACAGCCTTCACTCGGTCACCACCTGCCTGCGCCCGGGCGCTCTCCGACTCCTGGGCCCGGGTCGCGCGCTCTTCCCGGGCCCCTCTTGATTTTCCTAGGCCCCGGGCGAGGTTTCCCAGAGATGCCAAACTCCCTGAGGCGTTGAGATCCTTGGCGTTGAGGGTCTGTGCAAGACTCCTCGATGTCCGCCAGGAATTCGTTGGGATGGAATCTCAGCGAATCCCGCTTCCGCCGAGCGCGCGCCGGTTAAGCCCTGGAGGAGCAGCGGCGCGCACACGGTGCCCAGACCGGCGGAGGCCGCTGGAATGCCCAACGAGCGCACGGGGCTTCAGGGTCACAGTCAAGGCCAAACAACCGCACCGAGTAGAAAGCTGGAAGATCCCGGCTGCTCACTAGAAATGGTCGGTCTTCGATGGAAAAGAGATAAGAAATAACTCATCTGAATAGATGTGTGCAGAAGGGCTGGGAAAGGAAAAGAAGATGAACAAACCTGTCTGGGCAGAAAGGCTGTTTCCTTCCTTGGCTTGAATGATCAGATTGCATTGACCCACCTCCGGGCCACGGGTGATCATAGGCTCGGCCCTGGTTCAGTCCAGCACTGGAGGCTGAGTGGATGGATGGCAGCCTGTGGTTCTAGAACCTAGGTAGGACTTGGGGTCTCAGGGGCTCCTTTGCAGTGCAGTGCGTGGCAAACTGAGAATCTGACGCAACCTGTTAACTATAATAGAGGCTTTGTGTGCTTGGGGCTGGGTGGGTACTCCCACCCACTGACTGCCCCGTGGCGCCCCCAATCAGGTGGCAGGAATAGAGTTTGCTCTTGTCCCAGGATTCATGTGGGTGCCCCGTTTGTAAACTGATTTGCAGGTGGGCAAGGTAGGTTGGAGGCATGTGAAACAATTAAGCAGGTGCCTTCCTCCAGACTGTTTACAGCTGGAGCCTTTGGGTTCCGGCAGCCATGCTGTGGACTGTTGGGAGATTGTAGCCCCAAGTCTGTTCTGAACGGCCCGAAGCACAGACACTGCAGGAAGTCCACCCCCCCCCAAGCTTTGTTCTTCCAGATCCCCACATATCCACTTTTACCTATATCTTACGCTCCATAGGACTCCCCCTTCCCCAGTCCGGTTCCCTCCCAGAGCTTTTATGCAGCCCGTTGCCGCCTAAGTACCCCTCTCCTCCATCAGCTGTGAGTTTTGAGTCCCACAGCCAGGCCAGGCCCCTACACCTGGCAGGAGCTTGGCTTGGAATGACTTTGTCCAAGGCCTCCAGGCTCCGATCGAGCCCTGGCCTGGTTGGCCCGGGGAGGCCTCTTTGGTACCGCCCACTTGCACCTTCCTCTGGATTTCCGTCCAGGGAAATCCAATCTAAGCAGGCTGAAAGTAGGCTGGAGCCAGATCGGGTTTTCCAAAGAGCCGAGAGCAGATTGGGAAAATGGTGTCGGCAAGGGTGTGT
>NW_012267252.1:4725745-4795624 GCF_000151885.1 Dipodomys ordii
GCCTCCAGAACACACTGGTGTTTAAGGGTGAGTACACACCCACACCCTCAGCCTGCACTGCAATCTACAGGACAGTATGCAGATTGTGCAGTGTTACACGCGGGAGCGACAGGTGTGCGGGAGCCAGGTACACACGACTTCCCTGCGGGCGATGGCCCGAGCGCTCGCCCGCCGCGCCCCAGCCTCTTCCCGCGGGTAGTTTTCGCCGGAGCACCTTTCTCCGTCCACTCCTTCAGCCGGGACAGAGGAGCGTCTACATCCACACCCAGACGGCCTGGGAGGTGGGGACTTTCTCTAACCTGATTCCAGTCCTCCAGCCTCCTCGGCGACGGAAACCCGTGCTTCCCAATCTGGGCTGAGGGCCCCCAGGCCGCCCTGAATTCAGGCGGAGGGTTCCAGAAAGGCGGAGAAGGTCCCGTGAAGCCCGAGGAAACCCAGTCTCCTGAAGTACGGTGAGGAGAGGGGCGAGGGCAGGTGGGGAGAAGTGCCACCGTCACGTGCCTCCACGGAGAGGCTTTCGTGGGGCTGCCTCTGCCCTTCCCGTTTTCCGCCCTGGGGCCCCAGCGCCAGGATTCTTTGGTGGCTGTAAGATCCTAAAGCGGCGCTAGTGGCAATGAAGCCGCCCAGAAGTGGGAGCCAGACTCGGGCTTCGGCACCAAAACGCAGGACAAGTGAGTTCTGGGCGCCCTCTAGGGGCCACATGGGGGAGAGGCGCCTTAACAGAGGCCGGGGAGATTGGGTTCTAGGTGCTTAGGGACAGCCTGAGAGTAAAATAATCATAGTACTAACAGTGAGCATTTCTGTATATTAGGTATTGCGCCGTGCTGTGAAAGTGTTATTAATTCCAAATCAACGCCCTATAAGACAAGTGGTGCGTGTGTGTGTGTGTGTGTGTGTACGTGTGTACAGTTCCCAGGGCTTGAACTTGGGTCCTGGGTGCTATCTCTGAGCTTTTTTACTAAAGACTAACACCCTACCACCTTGAGACACAGGTCCACTTATGGCTTTTTGGTGGTAAATTGGAGATAAGAGTCTCATGGATTTTCCTGTCTGAGCCGGCTTTAAACCATGATTCCCAGATCCCAGCTACCCCAGTAACTAGAATTACAGTTGTAAGCCAAAGGCACCTGAAAGTTCGAATAATGTTGTTGTTTTTTTTGGGGGGGGGTCCGGTCATGGGGCCTGAACACTGTCCCTGAGCTCTTCAGCTCAAGGATAGTGCTTTACCACTTGAGCCACAGCGCCACTTCCAGCTTTTTTTCTTTTTGCTTATGTGATGCTAAGGAATCGAACCCAGGGCCTCAGACATGCAAGGCAAGCGCTCTACCACTGAGCCACCTTCCTAGCCCCAGATAATGTTAAACAACATGCCTAAGAGTACTCCACTGGTAAACTGATGGATCAGCATTCAGAGCCAGCATTCTAATGCTACAGCTAAGGCTTTTAGGAGGAAGTAAAAAAGGGTGGGAGGGGTTTGTGACTGGGGAAAGGATTGGAGGGGCCCCATCAGCCTTCAGTTACTCCTGTCAGCACCTGGTTTTGTGGATGGAGCTCAAGGCCACCAGCACCGCTTTCGGATCCTACTAGCTTCTAGTACTCTGGGAAGTTTCCCTCTATTCTCTGAGGCCCCTCCCACCACACCTCTCCAGCTTCCAAGCCCAGTGCTTTGTGCCCTAAGAGGCCACAACCCCCTCTCCAACACCAAAGCAAGCCTACCCACCCTTTGGGCCTTCCTTGTTGGCCTGGCCAGCTAGCGTCTTTCTAGGAGCACCTGGAGTTGGAAGATGTTTCTTCTTATTTTCACTCATTCCCTTGCCTTCTCTGGGTGAGCTGAGATGGGAGGATCAAAGTAGCAGAAAGCTAAAAATAGCCACAAATGAAACTTACTCTTTGGTTGTTGGTAGTGGTGGTCCTGTGGCCTGAACGCTGGGCCTGGGCGCTGTCCCGCAGCTCTTCAGCTCAAGGCTAGCGCTCTACCACTTGAGCCACAGCACCACTTCTGGCTTTATTCTGTTTATGTGGTGCTGAGGAATCAAACCCAGGACCTCATGCATGCAAGGCAAGCACTCTACCACTGAGCCACCTTCCCAGCCCCTGAATCATACTTTTTAGAGAAAGGAATGGAGGACGAGGAAGGGAAGTCTCTGCTCCCCTTAGGGAGGACTGCTCTGGGCCACAGGTGGCAAAGTAACCTGAGTTGAAAAAAGGGTGAGGCCTGAAAGATCTAGAAGTTAACAGAGGTCTTTTTGTTTGTTTTGCTTTTTGGTGCTGGTCCTGGGCTTCAATTTGGGGTCTAGGTACTGTCCCTGAGCTTTTGTGCTCCAGGCTAGCATTCTACCATTTGAGCCACAGCTCAAGGCTTTTTTGGTGTTTAATTGGAGATAAAGGTCTCATGGATTTTCCTGACTGACCTGACACTGAACCTTAATCCTCAGATCTCAGCCTCCTGAGAAGCTAGGATTATAGGCTTGAGCCACCAACACCCAACAACAAAGTTGTGTGTGTGTGTGTTGTTGTTGTTAGTTTTTAATGGTGATCTGTAAGGTTCCGTCAAAATATAACAGAAAAGAGAGCTAGACTTTCCTTCCTTTCCTCCTTTCTCTGGATTAGTGGAGAAGGTGGGAGTTAGGATGTGCTACTGGAAAGCTCTTGTTTTTTTTTTTGTCAGATATGGAGTTTGAATTTAGGGCTTAGATGCTGTCCCTGAGCTCTTTTGCTCAAGGTTAGTACTCTATCACTTTGAGCCACAGCTCCACTTCTAGTTTTCTGGGTTAATTGGAGATAAGAGTCTCATGAACTTTCCTGCCCAGGCTAGCTTTGAACCATGATCCTCAGATCTCAGTCTCCTGAACAGATTACAGGCATGAGCCACCAGCACCCAGCCTTGAGAAGCTCTTTTATATGTAACATATTTAGTTGTAACCAAATAACCCTTGCCAGAATCTTAAACCTTAATATATGCAAGAATCACCTGGACCTTGTTAAAATGCAGACTTTTACATATGAGATCTGGAGGGAGCCTGAGAGTTCACATCTAGACTGAGCTTCCTAATGTTTTTGCTGTTGCCAGCATCCAGGCCAGAAGCTACCACTCCAAGTCTGAATCTAATTCTGGGTCTCAAACTGACCTGTAAAATATGGCCTGCAGACTTGTTTTATTTGCTCAAGTCCTCCCCACCACACACACACACCTACTTTATTTAAAGAAATGAGAAATAGAAACACATTAGATGTATTCATTCCATACCACAGCCTTTACTACTTACTGTAGATAGTGTACATCCTGCTGCTTTCCAGGTTACCTTCATGGCCCCTCTCTGATCCTGGTTTCTACTTCTGCACCTGCTGGCTTTCTAAACCTCTTTCTCTCCCAGGCAGCTGTTTAAGTGTCTTTGGATATCACCCTATGTGTTGAGCCTGGCTTCTTTGCTGTCTAACCTCAGGCAAGTTAATTAAGTTTTAGGAGCTTGCAATTTCCTTGCACATATTATAGGGCCAATCCTTCAGTGGATTACTGAGGGGATTAAGGAGATAACTCAGGTAAAAGTGCTTGGCTCTTCAAAGGTGCTCAAGGAATGGCACACAGTGCCCCAGGGTGGTGAGACCTGAGTTTTCTATACTTGGGACTCTATGGGGGGTGAATCTTACAAACCTCAGAGACTAGGCCCTCCCCAGCTAATTTCCAAACCTTCCATTTCCAGATTCTTGTTTTCCAGGAAGGAAAATCAGTGGCTGTTTTCCTGACAGAAAGCTTTGCTCTGCCAGGCTTCAAAAATAGACTGTTAAACATTTAGGTGACTTGAGTCTAGTCCCTCTTTGGAACAGCAAGAGGATTAGGGTCATTTTATTCACAGGTGCCTTAAATATCCACAGGGCAATGGGTATGGCTAAAAGCTAGTAAAGGCTCAGAGAGGGTGGGTGGGAAGGGGCTTTGGTAAAGAGCTACCCAGATCTAGAGGGTTCCTTGTGCCTGGCAGGGGTAGAACTCATGTAGAGAGGCTTCTACCACTCCCATCAATACACTCCCCCCCCCTACACACACCTCCACATGTGCATACAGGCACACACTGGGCACTCTGTCTCTCTCAGCTGACCCAGACATCCACTCATGAGGAAAGTCATGGCTACACATTTATCCCTTGTGTTCCCCCTAAGATCTCAAGGGTTATATGAAGAGTTTAGACACATTTATCTCCAGTCCAAAGCAAGGTGAGCACATTTGTGCCACTTCCTGTTTCCTAGGTGGTCACAAGGAACTGTATGATTGCACAAAGACCCAAAGACCAGTCCCACAGGCTCATGGGAAAATGCTTGGGGGTTCACTCTTAAACCTTTCACCTGCTGTCAAGGGCAAACCAGTTCCCAAATGACCTTAGCTCACCTGTTCTCAGCCCTGCCATGCCAGCGTACGGTGCTTCCCTTGCACCTAGTTTGTGAGTGGATGACTTTACAGCCACAGGCTTAATTTTCCCATTTCTCATCTCAAGTTAAGAGCAGGCAAAGGGCAGTGTGATTACTGCCCTAGGGTGAATTCTGCAGGGAGGTCAGCGGGAGAAAGGGGAGGGGAAGGTTTACTAGCATCCCAGACTCCCCAAGTCATTGTTGTGTCCCCAAGATTTCCAGTGTCCGTGAGACAGTAGCCAGCCTGGATAGGAATGAAAAATGGATTTTTTCCTCTTCCTGGCCTAGAGTAAGTGGGGGGACAGTGGTGGACCAACAGTAAGGTATCTCGGTGAGGGCTGGAGCAGATCTCCCGAAAGTCTGGGATTGTTGGATACACAACTGGGCTGAGCCACCAGTTTAAAGCAGAAGCCCTCCTCCTGCCCCCCACCCCGGTAATCTCCCAATCTTCTACCCTGGGGTAGGAACTATGGTTCCCTCCATACAGCAGTCTAGCTTCTCTTGTCAAGAGAACCACTGGCATTCCCCACCCAGCACAGGTGATCATGAAGCTCCAGAGTGCTTCTACCTGCAAAGGGACTGTCATGGGCGTGCCCCACCCTGTGATGGAGACACCCTAGAGCCAGAGTGCCGGTGACCTTGATCCTCCTGGCACCTCGGCTGCCCTTGAGTGGGGTCCACTGTGCATGGTGGCCCCATGGGTGGAGAATTCAGTCAAAGCTGGCCCTCTCTCCAGGGTGGGTAGCATGGGCACCTGGATCATGGGCTGCTATGCTGCAAGGAATCTGGGCCCTCTGCCACCTGCTGGGTGGTGACAGGGGCTTTGACAAGGTGTGTGATGTAATGTGTCTGTGGATTTCATCCTGAGAGCCAAAACGCTGCCCAGAGCCACAGGGCCATTGTACCTTGGGACTGGAGACGGCACAAAATGCCGGATGCCCTGGCTTTTTCTTCGGGCCACTCTCTCAGACCACCGACATGGTGGAGAATGTGTGACTGTGCGGAGGTTGCCTTAGGGCCCCAAGGGTCAGACAGGGAGCCCCAGGCCCTTCCCAGCTCAGCTCTGCCGAGCTGCGGTTTTGCTCCTGAGGGTTGAGCAGAAGAGTCCAGCAATTGTGATTGCTCAGGGCACTGACCCAGCCTCACGCCACCACAACCCATTCCAACTCATCCTGCAAAGGAGTGGGCACCCTCGGGGTCAGCATTCACCCCCGAAGGCCAGGGAAAGAGGCCGCAGGGTTCCAAGACCATGAACCTGGACACCCAATCCCCTGTGGCTCATAAGGGCAAGGCAAACCTCCTCCTCTCTAGTTCTACCCTCGCCTTGAGCCCTGCAGGGCTAGGAGGACCTAGGGAAAGCAGTCCCCTAAATACAGAGGTGACAACCCCAGAGTCCCCAAAGGAATCTGCCAATTCCCAAAGGAATTCTCTTAGTTGGCCCAGCCCCCAGCAGCCCATAAGGATCAGGAAAAAGATTCAGGCAAGGAGAGCTGAGGTGCTGTTCATATCTATTGGAAGGAAAGCGCCCTTCATTGGCTCCTGGCTCCCTGTCCACTCCCCTGTGCTGCACTACTAGATTGCAGACCTGCTGCCACTTCCCCTTCATTCAGAACAGCTGGAATCCTGGAGGAATTGCTATACCAAGTTTGCCCTGCCTGCATTCATTCTCTTTCCTTTCCTTTCCTTCCCTTTCCTTTCCTTTTCCCTTTCCCTTCTCCTTCCCTTCTCCTTCCTTCCTTCCTTCCTTCCTTCCTTCCTTCCTTCCTTCCTTCCTCCTTTCTTTCCTTCTTTCCTTGCTTCCTGTCCTATGTCCTAGGAGGCCAGTGGGGAGAGTAGAGTAGTGAAGTTGAGTTCTTCAGATCTCTGGATCACAGGTGTGGCAACTGTGTAGTTATTCTGGCAAACAGTTCTCAGGAGCATAATGACACAAAGGAATGATGGCTAACAGATTCACGTGGCCACATGTGCACTTTGGGCATGGTTTTCATCTGGATCTGGGGCCACTTGCTTGGGAATAGGTTGAGAGGTGCCTCGGGCAGCTCCAGAATGAGTTCCCATGTCCACTAGGTACTAAAAACCTTTTATTTGGAAGACTGGGTAATCACTTTCATACAACAGAGACAGTTTCACCATCTATGTCCATCCCCAAAGATTGATCCTTCCTTCCTTCCTTCCTTCCTTTCTTCCTTGTTGTTATGAGGCTTGAACTTTGGGCCTGAGCACTGACGCTCAGCTCTTCAGCTCAAGGCAAGTGCTCTTCCACTTGAGCCATAGAGCCACTTCTGATTTTCTGGTGGTTTATTGGAGAGAAGTGTCTCACTGACTTTCCTGCCTGGGCTGGCTTTGAACTGTGATCTTCAGATCTCAGCCTCCTTAGTAGCTAGGATTACAGGTGTGAGCCACTGGTGACTTTGCCTTCACCTTCTTGCCCCAAGTCCTGAGGCTACAGAGAGCAGACTACTACAGCACTTTTAGTGAATCTGACTTGACCAAAGTATTTTTTAAGTTTTTTTTTTTTTTTTGCTGGTCATGGGGCCTGAACTCTGGGTACTGTCCCTCAGCTCTTCAGCTCAAGGCTAGCGCTCTACCACTTGAGCCACGGCCTTTTCTGCTTATGTGGTGCTGAGGAATCAAACCCAGGGCCTCATGCTTGCAAGGCATGCACTCTACCGCTGAGCCACCTTCCCAGCCCCTATTTTTTTAAGTTCTTAGAGAAGGATCCTTTCTAGGGATGTAATAGCTTGATGGCCATGTGGCTTCTTCAGGGTTTTGTTGGTGGTGGTCATTGGGCTGGAACTCAGGACCTGGGTGCTGTCCCTGAGCTTTTATTCTCAAGTCTAGTGCTCTGCCACTTTGAGCCACAAAGCCTCTTCCAGTTTTCAGGTGGTTAATTGGAGATAAGAGTCTTACCGATTTTCCTACCAGGCTGGCTTGGAACTCCAATCCTCTGGCCTTTAGAAGTTTTAATACTCCTTTTGGTTATAGTTTTCTCTGATCAAACCAAATTTACTAATATAAAAGTACTTATCAAAGATCAGGAAGTTGATGTGTTAGTCTGAGCCATTGGGGACAAACCTGTGACCTCACAGCATGTTAGGCAAACTACAACCCAGCACCTACAGAACCCAGGGTCCTGCCAGTTAATCTGGCAGAACCACTTCCCACGGCTCGAGTGAGAATAGTGATCTCAGAATCTTTGCTGGGTGTTTGTGCATGTTAAATTCAACCAACACTAAAGTTGTCACCCTTTCCTTGTAGAATCACTCCCATGTCCTTCAGAGTTTGAATCCTAAATAGTTTTAATGCTGAAGCTTTATCCCTGTAGATTTGCTGTTTCACTTGGCATACTGGAACATATTTCTTTTTTTCTTTTTCTTTTCTTTTCTTTTTTTTGTTAGTCATGGGGCTTGAACTCTGAGCCTGGGCGCTGTCCCTCAGCAGCTCTTCAGCTCAAGGCTAGCGTTCTACCACTTGAGCCATAGCACCACTTTTGGCTTTTTTGGTTTATGTGGTGCTGAGGAATCGAACTCAGGACCTCATGCATGCAAGGCAAGCACTCTATCACTGAGCCACCTTCCCAGCCCCAAGACATATTTTTTAAAAATATTATCTTAACAAGACATATTTTTAAAAAATATTATCTTAACATAGCTGAAGATAATGTTGGAGAAGAGGATGGGGCATGATAAATGGTTTCTTCCTGCAAGGTCCGGATATCATGAGACAAGGGAGGAGCTTTTTCAGACAGGACAGAGTTGCTTCAGTTGGGAAGGATACCTGGTGGTTGCTGGGGATTGAGCTAACCGATTTTCTGGTGTTCCTTTCATATCTGTCTTCTAATTCTTGGGATTCTGCCTCTTCTTAATCAGTGTTCTAATTTGATGAGACTGTGGTTAGTCAAACGTAGTTGAAGAGCCATTAAGATAAATTTAAGATTGCTGTTCATTTATGCCAATCCTGATACTAGAAGAGATATATTTTCAGCAATGAGAGCAAAATCTAAGTGTATAATGTGTTACTTTGAGTTGAGAATTTAGGCTTAAGTGATTCATTTCTATAAGATGTCTTTTTTTTTTTTTTTTGTCAGTAGTAGGGCCTGAACTCTGGGCCTGGGCGTTGCCCCTCAGCTCTTTAGCTCAAGGCTAACTCTCTACACTTGAGCCACGGAGCCACTTCTGGCTTTTTCTGCTTATGTGATGTTGAAGAATCGAACCTAGGGCCTCATACATTCACGGCAAGCACTCTACCACTGAGCCACCTTCCCAGCCCCAAGATGTCCTATAGTTTTTTTTAAAAAAAAAACAACCACCATATGGTCTCCCAAAACTTTGTCCTCATTTTGTTTAGGTGACCGTGAGCAATCATTTAATTAACTCATTCCTATCATATGGAGTAGGCTACTGAATACCTACAGTGTTAACAATTTCTGAGTCCCAGTAGGCCTTCGTCCCAAATGAAGCCAAATAAACATTCCTACTACCTCTCATTTTTCTGATAACCTTTCACCCACTATCACATGTGTCTACCATAATTTATATGCCATTTAGAATTCTTGGCAGTAAGTGCAAAAATTAAAGATAAAACAGTAGAGGGAGCTTTTTGGAAAGATGTTGGGTAACTCAGAGAATGGAAATAACTGCCAAAGAATCAGTGTGCAGAATGAGATGCAAAGCAGTCATGCAACCAAGGTCAAAGCATTAGAATATTCTGGCTATTGGGCCGGGGCTGGGCACATGTAGAGCACCTGCCTAGTATGTACAAGGCCCTGAGTTCGACTCCAGTATCAAAACAACAACAGCAGCAGCAGCAAAACAAAACAAGAAAAGAAAAGAAAAATACCAACCCAACAACAGCAAAGCTCTGGCCAGGAGTCACACTAGTTGTATCTCTACCACTGAGTACTCAGCATTCCAGGTGCTGTGACTCAGCCTATTTGCTTCTGCTTTGAATAATTGTTGTGTCAGCCTTTGTGTCTTTGAATCATTCTGGCTTAGAGCAACAATCGGCTGCATTTGGGTACAGGATCCACAGGTTGCTGATGGCGGAGTGGGGAGAGGAGACAGGGCCCTTTGCTTCTGTGGCAGATATGGTTGTGACTCCCTCCAAGAGAGACAAAGGGGCCTCCTCTCAAATAGGAAGGATGTTCACAGGAGAGCACACATAGACTCAGTGCTGTTCACCAGTGTCAGGAACTTCTTAGCTGTCCTCACCTCATATAGCCTAGAACCCAACCACAAAAACTTGACCTTTCTAACCCATGCCCCCCAATCTCAGGCCTAGAGCCACATTGCCACCTCAGACCCTCATTTTTCTATCAGGCCACAGCACTGCTAGCAAAATTCAGAGTGGCTGAACAGGGCAATTCATAGAGGTCAGGCTTTGTTGAATTCCACTTAGGTTTAGAAATGTTTCTTTGTCAACTATATTTGCTTCTGAAAACCAAGACACTTGATTTCATAGGTGGCTAAAATTAACATTAATTCTCGAACAATGTTTCATATCCAGCTCTCGTTCTAGTCGTTCCCTTAATTTTGTGAAGGCAAGTAAAATCACTTAATTTTCCCCCCAGCTGTGGGACTCGAACTCAGGGCCTAGGCACAGTCCTTGAGCTCTTTTTGTTCAAGAATAGCACACTACCACTCTGAGTCGCTGCTGCTACCTCTGAGTTTCTGGTTAACTGGAGATAAGAGTATCAAGGACTTTCCTGCCTGGGCTGGCTTTTTAATCTCCATGCTCAGATCTCAGCCTTCTGAATAGCTAGGATTACAGTTGTGAGCCACCAGCGCCCAGCTAAATTATTTTTAAATAGGTCAATGCTCTAAATTATGTAAATGCAAACAGTACAAAGTGGTATGGAGCCAAAAAGGGGACACACCCTGTACTCCCCTCCAGTTCTCCGTTCCAAGCCATAGAAATACTACTCATTGAGTTCATGACATTCAGTGCCGGCATATCCTTGATAGTGGTACACCACACTCACTCTCCTATTGCTTGCTGCATTTATTTGATGACCTGTCGTAAATGTCTTTCCATGTCAGCACGGACAAAACCCTTTTATTGGTCCCTGTCTCCTTTCTCCCAAAGACCATGCATTTCCCAGAGTGCTCTGTGTTCTCTCTTAACACCTAGTCTGAACGTGGCAGTTCCTCTGTCCAAAATGTCTTCTCTTTAATGTGGCCAAACCATTTAGCCTGTCAGACAGCTTCCTTGCCTTGGGGCAGAATTATGCCATTTCTTCTGCCCTTCCAAATTCCCTGGAAGTTCTTCTCTCATCACCCTCATGCTGGTGTTTTATGAGGGCTCATTTGCGTGTCATCTTCTCTCACTAGACTATGTGGCCCTGAAGGCCATACTGTGAGTGGTAACCAAATTGGTCCCTGTGCCTCACTGAGTTCTTTCAACCATTCATTGGGGCAATAGAAAGTAAGGACACGGCTCAACAAGATCCCCAGAAACAAGATAAGACCAAAGAGGCAGTACCTTCTGAACGATGACAGGCCTAAATTCTCCCTTGCAGCCCCCTTTGAGACTCTCTCAAGTGGAGTCTGTTGGATAAGGACAGAAATTTTGGGGACATAAATAATAATGACCCCCAAATCACTGGCTTGACCTTGGCATTTCAGGGCAGGCAGAGTGAGAATTACTAAACACTGGGTTCTACCTGCAGAACAAGATCTTTTTGGCCTTTTTCTTTCCTTCCCTCCCTCCCTTTCTCCTCTCTCTCCTTTTCCCCCCTTCTTTCCCTCCTTCCTTCTTTCCTTTCCTCATAGAGCTTTTTTCTCCACAGCATCAATCTCAGGGCCTATGGGTGCTGGATGGGTGTTTTACCTCCAGCCCAAAACCACACTTACCCTGACCAGACATCTCTAAAGTGGAGCAACTTCTTCTGTGACACAGCCAGGTTGGCGCATGGGAAGATGTGTGTGGTAGGCTAGTTGAGTTCATACAGTGTCTGGGAAGGAGGATAAAGTAAAGCCCCCATGACCAATGCAAGTGTGACTACTGTGAATCATCCCATTAAGCATTGTTTTTCTTTCTAGGATGTTTTCCTGTACCATAGGGAATAGAAAGCTAAAAACAAAACAACAACAACAACAAAAACCCTACATTTCCCAAACTTCCTTGCAGCTAGGGGGCAGACTTACAGGTGGCATTGACACAGTATGTGTGTGCAAGGTGTGGATTCAGAGCTCAGTTTACTGGGAAAGGAGTGGAGCCTGAAACATCACTTGATACCTGACAGTGAATCTCCTGCTGACTAGGTGGAGTTTGTAGCTGATTACTAAGCCCTAACTGATACACAGGATAGCTCCTTAGCCACACGTGCATTTGTGGGATTTGTGTGCGCATGTATGTATGAGAGTGAGTACTAGGGCTTGAAGTCAGAGCCTCATGCTTTTACTTGGCTTTTTTCACTTAAGACTAGGCCACTTAAGCCACACCTCCAGTTCGTTTTTGGTTTTTGGCTTGTTTGTCTTTTGCCAGTTAAAGAATTAACTCAGATTTGGCAGTTAGGAGTCCCTCAGATTTGTCTGCTTGGGCTAGCTTTGAACATCAATCCTGAGATCTCAGCCTCCTGAGTAGCTAGGATTACAGGCATGAGACAAATGAAGCTTTTTTTTTTTTTTTTTGTAGTCCTGGGGCTTGAAATCTAGGCCCAGGCCCTGTCCCTGAACTCTTTTTGCTCAAGGCCAGTGCTCTACCACTTGAGCCACAGTGTCACTTTCGGCTTTTTCTGTAACTAATTGGAAATAAAAACCTCATGGACTTTCCTGCCTGGGCTGGCTTCGAACTGTGATCCTCAGATCTTAGCCTCCTGTGTAGCTAGAATTGCAGGTGTGAGCCACCAGTGCCCAGCTGTGCAGTGTTGACAGTTCTAAGCCAGTGTGGTTGGTGAAAATTCAGCAGGCTTTACTTAGCAGGACTAGATCAAACTTTTACCTGCTGCCGAGAGGTACTCTGATCTTAAGCAAAGCACCTTCCTCTGTCTCAGTGATTGTAATTAATAAGGTGATGATATAAAGATATAGTAATATAAAGTTATAAATATATAGTAAAAATTATGGAACAGGTTGTTGCAATGATTGATGTCACATATAGAAATGCTTATAACTTCTACATGCTTCTCTATAGCTATCAAGGTAGCTGTAGACTTAGAAGGGTCTGGGTGGGGGAGTTTCTCAGGATTGCCTTTTTCTGTTTCTGGGGTGAAGCTGGAGGACTCCCAGCCCTCTCATGTAATTAGTTGTCCTCCTTCCCCGCCCTTCCTTTCTAAAAATCTAGCTTTTTCTTGTCTGGAACATTTTCAATAATCTCATGATTTGTTTGACAAATACTTCTTAATGCTTGTTAGGCAATCAGGCATTGCACTGATGCCAAGACTTCACTCTAGCTTAATAAAATTAAGTTTGGGGTTTTGTCAGCTTGTCAGCCATTGTATTACATGAAGATGCTGGAAGGGTTTTATAGCTTTGGAAAGTAGTGATACCTATTTACTAGCAGTGAGCCTAGGGGCAGCCTACCCTTTAGAAGAGGTGAATGGCGATTATGTAGGAAGCAGGGGTTACTAGAGGCCATTGCAGGGACCACTCACTACATCCCTTATTTGTAACACCCCTCCCCACCCTCCTGCCATGCCAGGCTACCTCCTTGTTCTCGTCATCTTCACCCTCATGACTCTGGCATTACAAGTCACAGACAGCCCAGGTGCCTTTCCCAAGTAGCATCCAAGACAGCCTAAGAAGCACTTTGGTCTCTGAAGTCAGGCACCCAAAACTCAGGACTTTCAATTCATGGAATAGACAGGTATATTTGGTGTGGTTATTGTCACTGCCCTGTAGATGGCTGGAGAAGAGCCAGCACTGTGCTGCTTCCCCAGGCCATAAGTTAACTCCTCGTCTTTCCCAAATGGGAAGGGAATGCAATGTTGACTCGTCTCCAAGATTATCTCTGCCTAATGTGGCTCAGTTTTGGTTTGTAGGCCCTGTTTAGTTTTAGGATAAAGATGTCTATATGAGTATCTGGGAACTCACAGGCCTCTGTGATCCTGGAGAAAGCTGAAAGAATCTTTGCAATTTCCTTCAGGGGAAGGGATCTTATTTCATATTTATGGATCAATTCCTTCTTCTCTAATCCTCCATTTTCATTTTGAGTCCCCAGGTTTCCATTCCTCTGACATCGAATATCTTCTCTTGACTCCACATCCGAGAGCAGGGACACAAGGTGCCCCTCAAATTAGACCTCTACTCTCTAGAATGAGGCAGCAAGATTTGGGAAGACTTCACCTCTGTCCTTAGCATCTTAGAAAAAAAGCCCAGGCAGTCCTGGGCCTTCCTGTGTAATTCCAGTTTACAGCCACAAGAGGGCACTCTCACATGCTGCCTGTCTCCAAAGCCACCTTTCTGAGAGCTGCCCAAATGAAGGTCAAAAAGTTAGGAAGGTGGGGAGGGTAGGAGTGAGAAAGGGTTGGGGAGGGAAGGGATGGTAGGAGAAAAACAAAGGAGGGGGTAAAGAGTTCGACAAGAAATGTACTCATTACCATACTCATGTAACTGTAACCCCTCTGTACAGCATCTTTACAATAAAATACAATAAAAAAAGGTCAGGAAGGGTACAATGCAGTAGGAGGAATGTTATGATTTGCACAAGTCCCAAGGTCCATCCCAGACCTTGGAAAATCCTATTCCACGTGTCCCTTGCCATTTCTCCCAATGCCACACCATGCTGAGGGTATGCCTGGTCCAGTTCATCTTTGTGTACTTTGGGCCTGCATCAATGAATGACAAATGAGCAAACAAGTATGTAGAGAGTATAGAGTGAGAAGATTGTATAGAAGAAGAGAAGAGAGTGGAGAGAGAGAAGATGAGATTATTTATAATGTCTAAAATGGGAAACAAATGTCTGCCAGTGGAAAACAAATAATGACCCAGCTACCAGGGTCCTTCTGTGTATCATAAAAAAAATACCCGAGCCAGGCACTGGCAGCTCACACCTGTAACCCTAGCTACTCAGGAGGCCAAGATCTGAGGATTGCAGTTCAAAGCCAGCTTGGGCAGGAAAGTCCATAAGACTCCTATCTCCAATTAACTACCAAGAAGCTGGAAATGGTGCTGTTGCTCAGAGTAGTAGACCACTAGCCTTGAGTACAAAAGCTCAGGGATAGTGCCCAGGTCCTGAGTTCAAGCCCCAGGACCCAGGACACACACACATACACACACACACACACACACTATACATAGTTGTTGAATGACTTAAGATGCATTGTTAGATGTAACAAAGGAGATGCAGGCGAGTGTGCGTGTTAGTATGGGGGAGGATTTTTGGGGGGGGGAGAAAATAGGATTTGTATAGAAAATCTGAGGGAATACTCAGAAAATAAAAGCACTGACTTCCAGGGAGAAGACAAAGAGATAATATGGAAGGAAGGCTTACTTGTTGCTGTTTTAAACTGTTTGAAGTTTGAATTGTGTGAAAATATTGCTTAAGCAAAAAAAAAAAAAATACTTTGGAAGCCACATTTGGAACCACGCACGGGGGCTGCCCGCCCAGCTCTGGCGCTTCCCGGCTGTGTGGCTGTGCTCCACTAATTGAGCCCTTCTCAGTCTCTATGTCTTCATCTGTAAAAACAGACAGGTTTCTCTGGCACCCTGCCGAAGGTGTTTCTTTGGCACACTTAGGGAGCCTGGAGTTTTTCTGGCACTGCCACCATTTCTGTCCTTTCATGCAAGGAACAAATGAAGAGAAACCTCTGACAGGGAAAGGCAAGGCCGTTTACTCATTTATTAAAACCCCACTGAAGGTTGGGTGCTGGTGGCTTACACCTGTAATCCTAGCTATTCAGGAGGTTGAGATATAAAAATCACTGCTCAAAGCCAGTCTAGGCAGACCAATTTGTGAGACTTTTTTTTTTTTTTTGGTTAGTCCTAGGGCTTGAACTCAGGGCCTAGGCACTGTCCCTGATCTTTTTTGCCCAACACTAGCATTCTACCACTTGAGCCACAGTGCCACTTCTGGCTTTTTCTGTTTATATGGTACTAAAGAATTGAACCCAAGGCTTCACACATGCTAGGCAAGCACTCTACCACTAAGCCACGTTCCCAGCCCCTTGTGAGACTTTTATCTCTAATTAACCAGCAAAAAGCCAGAAATGGAGGCATGGCTCAAGTGGTAGAGTGCCAGCCTAGGACAGAACCTAGGCCTTGAGGTCAATCCCCAGTACCAGCACACACACACACACGTGCGTGCATGCACACGCACACACGCACACACATGCACGCACGCACACGCATGCACACACATGCACACACACACATGCACGCACACACGCACGCACCCACACACGCACGTGTGCGCGCGCACCACTAAAGGTCCAGACACCAATGGTTCATGCTTAAGAGGCTAAGATCTGAGGACTGTCATCTCCAATTAAGCAAAAAGCTGAAAGTAGAGATGTGGTTTAAGTGGTAGAGAGTGCTAGCCCTGAACACAAAAACTCAAGGACAGTGCCTGCTCTGAGTTCAAGCCCCACAACTGGCACACAACTACACACACACACACACACACACACACACACAATATATTGAGAGATCTATAATGTAAACCCTGGTATCAAGTTCAAAAAGCCAGCTCAACTTTCCTCTTGGGGTTTGGCTGGGTAATGTAATCTTCCCTACTTTATCAACCACACGAGGAGCAAGCCTTCAGGGACTCTGTCCCAATACCGGACAATCTTTTGATGCTTCCCTTCTTCCTACATTTTACCAGTAAGGGCATGTTAGCAGAATGAAGGAGTAACACATAGCCATTTGGGACTTTCTGAGGCAAACTGCTCACGATTTCGAGGTTAATGGTCTTTAGAGACATGTCCCTGAGTGGCAGCTTGGGTACTATGGGACTCCAGGCTACTCATGAAGGCTGTGATGGTTACCCTGTGTCCAAGACTCCTTCCCTCATTTGATTAACATTTATTCAGCCCTTTCTCTCTGCCTGGAATGTAGAGAGAGAGAGAGAGAGAGCTGCCTGAGGAAGTCACGGCCCATTGGTAAAGACAATTAGATAAACCAATCAGAACAAAGTGCACTGGTGTCATAGACACAGCTAACTTTCATAAAAGTGGAAAGCAGAGAAGAAGACACAGGACCCGAGTCAGCCAGATTTGAGGCTTAGCTAGCACTTCAGGATTAAAGGCAGAAAGGACTGGTTAAATTTTCTTCCAGATGTTCTGGAGATCTGATCCTGGATGCAAATGGCTTAACGTGGGAGGCCAAGACATTAAGCCTCCATCAGTTCCCACAGTACAGTTAACAGGAACAAATTTCCACTGGCGGCTATTACCCAGACCTGTCACACGGGGGAGCTCGTACCCCACTATTGCGTAGTCCTGCTCTAGTCAGGCAGGTAGGTGCAAGATATCATTCTTCCCACTTGTGGCTGGTTATTTATATCTATCAAACTGATGAAGCACCCCTAGATACCCCCTGATAAGTTTAGTGTGTGCCAGAGCACATCCTAAAAGGCTCACATCAACCTCATCTTAGTGTTTTCTCATAAAGCTGAGGATCTACCTTCCTCCCTTCCTTCCTTCCTTCCTTCCTTCCTTCCTTCCTTCCTTCCTTCCTTCCTTCCTTCCTTCCTTTTCCAATTGTAGGGCTTGAACTCTGGGCCTAGGCGCTATCCCTGAGCTCTTTTCCTCAAGGCTAGCCCTCTACCACTTTGAACCACAGCTCCACTTCTGGTTTTCTGGTGGCTTATTGGAGATCAGAGTCTCTTGGGCTTTCTTGTCTGGGCTGACTTTGAACCTTGATCCTCAGATCTCAGCCTTGTGAGTAGTTAGAATTACATGTATGAAGCACCAGCCCCCGGCCTCATGCTTCTTTGGAGTGAGACAGACCTCGCTCTGTTGATGATCTGAAGCAAGTCACACGCCTGCATGACTGTCATCCATGAAACAGATTAAAAAAGACCTTGCATCTTACTTAAACAGAAGGTTGAAAGGGCAGATGTCCCAGGATAAACGTATTCTTCAGCTGCCTAGTCCTCCCTCACCTCATCCATGGAAATCCTTTAAACACTTGCTGAGATTGACATTTCAGGTAATTCCCCCAAACAGAGAAGAGTTTGTTTCTGACAGATAGCTTCAAGCCCAAGAGAGAAGTCTGAGCTCCGGTGAAGGCTGGCAGGAAGTCAGGCAGCCCCTACCTACCCCTCTCACAACAGGAGTCTGGCTAAGGCTGAGAAGTGACAGGTACAGGGCCTGCCAGGGTCAGCAGAGGGGCAGGGGAAGGCTTGCCAGTGGAGGAATCAGACACTGACATGCCTCATACATGGGTTACTGGGTTAGGTCCACCCCTATACTCCAAGGAGTGGGAGCCACCTCAGGGACCTGTGCCCCCCTCAACATCTGCCACAGAGAAGCAGACTCTGGCCCTACCAGTAATCAGGGCCTTCATCTTCATGGAACTTGTCCCATCTGCCAAATGACCATCTTGGGAGGTGACAGGGGGTGTTGAAGAGGTGTCCCATTTTTAACTACAGCTTGCTTCTCAGTGAAACAAGGAGACCAGATTAGAGGAGTTTTTGCTGGTGTGTATTTTGTTTTGTTGTGTTTCATTTGTGGGGGTACTGGGGATTGAACCTAGCCTCTAGCATGTTTGGCAAATGTTCTACCACTTGAGCCAAGTCCTCTGTACATCACAGATTTTGAAACTATTTTTGGGGGGAGCCTGTGGGAGAAAAGAAGGCAGGGAGAGAGAGGTGATAAAGTTGCAAAAAAAGGGGGGGACTGGGAAGGTGGCTCAGTGGTAGAGTGCTTGCCTTGCATGCATGAGGCCCTGGGTTCGATTCCTCAACACCACATAAGCAAAAAGAAAAAGCCGGAAGTGGCGCTGTGGCTCAAGTGGTAGAGTGCTAGCCTTGAGCTGAAGAACTGAGGGACAGCACCCAGGCCCAGAGTTCAGGCCCCACGACAGCCAAAACAAACAAACAAAAACCAATTGCTCCAAGTCACTTTCCTCACTTTCATTTAAGCCAGTTTGACTTGCTTGCCCCTCTCTCTTGCAACTGGAAGAGAACCAAAGATGCAGAGGTTCTGAAAGGTGGGCAGGGGAAAGCTGAACTGAGAGTTGTTTCACTCTTGAAATCAGGTCATCCCTTTCCTGCAAGGACCAGGCCGCTTCCAATGGGCCCAAAGGTTTGAAGCTGATAGGTCAGTCTCAGTCTCAAAGAGTAACCTCTGTCCCTCCTGAGTCCCCAAAATGTGCTGCCTCAAACAGAGACCATCGGTGCTCTGTTACCTCCTTGCCAAATCCTTGCAGCTGAGATCACAAAGATCTCCCTAATAGGATATAATCTTTGCACTGGAAGAGTATTTTATAGGGCATTTTATAGAGTATTCTTCTGTAAGGGTGTTTTGCTGGATGAAGATTATTTAAGAATGTTCATTTCATGTTCAATCCTTGTTGCAAGCATGCCTTGAAGCTTTAATGACAGAAGCTGTCAGGAGGGAGCAGTTGGCTGTTTAATTGACAGTTGTCAAATCCTCCCTGCCCTCACCCCCAAACCTAACTGACAGCTGTCAAATCATGCCTGCAATCCTAACTACGCAGGAGGCTGAGATCCAAGGGTTACAGTTCAAGGCCATCCTGGGCAGGGAAGACATCTCACACACTCCCTCCCTCCCAATTAACCACTAAAGAAGCCAAAAGTGAGGCTATGACTTAAATGGTAGAGTATCAGCTTTGAGTGGAAAAGCTAAGGGACAGCACCCAGGCCCTGAGTTCAAGCCCCAGTACCTGCACACAGACACAGACACACACACACATAGACACACACACACACACACACACACACACACACACAAAGGCAGGCAGGCAGGCAGGCAGGAAGAAAGGAAGGAAGGAAGGAAGGAAGGAAGGAAGGAAGGAAGGAAGGAAGGAAGGAAGGAAGGAAAGGAAGGAAGGAAACAGTGTCAGCAGCAACTGCCCAAATCAAGCAGGGTGAAGGCCACTCAAGAACTACTATGTTGTCTCCAGAGTTCCCAGGTCTGGTGAGGGAGTGAGAGGCATTGCTGCCACTCTCGATGTTGCATGGGAGGTGGTGACAACTAGGACTTCAGCCCCAGTGCTTCCGAGGTGATCACAAAGCTGTGGATCAAGCAGCAATCCAGGAAGCTGTCAGGAGGACCCTCTCCTGCTCTAAACACCCAACGGCCTCTCATGGAGATGGTTCCTTCTACACTTGGACACCCTAGGAAACCTCTGCCCCAAGGACACTTCCAATAGAACTTCCACAGAGACCGAAGCTATCTCGAGGGGGCAGAAACTGTTGCTTCTGTCACAGAGGCCACACTAAGACTACACTAACAACAGCTGCCTTGGGAGAACCCTGCTTCAGCAACTACTGCTGATGCCTCCAATGATCTAGAAGTCAGTCTAGCTGCCCCACACGCCCCACACATCCTGATACCTTGTGGATTCCAGGAAGGTGTGCATCCCCCATCCAAGACAGACAGGCCCTGCACGGACCTCCCTGTGACATTACATATATGCACATAATGTGCTTTGATCATATCCGCCCCCTTTCTTTGATTCATTTGTTTATTTGTTTTTTAAATTTTTTTTATTTTTGTGCCAGCGCTGCGGCTTGAATTCAGGGCTTTGCGCTCTCACTGAGCTTTTTCTACTTATGGGTAGTGCCTTATGACTTGAAACATACCTCCATTTCTGACTTTTTGCTGGTTCATTGGAGTTAAGAGCCTCTGGCATTTGTCTGCCTAGGCCAGCTCTAAACCTTGATCCTCAGATCTCAGCCTCCTAAGTAGCTAGGATTATAGGCATGAGCCATTTTTTTGGGGGGGAGGTCCGGTCATGGGGCCTGAACTCTGGGCCTGGACGCTGTCCCTCAGCTCTTCAGCTCAAGGCTAGCGCTCTACCACTTGAGCCACAGCACAACTCCTGGCTTTTTTCTTTTTGCTTATTTGGTGCTGAGGAATCAAACCCAGGGCCTCAGGCATGCAAGGCAAGCGCTCTACCACTGAGCCACCTTCCCAGCCCCCATGAGCCATTCTTATCTGGCCTCTTGCCCTTACTTACCCTCCTCTCTCCCCTTCCACAGCCCTAAGCAAAGTGTGTGTGGCTGGTAGAAGGAGGCTGTGTGGTGGGCAAGTGCCTATCTAAGCAGCCATCCTCTTGCTGTCTTGGACCAGTCTGGGAGAACTTGTTCATGTTGCTGCAGCCTGCATCCCATTAAAGCCTCCATCTGAGTGGTTTTATTGCCTAGTGTGGTGTTAATCAGCAGTAGAGGGGGCTGAGCTGGTAACAGGAAGAGTCGACAAGTCCTAGGCACACCTAGCAGCCAGAAGGCAGCTGGAGAGTTCTGGAAGCAATGGTACAGCAGAGATTCAGAGAACCGAGACTACAAAGGACTAGAGAAGTGTTGGGAAGTTGTGAAGTTGCTTTGGGGAGCTGCAAAACTGCAGAAGACAAGAGGAGAGCTGAGAGACAGCAAAAGAGAAGAGCTTCACACACAGGAGGGCTGCTGACAATGACTGGCCTGGCCAGGGCGGCTGGAAGAGCTCCAGAGAGTCTCCAGGAGCTAAGCAGCTCCCTGCTAAGGGGGGCTGACAGAGCTGTGAGCACTAACTGCTGAGCACTGGGCCTCTGGCATGACAATACTAAGAGTGGAGGGCTTCTGGCAGTCGGAGCTCAGAGTTGCTGACACCAAGAAAGCTGCACTTTGCCTAGTGGAGATTTCCACACAAATAGAGCAAAAGAACCCGCAGCCAATTTGTAGCACAGCCAGCAACTTGGGTCCTCAGGCCTGAACTGAAATGGAAAGGAAGAATGACTGAGACCACCTCTTTTTCTTGCTATGTGCTTTGTGGGGGTTTTTTCCCCTCTCAATTTGAATTTGTGTATATGTAATTGTACAAAGTAAAGGGCTTCATTGTGACATTCTATGCATGCACATAATGTGCTTTAGTTATAGTCATTCTCCTCTAGACCTTTCTTACTCTCCTCCTCTCTCACCCTTTTTCCCTTAATAGTGCCCCCTTTTACGTGTGTTTGTGTGTGTGTGTATGTGTGTGTGTGTGCAGGTACTTGGGCTTAAACTCAGGATCTGGCCTCTGTCTTGAGCTTTTTGCTCAAGGCTAATGCTCTTGAGCACATGAGCCACACCTCTACTTCCAGCTACATGCAAAAGTCATTCTTGGCCAGCGGAGGTGATGAACAGAGTTGGCGAGAGAGGTTAATGGACTTTCTGAGGGGATGGGTAGTATATTGGTGTCAAGCAGGAAAGGGGTCTGGTTTGCAGGCACAGTGTTTTTCAGGTCTGGCCCAAGGCTGAAGCGTATAGGGTCTGTAGCCTCTGGCATTATATATCGGCAAAGAAATCAAGAATAACTCAAGGAGATATAAGAACTATGAACAGGACTGGGAAGGTGACTCAGTGGTAGAGCGCTTGCCTTGCATGCTTGAGGCTCTGGGTTTGATTCCTCAGCACCAAATAAGCAAAAAGAAAAAAGCCAGGAGTGGTGCTGTGGCTCAAGTGGTAGAGTGCTAGCCTTGAGCTGAAGAGCTGAGGGATAGTGCCCAGGCCCAGAGTTCAGGCCCCATGACCGGACCCCCCACCAAAAAAAAAAAAAGTTCAAGTACAAGTACAGTGCCTAGGCCTTGAGTTCAAACCCAGGACTGGCTAAACAAATAAATACATGAATTTACTATAAAAAAAGAACTATGAACACATATACACCTGCTGATATAGATTCAAAATTATGAATCATGGCTGACCAAACTTGGAATGAGATAGGAATAGATCAATAGTAGCTACAGGTTTTATTCCCAATTTTTAAACTGACATGTAAAAAGTTATATTGTATGAGGAATGGCACTCAGCCAATGAGGAATTGGGGGAGGGGCCTACTCATGAGGGGAATCAAGTGCTTGCCATGACTGCTTCTGGCGAGACCCCACCAGACCTTGATCTTACAAGCCTATCATTAGCCATTGAAGTTTCAATTATACTGTACTTTCTGTCTCTACGTCCATTCTTTTTTTTTTCTTTTTGGTGCCAGACCTGGGCTTGAACTCAAGGCCTGGGCCCTGCCTCTGAGCTCCTATTGCTTCTGGCTAGTGCTCTATCATTTTGAACCACAGTTCTTCCTCTGTTTTTTTTGTGGTTAGTTGGAGATCAGAGTCTCACAGACTTTCCTGCCTGGGCTGGCTTCAAACCTTGATCCTCAGATCTCAGCATCCTAAGCAGCTAGGATTGCAGGTGTGAGCTACCAGCCTAGCTGTTGTTTTTTACTTATTTGTTTTGTGTGCTTGTACTGGGACTTGATCTTGGGGCATGGGTGCTAAGGATGAGCCCTGGTGCCTGGCTGTTTTTTGTTTTTTTGAGACAGGGTCTCACTGTGTAACCTAAACTGACTCTCCTCTACTCCTGTCCTAACTCAAGATCATTCTGCCTCAGCCTTCCAAGAGCTGGAATTATAGGTAAGCACTACCATGCCTGGCTTTGAAAAAGGGTCTTTGTTTTCTATTCTTTCACTCTCTTTTGTAATATTGGATTTTTGAATTCAGAACCTTATCCTTGCTGGGCAAATGTTCTACCACTTGAGTCACCCCCAAGCCTTCCTCTTTTTTTTGGACAGGATTTTATGTTTTTGCCTAGACTCAGTCTCCAACCATGATCCTTCTATTTTATGTCTCCAAGGAGCTGGGATTACACCATGAGCCACCATGCCTGGCTTGATGATTGAGATGGGCTTTTCTAACTTTTTGTCTGAGGTAGCCTTGAACCACAAGGCTTCACTCTACCTTCTTAGTATTAGATTTACAATGTGCACCACTAGGTCTGAACTCTCTTTATCTTTGACCTATCTGTATTCTTTCAAAAGTTAATAACACATTTTTCCAGGTGCTGGCGGCTCACTCCTGTAATCCTAGCTTCTCAGAGATCTTAAGATTCAATCTTTGAACCCAACCTGGACAGGAAATATCCATGAGACTCTTATGATGGCATGCTGGGCCATGTGTTAAGAGCTTGGTCTCTAGCATGGTGGTAATGGGAGGTGCTGCAGGCCTTTAAGAGATGACCTAGTGGGAAATCCTCTTGGGAATTGCCCTTCAATGGGATTATAGGACCCTGGCTGGTGATCTCCTTCCCTCTCTCCCTCACCACTTTCTGGCTTTCAATAAGGATTCTCACTCCAACACACACACACTCCCGCCATGATATGCTATCCTCATCAGAGCTGGGCTCTGATCATCATGAGCTACCCTCATCAATTGAGCTGCCGGATCCTTGACTTAGGCCTCCAAAACTGTGAGGTAAATAAACCTTCTTTTCCTTATAAATAGCCCGCCGTCTCATATGTTTCATTATAGTACCATGAAGCTGACTAGTACACTAAGCCATGCTATTTTCTCTGAGAACTACAAACCCTTCCTTGATGAGATGTGAGTCTAGCCATGGGACACCAATATCCCTAGTAAAATTATATAAGAATTAGAATAGCCAGGTAGAGCAGCACATATCTGTAAAGCCAGCACTCAGGGAGGCTGAGGCAGGAGAATTTAAAGAGACAGAGAAGGCTAGCCTGGGCTACAGAACAAGTGCAAGGACATACGTACAAGTTCAAGGTGTATGGTAGGACATTGTCTCAAAAGGAAAAATGGAGGCTTCCAAGCATCTCTTGCCTTTCTACTTCTCCGTCTGTCCCCTGCCTATCCTCTGCCTCAGGGACACCAACCAGTACAGGCCTATGCAGTCCTGGCCCTAATGCTGCCTTCCCTTCTCATCTCCCTCTCACTGTCCTGTCCTCAATGTGGGGTTTCCCTTCTGCAGAGCAGGGTGGAGTCAAGGATCCTCTGAGCAGAAAAGGCCCTTCCCCATCCCTCCTTTCCACCCCTCCCACTAGGCAGCCCCATGACCCAGCCTGGCTCTTCAGCTTCTATTCATCTTCCAACTTTACCATTTTAGTCTAAATCCCAGTGTCTACCCTTAGGAACTGTCATCATGTTTAATCCTGCCTGGGGGAGACCCCCCCCTCCACCTTCCTCAATGCAGGGTATCCCATTACTTGGAAAAGTGCGGTTTAAGTAGCTGTAAGGAAGTGACAGAAAGTCTGTCAGAGATGAGTGGGACTTGCCAAAACTTGGTGCAACTTGGGGATGTTGTCAACAGGACTCCTGAGGAAACCTGAGCTGAGGGCGGCTGGAGGAGTCAGGATGTTCAAGGTAAGAGACAGGAAGTGGTGTAGGGAGGGGTGGGCAAAACTCATACCCAACCCCCCACCAGGGTGGTCTGAGAAAGAAAGGCTCCAAGGAGTGGGTGGGGCTAAGGACTTCTTTGTGAATGTGCTACCAGACAAAGGCAGAGGGACCATCAGGACGTCGCCATGTTTTATTGTGGTACAGGGGCCCCAGCTGACACTAGTGTGGGAAGAAGGCAGAGGGAAGTTAGAGGGAAAGGACTTTCTCCTACAAGCTCTCCAGATTGATGCCAGAGACGCCCCTCAATAGCAAAGGTGGTCTTTCTAAAGATGAGGAATTGACAGTTTCTGGAAGAGAAGGAGCCTTTGCTGCTGGAGGGCCAAAAACTGACCAACAAAAATATCCAGCAGCTGGGTGCCAGTGGCTTACACCTGTGAGCTACTTAGGAGGCTGAGGTCTGAGGATCCTGGTTCATGAGACTCTTACCTCCGACAAAATACCCAAAAAAGCTGGAAGTGGTGCTCAAGTGGTAGAGCACTCACCTTGAGCAAAAGAAGCTCAGGACAATGCCCAGGCCCAAAGTTCAAGCTCTGGGACTGGTTAAAAAAAAAATCTAGCTGGGCACTGGTGGCTCACCTGTAATCCAATCCTAGCCACTCAGATCTCAGTTCAAAGCCAGCCCGGGCAGGAAAGTCCATGAAACTCTTAGCTCCAATTAACCACTAGAAGACCAGAAGTGGTGCTGTGGCTCAAGTGGTAGAGCCCTTGCTTTGAGCTGAATTGCTCAGGGACAGCGCCCAGGCCCAGAGTTCAAGCCCCACTACAAAAAAATAAAATAAAAAATCTAACAAACAATCCAAGTACAACAGCCAGCAGAGAAAGGTCCAGCCAGACTCCATAAAGCACAATCCTTCTCAGGGCTCTGCCCTCTCCTATGCTTCCTGGATCATTCTTTGAGACTTTCAACCTTCAGCTCCTCCTGTCCTCTCTGCCCTGGGCCCCAAAGCCAGTCCGAAATGCAGTCTGCTTTCTTTCAGCCTCACGCCTACTCTCATGGGCTCACCACTTGCCAAGGTGTTCCAGTCTTGCCCAAACCAACCTTCAGCCAACACCATCTCTCCTAAAGCTGTTGAGCCACTTCAAAGCCTTTCTGGGAGCAGGTGAGAGAGAAAATGTCAACAAGTGAAAGAGTGAGTCACTGGCCCTCCCAGTCCTAACACAGAAATATCTGTCCTCCTATCTCACCCAGGAATCTCTGAAGACCCAATCTGGGTTGTCTACCAGTGTTTGAGCTGTCCTGGGCTGAGGCCAGTCCAGATTCCCAACTTGTCAAAGCTTGCCAGGCCCTGGTGGCTTACACCTATAATCCTAGCTACTCAGGAGGCTGAGATTTCAATTCAAAGCCAACCTGGGCAGGAAAGTCCACAAGACTCATCTCCAATTAATCACCAAAAAAGCTAGAAGTGGAGTTGTGGCTCAAGTAGTAAAGCACTAGCCTTGTACAAAAGAAGCTCGGGGACAGTGCCCAAGTCCCAGGACCCGTACAAAAATAATGTCAACTTCTGTGAAAGGAAGGAACGAAGGCAGGAAAACAGCTCAGTATCTATAACCTTAGTTACTCAGGAGGCTGAGCTCTGAGGATCCCTGTTCAAAACCAGCCTGGGCAGGAAAGTCTGTAAAACTCCTTTGTACATTGTGGGGTCTGAACACAGGGCCAGGGAACTGTCCTTACTCTTTTCTGCTCAAGGCTAGTGCTCTACCACCTTGAGCCACAGTGCTACTTCTGGTTTTCTGGTGGTTAATTGGAGATAAGAGTCCACATAGTCTTCTGACTGGCAGGCTCCAGAATAGCTAGAATTATAGGCATGAGCCACCAGCACCCAGCTCCAATTAACCACCAGAAAAAACAGAAGTGGAGCTGTGGTTCAAAGTGGTAGAGGTCTAGCCTTGAGCAAAAGAGTTCAAAGATAGTACCCATGACCAGCAAAAAAAGAAAAAAGAAAGGAAGGAAGGAAAAAGAAAATAGTGCTATATCAATAACAGTTCCTTATTTGGGTAATTGTCCAGAACACTCTTGAGAGTTACATGCTGAAGTATTTAGGGATGAAAAATTATAATGACTCATTCTCAAAAAGCTCACCCAGACCAGAAAAAAAAACCAGAAACAATTATTTCTTCATATATAGGTATGTACCTGTGTGGGTAGAGAGGATGAAGGAAGAAAGAGAAGGAGGGAGGGAAGGAAGAAAAAGAGGAAGGAAGGGACTAAAGCAAATGTGGCTTAGTGACATGTTTGTGAAAAGGATTTTTTTCAAAATAAGATTGCCAAAGAGCGAAGAGTGACTGAATCAATACCCTTTGTGTCTAGCCTGGCATTTGCTTGACCTCACTAGATGCCCACTCACCCCTTGTGCAGGTGCTGTGTACAGACAGCCCCGTGCCCTGTGAGGCAGGGAGAGATCCAGGTACTTCCTGGCCTTTGCCTTCTCTTGGATCCTCAAGCCTCAGCCTCCCTCAGCCACCCTCAGAAACATCCAGGCAAGATGGGGATGGGGAGTGGGGAGTACAGTGTGGAGCAGAGGAAATGGTCCTTCCTCTGTCTTCACTCCCCTGGATTGTGATGTTGGAAAGACTGGACACGTTTATCCACAAGCACCAAGTGGCTTGTACCAAGAGGCTTTGCAAAGGAACAGTAGAGTACTGATTGAGATGGGGAGGAGCACTGGGCCACTGCACTGCCTCTGGGCCTTGCAGCAGGCATGGGGGTGGGGGGAGCGGGGAGGTTGGTTTTCTCACAGAGCCTGGGGCAGCACTCAGTGCTGGGAAAGCCAGCCTGAGTGTCAACACCCTGGCAGAGAGAAGTGCTAAAATGCATATTTGAAGATGTCTGAACAGACTTGTTTGAGAGACAAGGAGAGCTGTGAAGTAATCCCGGTGTCTCCCCATGTCTCAGTTTTGAAGGCAGGGTGTGCCAGGAGGCCTCTGACCTCCAACGTTCTTCTATTATTGTTAGCATTTAACAAAACTTTGCTTAAGACTTGGGATGACAGAAGTCAACACAGAGAGGAGCTTGTAATTGTTACTAGAAGGGCTACTCTGAAGACTGGTCATGAGACACAAGCCAGCTCAGGCAGTTTGGAACTCTCTGGGCCTAGTGCCTGGGCCAGTAATACCGCACCACCTAGAGGCCACTGTCTGCATTGGCTGGACTGCTCTGTCCCACTGAGCCAAAAGGTCCAGTCCCAAGAGCAGAGCCAACCCATCAGGGAAGAGTTAGGGACTCTTGCTCAGAGCCATGCTGGGGAATCCTTCCCAGAGTGGAAGCGCTCTGGGAGACAGCTGGCTGAGCCCAGGTAGAGTGAGTCATGGCAAGAGACTAAGGCTCCAGGGACAATAAGAAACAGATGGAGCCAGGCACCAGTGGCTCGTGGCTGCAACCCTAGCTAGTCAGGAGGCTGAGATCTGAAGATTGCAGTTCAAAGCCAGCCTGGGCAGGAAAGTCTGGAAGACTCTTATCTCCAACTACCTGAAAACTGGAAGTGGTGCTGTGGTTCAAAGTGGTAGAGTACTTGCCTTGAGCTGAAGAGCGCAGGGACAGAGTCCAGGCCGAGTTCAAGCCCCACGACTGACCAAAGAGTTGCTAGTTGAAGGGCTCAGATTTGCAAAGACAGGCCTCTAGACCAGAGCTAATCAGGACCCTGGAAGAGGAAGGCCCAGAGCCATGACTGCTACCTTTCTCTGCAGTGTATCTGTCACACTGCAAGCTCCTGAAAGGGCCTTGCACACAATAGACCTAGTGCAGTCAGCTAGTTCCCTTCCAACCAGCTCTGCATTTGTTGTTGTTGTTTTGTGCCAGTACTAGGGCTTGAACCAGGGCCTTGGTGCTGTCCCTTAGCTTTTTCACTCAGGGTTGGCACAGTTCTGCTTCTGGATTCTTGGTGGTTAATTGGAAATAACAGTCTCATAGACTTTTATTCTTCTAATATATATTTTATTATGATACTGTACAGAGAGGTTACAGTTACATGAGTAAGGTAATGAGTACATTTCCTGTGAAGCATTGTTACCTCTTCCCCTACCATCCCTTCCCTCCCCACCTCCCCACCTCCTCCCTCCCCCACCCACCAAAGTTGTAAAGTTCATTTTCAACATAGTGTCTTGTACATCTCATTGTTACAATGGGTCAACCTGTATCCTTATTTCAGCATTTCCTTATTTTCCTTCCCTTCCCCAAATTAGAAAAATGCACATACAAGATGCAGGGCACTGGAATCAAATACAGTGAAAACGGGTTAAATGAGGTAAGCCAGGCCCAAAGAAACATAGGTTCCCATGGTTTCCCTTATTTGCATACCTAGTATATGTCTAGAACAAGCAGAAAAGGTCAAAAGCTATGTACACATGACCATATAAGATGATGATAAGCGAAATGAACCCCAAGATAGGGACACAAAATGTTTTATCTTTCTTGCTGTTGTTTTTTTCCCCATTTTTTATTATCTTTAAGCAGTTGTACAAAGAAGTTCCCATTCTACAAAACAGTATGTGTCTTACAACATTGTCACCCATCCCTCCTAATGCACCCTTCTCACACTATTCTTTTTTTTTTTAATTGGGATTAGGTGATTATAATCCTCAAATCTCAGCTCCTGAGTAGGATTACAGGTGTGAGCCACTAGTGCCAGGCTCCAGCTCTGTTCTTTTTTTTTTGGTCGGTCGTGGGGCTTGAACTCTGGGCCTGGGCACTGTCCCTCAGCTCTTCAGCTCAAGGCGAGCGCTCTACCACTTGAGCTACAGCCCACTTCCGGTTTTCTGGTGGTTTATTGGTGATAAGAGTCTCATGGTCTCTCCTGCCTGGGCTGGCTTTGAACCACGATCCTCAGACTCAGCCTCCTGAGTAGCTAGGATTACAGGCGTGAGCCACCAGCGCCCGGCATCCAGCTCTGTTCTTTAAGAGAGCCCCTTACCCCCATGTAGGTAGAGAGAGGCTTGCAATCAGTGTGCTTGATGACAGAGGCAGAAGGCCTTCCTTTACTCAAGACTCACTAATTTTGAGGACCTAATCCTAGAGTTGTCAGTCTTCCGCATCTCCCTCATGAAGGCCCAGAACACAGTGAGAGGAGAGCAGAATCCCAGTGACTGTTGGTGTTTCTGGATCCACCTGTTCCTGAAGCCCTTTTTACTCTGTTCATATCAGCTATTGAACTGCTTCTGTTTTTCATTTGAGACCAGCTTGAGTTCCATCTCTTCTTTAAAACATGGGTCCTGCATGGTAGACTCCATGTCTGTAGTGGTACATGTCTGTGGTAGTACATGCCTGTAGTCTCAGTACTTGGGAGGTAGAGGAAAGAGGTTTTAGAGTCTGAATCTAGCCTAAGCTACATATCAAAACCCTATCTCAAGCTCGATGCTCATGCCACCTGGCTACTCAGGAGGCTGAGATCTGAGGATCACAGTTCAAATCCAGCCTGGGCAGAAAAGTCTGTGAGACTCTTATCTCCAATTAGCTACCAGAAAACTAGAAGTGGAGCTGTGGCTCAAAGTGGTAGCATGCTAGCCTTGAGCAAAAGAGCTTAGGGATAGCACCCGGGTCCTGAGTTCAAGTCCTATGACCAAAAACAAAATCTAAAACTAAAATCCTATCTCAGTAAAAAGGCTTGGGACATAGCTCAGAGTAGAGCCCTTGCCTGGTATATGCAATGCTCTGGGTTCAGTAGAATTATTCTCTCGTCTCTTTCTCCTCAGTTTTAAACTAAGAGGTTGTTGGGCAATGGTGGCTCATGCCTGTAATCCTAGCTACTCAGGAGGCTGAGATTTGAGGATATAGGTTCAAAGCCAGCCCAAGCAAGAAACTCCAAGAGATTCTTATCTCCACTCAGAAAACCGGAAGTGGCACTGTGGCTCAAGTGGTAGAGCACTCGCCTTGAGCTGAAGAGCTGATGGACAGTGCCCAGGCCTAGAGTTCAAGCCCCATCACTGACATAAATAAATAAATAAATAAATGGGACATCTGGATATTGATAGCTCATGCCTGTAATCCTGGCTCCTCATTTGGCCTCAGGCAGACAAATCCAAGAGACGCTATGTCCAGTGAACTGCGGGAAGGAGGCTCCAGTGTTCAGCAAATGAGCAAAGAAAAGCACAGCACAAGGCCCTCACTCAGTTCAAGCCTAAATACCAGAACTAAATAAATACAAAAACACTAAGAGGTACAGATTGAATCCAATGTTGTGGGTAAACATTGCCTGGATTCATGATTGTGGGAACTACTTGACCTGAGCTCATTACTAGAGAGAACAGAAGAAAGCTACTTTGCTGAGATCAATAACAGAACAGATCTCTATGGGCAAACTGAGAGAGAAAGAAAGGGAGACACAGTGTTGCTTCCTGCCCTGCCTTTCTGTGACATTCTCTGAATCCTTACCAGCTATCTTGTCTTAGGCCTCTGTGGGTGTAACTGACAGAAATGAATGCAGCCTGTGTTAAGGAAAATGACAGTCATTGCAGGGAAGACAGATGTCTGCGTCAGGTCTGCAGCCAGGCCTTGGGATGACCTAGAAAGCCAGGCATCTTCTCTTTGGACCTCATAGTCTCAGGCATCTTCACCAAGACCACCTTCCCCCAGTTGCCCATGCACACGAGTCTAAAAATGGCTGTTGAGAGCCCAGAATATACAAGTTTTAGTGGCCACTCTGAGACACAGTGATCACTCTCTAGCTCTCATGCAAAGGGCCAGGAGAAAAAGTCTGGCAGGTCCAGTCTTCCAGGCAGCCAGGGGAGGATCAAAAGCCATAGGCTAGGTGCCAATAGCTCACACCTATAATCCTAGCTACTCAGGAAGCTGAGATCTGAAGAACTGTGGTTTGAAGCCAGCCCAGGCAGGAAAGTCTGTAAGACTTTTTTTTCTGTCAGTTGTAGTGCTTAAACTCAAGACTCAGGCACTGTTCCTGAACCTCTTTGTGATCAAGGCTAGTGTTCTACCACTTGAGCCACAGCTCCACTTCTGATTTTTTGTTGTTTGCTTTGTTTTTTGGGTCCAGTCGTGGGGCCTAAACTCTGGGCCTGGGCACTGTCCCTCAGCTCTTCAGCTCAAGGCTAGTGCTCTACCACTTGAGCCATACCGCCACTTCCGGCTTTTTTCTTTTTGCTTATGTGGTACTGAGGAATCGAACCCAGGGACTCAGGCATGCAAGGCAAGCACTCTACCACTGAGCCACCTTCCCAGCCCGTCCACGTCTGATTTTTGAGTGGTTAATTGGAGGTAAGTGTCTCACAGGGACTTTTGTGCCTGAGCTGGCTTCAAACCCACAATCCTCAGATCTCAGCCTCCTGAGTAGCTAAGATTTACAGGCGTGAGCCACCAGTGACTGCACTGTGAGACTCTTTTCTCCAATACACTACTCAAAAAAGCTGGAAGTGGTGTTGTGGCTCAAGTGGTAGAACACTTACCTTGAGCCAAAGAAGCTTAGGGACAGTGCCCAGGTCCAGAGTTCAAGCCCCAAGACCAGCAAAAGAAAAGAAAACCATATTATATCAAGGTACTTCTATTCACTAGTCACTGCCACCAAACAGAGCTAACTAAACCAATTACCAATAATCTTGGGATTCCCCCCCCCTCACCCCGACTTCTCCCCGTGTGGCTAGAGGACCTGCCCAGCTGGCCACGAGGCCCGGTCCTTCCTAGATGAGTGCTGAGAATGCTCTTCTGACTCTCCTCCTCCTCTAAGAGAGACCCGGCCTGTAGCATGTTATCTGGATGGCATCATTGGTCATGCAAGGACTCCTACAGAACATTCCAAGGCAGATTCCTGTAAGGTGCATGTACATGGCTGTTTATCCTAATCTGTCCCTTCAGAGACCACAAATACTAGTATTTCACCATCTCAGGACCATCCCTGCACTCACACAGGCTTAACACTGAATGGAGAATTCTGGAAGCTGAACATGATTCTACAGATCTCTTTGGGGGTGGTAGGAAGGGCTGCAGAGGGTGTAGCAGTTGGCAGAAATCTTGGGCAGCTTTCCCACTTTTGCCCTCGGAGTTCTAAAGATAGAAACTCTACCAAGAGGCCAGAATTTTCCTTTCTAAGCATCATGTTTGCCTGGTAGATCCCTTCAGGGTCTCTTTATCAGACAGCCTTAGATCCGGGATGGGCCATGTCTAAGAACACAGGAAGACCAGAGGCTCAGCATGGGAAAGACAGCAGGAAGCTTCTACTCAGTGTTGTTACTCTAAGCCATGTATGAAAGTAGAACACACGCATACCGCTTAACACTGTGGAAGGAAATGTGAAAATTAAAATAAACATGAGTTGGGCGCCAGTGGCTCATGTCTGTAATCCTAGCTACTCAGGAGTCAGAGATCTGAAGCTCATGATTCAAAACCAGCCTGGGCAGGAAAGTAAATGGGACTCCTCTGCAATTAGGAAAAATGCCAGAAGTAGAACCGTGGCTCAAGTGCAGAGCACCAGCCTTGAGTGAAAAAGCTAGGGACTGTGATCAGGCCCTAAGTTCAAGTCCCAGGGCTGGCACACACACGTGTGTGCACACGCACACACACACGCACACACACACAACCAGAAGTACAAACAAGCCAATCTCAGTACCTCACACATCTAGCCCAACCTTGTTCCCAGTCACTTTCCACCTGAATTCTAATTTTCTCCTTGAGTATAGGAGAAATATATCAACTGAAGAATAATACACTTCTCCTCTAAATCACCCCGACTCTGTCTTTAGCTTGTCCTGGGTTTAACTTCCTGTTTACCTTCAGGGGCAGATGGACATCTTCCCATTAGTCTTTAGCTCCATGCCAGCACGGCCATGTGACTGAGTGGGTGCTTCTGTCAGCAGAGGCTGCATTCCAATACAGCACTGGTTGGTAGCAGAGCAACCCCATAGCAGCCTCAGTGACAGGGAGACAAATATATGTGGGGGAACAGGGTGAGGCTGCAGCAGAATCATGAACTACTATAAGTAGTTACCAGGAAAGAAACTATAGGGTCTTGAGAAAACAGGACCTCAGCCAGGTGGTCAAGTTTTAGGTCACCAGCAGTGAATCGGATTGATTTCATATCCCCATTCTCTGCCCTGTGCTGTGTGTCCCAGACGGGATATGATGATTGCCTCCGTAATCTTCCCCTCTGTTATGGTTTAGATACTGAGTCCTGCCCCCCCCCCAAAAAAGAAAAATTGTGTATTTAAGGGCTGGTCTCTACCTTGGTATTTTTGGTGTTGTTGTTTGTTTTGCCATGAGGCTTGAACTCAGGGCCTGGGCGCTATCCCTGAGCATTTTTGCTCAAGTTATTGCTCTACCACTTTGAGCCACAGCTTCATTTCTAGTTTTCTGGTGGTTGATTGGAGATAAGAGTCTCACAGACTTTCTTGCCTGGAATGACTTGTGATCCTCAGATTTCAGCCTTCTGAGTAGCTAGGATTACAGGCATGAGCCACTGTCACCTGGCTTACCTTGGTACTCTTTTGAGAGATTCTGTCTGGAAACTTTAAGAGGTGGGGACTAGCTGGAGGAAAAGTCAGAGGAAAGTGTGTATTATTCCCTCCTCTTCCTGTTTCTCTTTGCTTTCTGTCTACCATGAAGTGAACAGCCTCCCTCCAGATGCTCTCACCACCATGATGTCCTTCCCAAGCGCCGGGAGCCAAGCAATCATAACGGAACCTTCTGAAACTGCACTGAGTTGCTTTTTCAGGTCCTTTGGTCACAGCTATGCAAAAGTAACTAATCTACCCCCAAAGCGATAACCCAGACTCCCCATGAGAAAAACCACTAAGCAAGCCTGGAGTAAGGGACAGTCTACAAAATACCTGGCATCCAGTCAACTGGTAAGAGAACGGGAAACAAGGGAAGTCTGAGAAGCAGTCCTAGAAAGCCTAAGAAGATGTGGCGAATAAATGTAATGTGGTATCCAGGATAGGATGCTGAAACAGAAAAAGGACATTAGTAGGAAGGCCAGTGAAATCTGAAGAAAGTAGGGAGTTTAGTTGTTAGGTATATACCAGTACCATTTGATTAATTATGATAAATAGGTCCCAGAAATGGAATATTGCCAATAGGTGACCCTGGGGAAGGGTATAGGAAAACTCTCCATTCTATCTTTGCAATTTTTCTATAAATTTGAAACACCACAGATGAATGGATCCAAAAATTGTGGTATCTATACACAATGGAATATTATGCAGCCATTAGAAATGGCAAAATAATGGCATTTACAGGGAAATGGATGGAGCTAAAAGAAATCACGTTGAGTGAGGTAAACCAGGTGCAAAGAGACAAATGGCACATGGTCTTTCTGATAAGTGGATGCTAAATCCAAAATGTTAGGTGATATGACAAAATTAACAGGACTTAAGAAACAAAGGACTTCCACCCATCTGGTCGAATAACTAAATAACCCCATGCTGGTGATCACGTGTATGGTATATATGTGCACACGGGAGGGAAACCAGGAGGATGACACAGAACTAGAGGGAATCAGGGAAAAACATACAACAGCAGGACCCATCAGCTGCACTGGACATTGACCAAAATGAACTAAGCAACTTAATGGCAGCGATGGGAGAGAGGGAACAAGTGGGAAAGAGGGAACAGCTGATGCTATGCAAAACAAAAGAAATGTACATATCATCCAATGTGGAAGAAATAACTGTATCGCAAAGCTCATAGAACTCATAAATGTTATAGATCATGATAAAAAAAAAACTATAGTGGCTGAGTATGAGTGGCTCACACTTGTAATCCTAACTACTCAGGAGGCTGAGATCTGAGGATCAAGGTTTGAAGCCAGTCTGGGCAGGAAAGTCTGTGAGACTCTTATATACAAGTAACCACCAAGGGGTTGGGAAGGTGGCTCAGTGGTAGAGTCTTGCCTTGCATGCAAGAGGCCCTGAGTTGGATTCCTCAGCACCACATAAGCAGAAGTGGCGCTGTGGCTCAAGTGGTAGAGGTGCTAGCCTTAAGCTGAAGAGCTCAGGGACAGCACCCAGGCCCCAAGACTGAAAAAACAAAACAAAAACAAAAAAGGGGGCTGGGAAGGTGGCTCAGTGGTAGAGCGCTTGCCTTGCATGCATAAGGCCCTGGGTTCGATTCCTCAACACCACATAAGCAGGGGGAAAAAAGCTGGAAGTGGTGCTGTGGCTCAAGTAGTAGAGCGCTAGCCTTGAGGTGAAGAGCTGAGGGACAGCACCCAGGCCCAGAGTTCGGGCCTATGACCGGACCCAAACAAAAACAAAAAAAACAACCACCAAAAAGCCAAAAGTGGAGCTGTGGCTCAAGTGGTAGAGTGCTAGCTTTGAGCAAAAAATATTCAAGGAGCCAGGCACTGGTAGCACATGCTGGTAAGTCTAGCTACTCAGGAGGCTGAGATCTGAGTACCAGAAGTGGTGCTGTGGCTTAAAGTGGTAGAGTGCCAGCCTTGAGCAAAAACACTTAGGGACAGCACTGAGGCCCTGAGTTCAAACCCTAGAACCCACCAAAACAAAACAAAACAAAAAAACACTCAGGGACAGTGTCTATACCCTGAGTTCAAGCCCCAGGACTGGCAGTAGCACTTACAAATACACACACACACACACACACACACAAAATGAAAAGGTTTTGTGGGTTTCTGTGTGTGTGTGTGTGTGCACGCGCGCGCGTGCGCGTGTGTGTTTGTGCCAGTGTCAATACTGGGTCTAACAATTAGGACCTGTCATTCTTCCTAGGTTTTCTTACTTAAGGGAGACACTACCACTTGAGCCACACCTCCACTTCTAGGTTTTTGCAGGCTAATTGGAGATAAGAGTCTCGCAGACAGCTAGGTGCTGATGGCTCACAGCTGCACATCTACCTACTCAGAAGGCTGAGATCTGAGGACTGAGATTTGAAGCCAGCCCAGACAGAAAATTCCATGACACTCATATCTTCAATTAACAGCAAAAGGCTGGAAGTAGAAGTGTGGCTCAAGTGGTAGAGTGTCAGCTTTGATCAGAAAAAGTTGAGCCAGGGTGTAAGGCCCTGGGTTCAAGTCCCAGTACCAATGCTCTCTCTCTCTCTCTCTCTCTCTCCCTCTCCCTCCCCCCCTCTCTCTTTTCTGCCTGGGCTGGCTTCCAACCACAATCCTTAGATTTCCACCTTCTGAGTAGCTAGGATTATAAGTGTGAGCCACCAGTACCCAGCTCAAAGTTTTATTTATTTGTTATAAGCAGGAGAGTAAGGTTGAGCAGAGGATCTGGCTTTCTGGTTGGAAGAGGTGGGGATGCCTGGAAGTCAGAAATCCTAGAAAATATGAACAAGAAGCAGAGAGATTATAGGTCCTGGACCGAATAGACACCCAACAATCAGCACCCCCAAAAAGAAGAGATTTCTTACCTCTCCTTACCTGTGAGTAAGTCTGATATGCTGGAGACAACAAGCGAGTCTTGTTAAAACACAGCTTCTGGCTGGGAATATCTGGGTAGGGACTGGATTGTGCTTTTCTAACTGGCTTCCAGGTGTTGGCACTGCTGCTAGTCCTGGGCCACACTCTGAGTTTAGAGAAAGTGGCAAATTGGCAATCCCTGCTGACCTGGGAGGAGGGAAGGGACACTTGGAGGGAGGGCCGCAACTGCTCACTGAGGAATACAACCCATCCACGTAAGGTTTTATGTGTACACCAAAGAGAAAGTTCTTCATATAAAGATATATGTGTATACACATATATACATACTCACATACATATATTCCAACTAAAGCCAAATGCATGTATATGTGCTTTTGTTTTCAATTGGGAATGAAAATGTATGCATTCAGCAGGGCGCCATAATCATAGCTACTTAGGAGGCAGAGATCTGAGGATCGTGGTTCAAAGCCAGATGGGGCAGAAAAGTCCATGAGACTCTTTTTTTGTGGGGGGGTCTGGTTGTGGGGCCTGAACTCTGGGCCTGGGTACTGTCACTCAGCTCTTGAGCTCAAGGCTAGCGCTCTACCACTTGAGCCACAGTGCCGGCCTTTTTCTTTATGTGGTGGGGAATCGAACCCAGGGCCTCATGCATTGCAAGGCAAGCGCTCTACCACTGAGCCACCTTCCCAGCCAAGTCCATGAGACTCTTATCTCTAATTAACCACCAGAAACAGAAGTGGCGCTGTGGTCAAAGTAATAGAGTGCTAGCCTTGAGCAACACAGCTCAGGGACAGCACCCAGGCCCTGAGTTCAAGCCCTACAACTGACAAAAAAGAAGGAAAAGAAAATGTGTGCATTCATGATGTGCAATATATGATGCTTTGATATATGTATACACTGTGGCTCATGGGAAGAAATTCTAACCTAGGCACCATATTAGTTGGGGGCAGCTGGTCCATCAGCAAGAGGGCAAGGCAAAATTGGCAAAGAACAAGAAATAGAAGTGGAACTCGCCTGGGGTACTTTAGTCTCTTCCCAGTGCAAACTTCAGAGACTCCTTCCTGAAAGCAGGGGCAAAGTAAAGGCAACCCGCGGGTCAGAATAGGACTTTACGCAGCACTTCAGCGCCCCTTCCCAAGCAGTGCCCAATAATAGACAGCAGAGGGCGCCCTTGCCTTATCTTTCCGGCGTGGAGGAAGGTGTGAGAATCGGGACTGGTTGGTGACTTAGGAGGGGCGAGGGGGACAAGTAGAGGTCTATGGATTGCTAGGGGCTCATAATTATTTCCCTTGTAGGCGCTCACCCAGAAGCGGGAGGGAGTGACCTTTAGTGAAGGCCCCAGCTTCTCCCCTCCCCCGTTCCTACCTGCAGAGGTACGGAGGGGCTCCTATCCATACCTAACCCTGAAAGCGCGTCACCTGTATCTGCGGGTTCGAAGGGGGAGGCTCCCAGCCATACCCATGCCACTCCCGGCCAGCAGTCCCTTCTAGAGGCTTTTGATTGAAGTCTGGAACCCGGTGCGTTCTTAGCCGTTCTGAAGAGCGCGCGCTGGCGGTGGAGTGGCGCCACATCGCCGCTAGGTGGCGCTCGAAGCCCGCGACATTGAGAAGCGCGGGACTTTGAAGAGGCGACTGGGAGTGGAGCTGACTGACCCGGAAACCCCCAGAGAGCGGGAAGAACAAGAGGCCCGCAGGGGTCCAACCTCCTCCTCCGGGAAGCCGAGGGACGGCCTGGGTACCTGGGGGGACGTGGGAGCAACCATCGTTCGACGGAGGCTTGGGAAGAGCGAGGTGAAGAGGAGATCGACGTCAAGGCTGCCTCCGCCTGGGTGGAGCTGGAGTGGTGGCGGCGAGATCCTCGGTGTCCGTCGGCCACTGACCCCCTGCCTCTCGGGATGTGTGGATTCCGTTCTCGGACCGCTGGGCGAAGAATGATTCGGCCTGGAAATGAAAACCCCAAGAGCATGTCCACCTGCGTTCTGGACAGCACCTGCCCCGAACTGGCCAACCCGCACCCGCTCCGCTCTTGGCGGCGGCGGGGATGGCGTGGATCTCTGCGCCTCAGTTTCCCTCCACCCTCAGCAGTCTGCTCCCGTCGAGGGCCTCTGAATGTATCTATTCTAGTCCCTTCGTGGCGCCCCCCGCCCTCCAACGTGGCCGGCTCTTTCTCTGCCTTAGGCCTTCCCTGGACTGGTTCCCAGCTTCTCACCATCGCCGGCAAATGGGAGAGATCGGTGCGCCCTCCTTCCACCCCTCCCCATCTCCCAGGCCAGGTTCAAAGATGCCATCCTCCTCCCCACTCCTCACCCCGCGAGTTAGGACTGGGGACTGTTGGGACGCAAGGCGAGACCCGCAGAGAGCCCGAGTGGCCGCAGGTTCCGGCAGCTCAGGCGTTAGGAAATCGAGGTCCGTCCGGTGAGCGGCGCTAAAAGCCACGCGCAGCGGGAGTCGGGGTAGGGATCGCAGCCTCTGCTTCTCCCTCCAAGGTAAAGGGTGGCGGCCCTTTAGGGGGAGGTGAAGTGAACGGGGCGGGACTGAGGCTCTGGAAGGCGATGCCCGGAAGGCTCCTGCCCTCCCCCCACCCCCCGCCCCGAGCCCAAAGCAGCTCCCCGGGACGCGGGTGGGTGGAGCTTCCAAGGACCCCGCGGCTCCCTTAGGGAAGGCAGAGTCTCCGGACTCTCGCGTCCGCCTCCATCCACGCCACCGTGCGGGGGCTCCGAGACAGACACGCTGCTGTGCGGGTGGCCCCAGAAAGAACGAATCCAAGAACCTGGGAAAAGTGGATGGTAGCCCCGGGTACTTCGCCCGCCCGGCGGCTTTACCACTAGGGACCGGACCGCCAGGCCGCCAGCGGGAGGGGGAGGGGAGGCCGCCCCCTCCCTGCGGCCCCCGGTACCAGTGCTGCTGGATCGGACTTCACTTCCTGCGAAAATGGAAACATATCCAAGGTCCTTAATAAAGTGAATGACGAGGCTTCGGGTGTCATTGGGCTTCGGTTTGGTGGTTCTTTCCTTACATGGGCGGTGGAAAGATATAAACCCATATGTAGCACATGGATGTGGCTATCAAGTAGTGGGTAAATGAGCCGAAACCGGTCTGAGAAATGGGTACAAACGCGTACCCAGACCGACAGACTCGGAGGCCCGGACCGCCACATCAGCCCTGCAACCAAGTTGCAGCCTGAGCCCCGCCCCGTGGCTGCCATGGAAACACAGGGATACTTATTGCTCGGCTGGGATGGGGGTGAGTCTTTTCCACCCTCGCCCGCCAGGGCCGGGGCAGCCTGGCTGCGAGTGCCCGGACCGCTCCCCCGGTCGGCCGGCTCGCTGGCTGGCTGCATATTTCTATGCATAATCCAATTTTCTCCGTGACTATCTAGTTAAACTCTTTTAACAACAGCTACATAATTAGAATTTGGATTCCCATTAATTTTCCCTGGGCCTCGAACCATTTGCAGCTCACACTGGTAATTAATGCGATACATCACTAACTTTACCCAACGCCGACCAGCCCAACTCTGGTCGCTTGGCCTGCGCCCCACCTCCCCCACGAGGGGCCCGGACTCAGGACTCCGCTGCCCGAGTGGGAGCTGAGCCCCCTCCCTCGGCAGCTGAAAGCCTCAGCCTGCAACACCCAAAGATCTTCTTTCCAGGAAATCTCACAATTAAAAATATTTATCGGGAGCAGATTTACGTTTCTGGGTTTCCAGTCTCGGGGCGTCTGGGTAGGCTATTAAGAGTAATTAGCATCTTTTGTGCATGCAGATTTACTTCGCTCATTGCCACATAACTCATCCCTAAAAGCCAGCGCAGGCGAACGCAGGCGCCACAGCCAAAGCCGCCGCCAGAGCTACAGCCGCCCGGCCGGGTCTGACTCGGGCTCAGCCCCGCACTCACAGGGCGACGCGAGCTCTGCCTCTGGCGGTTTCCCCGGCGCGGGCACTTGGAGCGCGAGGCTCCCCACCCCGGAGATCAATGGCTCCCAGGCGACCTTAAAGCTAGGCGGGAGTCAAGCTCAGGCCAAACTCTCCCGCTGCCTGGTCCGCACCGTCTAGACCGCAGGTATCGCGATCATGCGCGTGTGTTCACGAGCGAGTGGGCGGCTCCTCGTGTGCACGCTCGCGTGTATGCGAATGCGCGCACATGTGATCCTTCGGGCAAGGACGCGCGTGGAAAAACGCTGGAATACTTTCTCCCGCTCCCTCTCGGCCCACGGGTTCCCAGGGCAGCCTGTCATATGCCAGTCCTAGGCCACCTAGCTAAGGCACTGAGGCTCAGAGGGAGATCCACGCCCCTAACCTGGTCCCTAGTCCTGTTACAGAGCCAGCCCCAGCCAGCCACACGACCTAAAGCACTGGATACCCAACCCAGGGAGCATTCAGAGGCCCGGTGCCCCGGCCCAACACCACTTGCCTCTGTGGGTGAGGCTGCCAAATATAGTGCGGGCGGGCGGGGGGGGGTGTGAGAGTCACTGAACAGAGCTTCTGACACAGAGAGGTTGGCTGAGAGAAGGGTGGAGGATGCTTGGTGGGTTGGACAAAGGACCAAATGGTCGTAGATGAACCAGTCACCAGGGATGCGGCTATGCTTCCCATGCTCCAGGCCGAGGCACCCACCCCCGGTTGGTTATTAACACACTGGGAAGTCCGTGAGCCGCCCAACTTTCTTCTCTTTAATGAGCCTAGAAGAAGAGGCTGCCCTGAAGGGGTTTGTTCATTAAAGATGTAGCTGGAGGAATATTGTCTCATTAATTATCTGGTTTTAATTACACTGCTACCCTTTGAATCCAGAGATGGGAAAAGTTGATTTGGTAACCCCGCCCCCTTTAGCTTAAAGAGTCAGGCAGGACTAGAGGACCAGGAAGGGGTGAGGGGGGGACTGTGCATAGAACCGGGGAGTATCTGGAGTCTGCCCAAGGGAGAATCCAGTGCCAGGGCACTCCATGTCTCTTGAGTAGACAAGGTCTGGGTGTGGATGGGGAAATGTGTGTGTGTGTGTCTGAATGTGTGACCATGTGTGGCTGAGAGGCCATGTGAACGTGACTTGGATGTCTATGTGTATTCACTGCCTTGTGTGTGGTTCTGTGCACCCGGGTAGCTGAATTTGTGTCTACAGACAGGTGGGGGAGGTAGCTGTGGCTGTGCGTGTCTGAGACTGTGGCTTCCGGAGTTCAAGTGTGAGTGTCTGACAGTATCTCTGGGACTCTGTTGTGCCTGCATATGTCCCATGTGAATGATGGGGGGACGTGGCTGGATTATACTAGGAGTTGTACTGCTCCAAGGACATTGCTCAGTTTCTGAGGGTCTCTAGGACTTGGCGCCCCTGGAAATCATGGTCCTTGGGGGGGTGGAGTTATTTAAGGGGGTGCTCGTCCCTGCCTCGTCCCTTGTCAGGCCAGTGCTGCGCTAAAGCGGGGGCCGTTTTCCCTTTAAATCGCGGACACTTTGACAGGGGACATTAAGGACCCGGCTGCTCAGGCTGAGCAGATCATAAAACCGGACAGGCAATTTCTGCTCCCGCCAAATAGCCGGGCAAACTCGTTCTGCATCTTTGGTTTTAATGCACTAAACTGGCAGCTAAGCAGGGAGCCAGCAAAGGAGGGGGGCAGGGCCCCCCCATACACCGGAGCACACACCGACACACAAGCGCAAATACCCCTTCACACTCAGTGCCCCATGCCCCGCCCCGACCCCCCCACCGTTGGAATTATCAACTAGAATTTGATTAATATGCAAATCGCAGGCAAACAGCTCCATATAATTCTTTCAGTGGAGAGTAATTAATCACCAGTTAAAGCAAATTAATACATATATCAATTTTGTCAGAAACATGCTTAGTTCAATCGCCCGTAAAATTGAAGTTTGAAGTATTAAGAGGCTCTGCAGAAACGCCAGGACTAAAACTTTCAAATTGATCCTATTTAGTAATCAATCAGGCTCTCCCCTCAGGTTAATCTGCCTAATTTTTCATCTCAAATCATACACTTTACTGACACGCCATCTAGCAAACAGTCGATAAAAAGTTAACAAAAATGATAACGACTCCAGCCAGAGCCATTGTGCTGGGCGGGCGGGCAGCAGGCAGCTTTGATTGCATTTCTGGGGATTCAGGGTTTTTTCCCCCCCCCCTAAGCCAAGGTCTGGGAGCTTCCCCCAGACAGCCAAGCCTCCCTGCCCCACCACCCTTGTCTTCTGGTGACTGCTATCTCTACTGAATGACTCCCTTCAGAACACCAAAACACCCGCAGCCTAGTTCCAATGAAGTCTCCTGGAACAGCTAGCTCCTACACCCTCCTCCCCCCAACCCCTGCGTACATACACACTCCAATGCTGGCTGAGGTGTCAGCATGCCTGTGCCTGGCTCCAGGTGCCTGCGTTGTATGTAGAATAGTACAGATGCTGTGTATCTGCTTAGCAGCAAAGGTTCATCTGTTTAATTTTTATTTATGCTATTGGCAGTCAGCATTTAAATGGATACATTGCATCCCGTGATGGCACTGTGTCCAGGCATCTTGTGAGTCTGTCATTGAGAGGGAGTGGTGGGTTTTTTGGTTTGTTTTTTGTTGTTTTTGTTTTGTTTGTTTTTTTTTTCTGGAAGGGGGGAATCTCTATAACTAGGTGTCTGCCCTGGGTGGGTCTGTGTTGTTTCTGGAATGTAAAACACTATGTGCCTGTGTGGTGGTGGCTGCTGAGGGCCTTTCTGGTCCCACCTTTCATCTAAGTGAGGGGCCTCAGGCAGGAGGATCCATAGGCCCCTTTACAAGAGGAGACAGTCTCTACAAAGACTGGATAGCCTCTGAGAAATGGAAAAGGGTCACCTCTTGCCCTTTAGCCCCCTTCCACCTCTCTTCCATCCTTTGGGAGAGTGAGAAAGGGGAAGCACATTTCTTCAGTTGCCAGTAAAGGGTATTCCATGGATCTCCATCGCCACAGAGCCCTAGACTTACTGCTCCTGACTGGGCTGGTGAATTTGGGAGGGGTGGGAATGTGGGCACTCCAGGATGCCCTGGATGACACATCCACACTCATCTCCAACTGCTATAGATGTGTGCTGACAACTAAACCGGTTCAGATCCCAGGATCCACACAGGTAACCAATCCTCCTTTCCCACAGCATTCACCGCACTCAAAGACAACTAGTAACATCCAATTTCCCACAGGGACAGCTTGCATATGCCCATGTGCCCACACATGTGTGTGCCAGCACACGGATTCCTACATCAGGGATAGATTCATTCACTTCTACCCCCACTGGTCATCTTGCCCATCCCACATGGACATGTGTGTAATTGTCATTTGTACCCTCCCCAGTGCGGGCAGAACTGAGCCCCCACAGGGAAAAGGAACTTCCCTTGAATGAACTGGGAGACGCTGGGGCTCCTAAGACTGGTACAGCCAGGAGTGGGACTGCAGATCATTCAAAATATGGGCTCAGTCTAGCAACCCCCACTTGAATGAAGAGTGGCAGGCAAGGAGACCAGCCCCTCTCCAAACTAGCAGAGTTCAGACCTTCATGGTGTTTGATCACTGGCCTTGGCTGTCCTCAAAGAAGTCTCCAACTCCCACAGCAGGTTCTCAGTTCCCCTCTCTACCTACTCAACTTGTAGACCATCTTCCCTTCAGGCCAGGTGCTCTTGCCTCAGTCTTTCACATTGCACTAGTCAATGTGAGCAACTAGTTTGGCCAAGTTGTTGGAAGCTAGGATTTCTGTTGTCTGTCTGTAGGTCAGTTCTCCTCCCATGTTCACACTCACCCGCTTATCTGCTCACACCAGCCACCTGCACACATCATGCACCACCTCAGCCCACCTCAGTGGCAGGGTTACTCTTTTCCTCTTCATTGCACAAATTTAGTCACATCTAGTTGCACACTCATTTGAGACAACCAGCTACACCGAATGCAGCAATACCTCCTCCCCCCCCCCCGCACCCCCAGTAGCACAGGCACTGTTTTGTCACTTGGCTGCATGCACTTGTCTTTCAGTTGCACAAATTTGACATACTCAGAAACATGCTCTTCTTGGTCCCCAGGTAGCACAACACACACACACACACACACACACAGAGAGAGAGAGAGAGAGAGAGAGCGGTGAGCTGTGGGGAGGAGAGTGAGTTTTTGTTGGTATCTTGGAGCCTGGGGGTGCAGCATTGGGGGCCCAAAGTGTGAAAATTTTCCTTCCATGCTCCACAAAGCCCAGAACCCCCACCTTCTTTCACTCCAGTCCTAAGAATCTGTTTCTGGGGGGAGGCTGGGCCTGTGGATCCACTGGGGGTCAGGTTCTCAGGTGACCAGTGCCTGCCCCAGACCTCCATATTCGCACACCAGATCTAGGGATGTGCCCATTTCCCAAATGTTCCCTCACCAGTATTGGGCATCCCCAACACTACCACCTAGCTCACCCACCTGGGAGCTACCCGCGTGTGCTTCTCCATTTTACAACAGCCCCTTCTTACCCCGAGGCCGCTCAGGTTCCCCGCACCATTTCTGCTGGCCTTTGACTTCACCCACCCAGCACCCCTTGACCTAACCCATCCTGCACCCCTCCTGTTTTCTCCCGGCCTCCCGCACCGGCATGCCTGGGGAAAGCCTGTGTATTATGAGCACAAACTGCTTTCTGGACCCCAAGAAAAAAAAAGGGAGCTGTTTATTGGGGGGTGGGAAACACAGCCTGGTGCCTCTGGATTCTGAGGGCATGGCGGGGTGAGTGGACTTTCCTGGACCTAGCAGCTCAGAAAGGTGGGGAGGAGGGGGGTCCCCGCGGCGACGGGCAGGGGCCCCAGCCCGTCCCTTTCAGGGGGGACTCATGCATCAAACTTCAATTTTCCGGACGATTGAATTAGTGATTTTTTTTCTCCTGAACTAAAATACACTTAAGTCTTTGGGATTAATTACCACGTTCTGGTCCCTCAGACTGGAGTATTACTTATCGGAGCTGCGTCTGACACCAGCCCGACACCTCGTAAAATAAGGAACTGCGCCTCCCGGCCTCGCCCGGCGTCGCCCGCCAGGCCGCCGAGCCGGGCCAGGCGGAGCGGGGGAAGCCAAGCCAGCCGATCGCGACGCGCCACGTTCGCCTGCCGGTGCCCAGGAGTGCCCAGCTCGGACAGCAGAACCCGGTTGTGTCCCCGGACTTAGCAAGCGCTCACCAAGGTTCACAACCCAACCAGGAAGAGAGACAAAGCCGCCGCGGGGGTGGGGGTGGGGGGAACAACTCGAAATTGGGTCCTCCGAGAGGCCAGATTGCCAATGACCCAGGGCAGGGGCAGGGGCAGGGATGGGACACTGGCCTGGGCCGCAGAGCCGAGCCTTAACGAACTTTGCCTAAGAGTGGTCGTGGGATCCACAGCCCCACACACGACCCATGCCACGTTCAGACCCAACGATCAGGTGCAAAGAAACACACTCAGTATACATGCCCCACGCTCACGGTGCTTGCTCACGGGTGGGGTGCACGCACTACACACAGCTGCAGGCGAGACAGGCCCGGCAGGCACCTGCTCAGAGGCCCGGACGGACCCTTGAGCTCCAAGACATCAAATCGTCGGTGCCTGTCCACTCCAGGCCCCGGCCATCTGAGCGCGCCTTTAACTCATCCCTGCTAGCGGCTGTCACCCACACTGGGATAGCCAGAGCAAAGCCTCCCCGACCCCATGCCTTCGCCTTCCCGAAGCCCCATGGCCCTAACCCACACCCGCTGCTTTCCCCACGGCTCCCGATGAATGGGGGCCTAGTGATGAGCCCCAGGTTGTGGTGCTCTGCTCAGTTCCAGTCCGGGCCCGACACCTCCCGTGGGGCCCACTGGGTTTCCGAAACCCGCCGCCAGCCGGGATGAGACATCAAATCCAACAGAGCCGAAGGGACTGCAGAATGTCTGGGATCCATTCTGCATTTTGTGCGGGGACCCAGCATGCGGCTCTCTCCTCGGGGTCCTCCTCGGCTGGAGCTCAGCATAAGGCTCCCTTCGAAGCCCCGGTTGGGTCTCTCTTCCACCAGTCCTCCTCCTGTCTAGCCTGTAGAAACCATGGATCTTTCGAGGCCTACATCCCTTGCTACCGCCCCCCACGCACCCCCCAGAAGCCGGAAATCACTTTGGAATCTCAAGCCGCCTCTGCTCATTTTCCCCAGCAGCATTTCCCAACCCCTATTAACGCTTAAGTGCGTCCCTGCCTGCCCACTAGACTGTGAGCACTAGACTGCGAGCACTAGATTGTGAGCTCCTTGCGGGCAGGAACCGGATCAGATTCGTTTCCATTTCCCTAGCCACCTGTGCACAATAAACATCGCTGAACTGATTTCCCTCTTTATTTTATTAATCCTGCCCCCTTCATTCTTTCCCTCTTTCTTTTCCTCCTTCCTTCCTCCCTCGTTATTTTTTATTTCTTGGTTATATTCAATTGTCATGTTTTTCAGGCTCATTAAATCCATTTAGAGACAAAAGAATAAAAGGCAGAAGGGGAAGGGAGGAGGAGGCGGGGAGGGGGAGGGGAGGGGGAGGCCAGAGAAGCAAACAAATAACCCGCTTTAACTAGACGGGCGGATAAATGGCCCCGTTTCTCCTCAGCCCCGATGCGCCTGCTTAGCTGCGCGCCCCGCGGGCGCCGCAGCTCGGGTGGGCTCAGCCCCGAGGCTGCCGCCCCCAGCCCGAAGGGACCCAGCAGGGCCCAACCCAAGGCCGCGAAGCAACGAGCGGCCAGAGGTGCCAGGGCCGCTTCATTGGGATTCATGGGCGTGTTGGGCGGGCGGCCTGGGGCTCTGGGCGCGGGGCGGGGGCCGGGCAAGGGGGGGAGTGGTGAGCGCGGCGGGCGCAGATGCCCGGGTGACCGCCGCGCCGCGGTCCCTGCGCCGCCTTTGTGCCGGGGAGGCGCGCGCGGGGACCTAATCCATCAAATTGTCTACAAATTGTGAAGAAAATTCAAAAACCATATGGTCGCCAGCGCCGGCGCGCTCTGGGCTGCGGAGGGCCGCGGCCGTGCCCGCACCGGGAGCCGCGGGGGGCTGGGCCCGGCTATTGTCGCCTGTCAGCGGCCGCCCGGGCCCATTCGTCCCGGCCTTCATGGTCCGCGCTCCGAATTACAGACCCATCCATCCTGAGAGAGGGCGATTTATGTCGCCCCGAGAAGAACCGGCCGCTCGCCCGAGCCGCTGCCCGGTCACCTCCTTCCTTCTCTGGTCCCTCTACGCTTTCTTCTCTCGCCTTTTCCTTTTCTCGTTCTTCCTTCTCTGTCTCCATTTCCCTGTCGGTCTGTTTCTCTTTTTAGGTTTATAAATTGGCCTCTTTTCCTCTCCTCTTGTGTCTCTGTGGATGTCCCTCGTTCTGCTCTGGACTTTTTTTTTTCTTTCCTCTTCTGGGCTCTTTTTTGTTTGTTTGTTTGTTTCTGGCTGTCTTAGTTTCCTCCCAGACCCTCACATTCCGGACTCAGGCCCGGGGGCCCCACCGCCTGCCCAAGACCAGATGCGAATTTCTCACATCAATTTTTCGGAGAAAGAGAGAAGAGCGGCCCGGAGGCAGGACCCTACTCTAGTGACAGCGGCCACTCGCCAGACTGGCGACAACAAAAGCGCAGAGAGAAATCCGGGCTCTGTCGGGGGGGAAAAGTGAAAGTGGCATGAACCCCGCTCTGGCCACCCTCCGGAGTGGCCAAAACCAGACAACCCTGACATCCATCCATTTCTCTGCTCCTGGCGGAGGTTGCGTGTGTTTGAATTTGTGAATGTGAATCTACCCCAAATCCCAGACGCTTTGCACTCACACTCCAGTGTTCCTGTGCAGTTCAGCCTGCCCCTGTTGCCACAGCCTCCTTCTTTACTGCCCTGCCACCACCGAGGACGAGGCCCTCAGGCCAGGCCGGGAACAAAACTTGGGAGCCCCAAAGCTCCATCTTGATGTCCGACGGAGTGACACCTGCCATACACCCAGGGCTTAGCCAGTGTCTCCAAGAGCACAGGTAGAATTTGTTTTTTTGGGGGGGGGTGAGGGTGGTAGGGTTGACATGAAGAAACATAGGACAAATCTCTCCTCCCCAGCCTTTGTTCCACACAAATTAATTTGTTCTGTGACGCTCCTCACACACAAGCGGCCTTCTGTCAGTATCTCAAACCTTTTTTTTTTTTTACCCCCACCTGGCGAAGCCATTCTTTCCCCTTATTTAGTAGAAGCTTCTTGTTTAGGGCAAGAAGCACCTCCTCCCATTGCTTCTCTTTCATCTTTGGCTCTCAAGGCTGTCTTGAAACCCCCCCAAACACACACACACACACACACACACACACACACACACACACACAAGGCTGGGGTGACCAGCGAGGAGTCACTCAAAGACTGCTGCTACTTCCATGAATTGGCCCACTCACTCTGACACAAGGTCGCGGCGGATTCTAGTAAAATGGCAAAGACTTTTATTTATAGGAGAAAGAGGCCTTGGGTACAGTCTGCAGAGAAGAGGGCAATAACAGGAAAGGGGCACAAAGAACCCACCCTCATCACACCACCCTTGTCTGGCCAAGTCGAGCTAGGAGCAGGGCATCGCAGACCGAAAGTCAGACCTAGAGCTGCAAGGTGGGGTGAGGGTAAAGGATTGGGTCGGCCTCCTCTCTATCTCTGTCACATGCAAAAAAATTCTATAAAGAGTAAAAAATAATTCTAGGGCTTTGGATTCTGTTTTCGATGGTTGGTTGATTGGTTGGCTACCTGCTTTGTCCCTAAGAGCCGAGAAAATGCAGAAGGGATGGAAGAATTTAAAAAATATAGCAAGTGGGCACTGGGAGGCAGAAATGGCACCGAAAACAGATTTCTCTTGCGTGGGGAGGAGGGAAAGAGTGATTTTGAAACTTGCAAGTCAGGACCTGGCTGCTACCCTTACCCACTTCCCACGCCTGAGAGGGGGAGGGGGAGGAGGAGAAGAAAAGGCAGAGGGAAAATTTAAAAGTCAACTTTCATAGGCCCAGGGAGTCCAAGAGGAACCGGGCCGGTGCATTCGCCACATGCAGAGAAAAATCAAAACGGCAGGAGTTGCCCCTCTTCTAGACCCTGGGGTTAATATTCGCCACTCTCCATTCTGCCTCACCCTTTACCAACCCGGCAGCACCGAGCTTTGCAAACATCGAAATATCTGCGATATTAAAAAGAAGAAGAAGAAAGAAAGAAAAGAAAGAAGAGAAGAGAAGAAATCAAAAGATCAGGCTGCGGGCGAAGGGAAGGACCTGCTGTAGAGGTTTAAATATTTATACAGAAGCCATACAAAAATTGCACGGCAGCGAGGGCTCCGGGGCGGCGGAAGCCTCGTTCTAGGGCCAGCCCGGCCGGCCAGATCGGATTTATTGCTTCGAGAGGGAAGAGATGGGGGCCTACACCGGGCGCGTGGACAAGGGAGGAGGCGGGAGTTGCAGAGGGGGTCCCAGCTCCCCTCGGCGGTCCGGTCGGGTCTGGGAGGCGGCGGGCACGCGGGCCTTAGGAGCCCCGGGTGGTGCAAGATCCAGAGCGCCACTCAATCGTCCACATCGATCTCTTCGTCCTCCTCGTCCTCCGAACAGTCCTGGCTGCTGGCCCGCTGGTCCGTTAGCGGAGAGGCAGGAGAGAGCTGCAAGGGCCCGGCGCCGGGGACCTGCGGTGCGCCTGTGGGGAGAGCCGGAGAACCCGGCCTCGATTTGGCCCGGCCGCAGCCACCGCCGCCACCGCCTGCGGCCTCCGAGTTCTGCTCCAGTTCCGCTAGTGCTACGATGTCCATCTGCCCGCTGGGGCCCAGTTTCTTGGCGGACTCCACGTCGGCCTTCATCTCCTCTAGGTCCCGTTTGAGCTTGGCACGCCGATTCTGGAACCAGGTGATGACCTGTGCGTTGGTGAGGCCCAGCTGCTGCGCGATTTGGTCGCGATCTGCTGGGGACAAGTACTTCTGGTAAAGGAAGCGTTTTTCCAATTCGTAGATCTGGTGATTCGTGAAGGCCGTGCGGGACTTTCGCCGCTTCTTAGGGGTCTGCCGCTGCCCAAAGATAGTCATCCCATCGCGGCCTGGAAAGAAACGAGTGTAGGCTCACATCGGGACAGTGAAGACCCCCACCTGGTTCTCGTCCCGTAACTCTCCACTCAGGCCCAAATAGGCTGCTCTGTCTCGGGTCCCCTTTTCCAAATTTCATTTCACCTTCAAGACTAAAGCAAACCCGAGCTACGGCAAAGCTCCTCCGGCTTCTGGACTCCTAGAAGTCCCTTGGAAAAAAAAATTATTTTAGTCTCTGCCCCCCAAGAGTTGGGGTTTACAGATCCGGTCTGAGAACAGGAAGAAGAAGCCAGATAAAAACTCCTTTACGGCGGTGTGAACCTTGGTTCTCCACCTTTTTCCCACCCTCGGACTCTATTCTACCCAAAGGTCCCAAATAAAGCTTGTCTCTCCCCACTCCATGAGTAAGGCCGTGGGGAACCTGGGAACTAGACGGAATCAAGCAGAGCCCGGAGACCTCTGCGACCATCTCTCTCAGATCATCCCAACTCTGGCCTACCTAGAGGTCTCTAGGTATCAGGGACTAGGTCCTGTCCCATCTAACTACCAACACCCGCGGCTCAGGCTGGAGGGCCCTGGCGGCCGGCGCAGGACAGAGGCACAGGACATTTCCGTGCAGGGCACTGCGCGTGGGGCGCAGCGGGGCGCAGGGGAGCCTAGCGGCAGTGCCTACCTTCGGCTGCCTGCAGGACGCTGACCTCCAGTCCCTTAAAGGTCTTGCTGGCGAGCTCCTCCAGCGCGCAAAGCGGTGAAGTCTGCGAGAGTAGCGCACGGCCCGCCAGGGGCAAGCCGCCCGGCGCGTGCTTGTCGGCGGCGGCCAGCAGGTGCGCCGCCCCGCACAGCGAGTAACTTCTCCGCACAGACGGCTTGTTGAGGATGTCCTCAATGCTGAATGGCGTCAGCGGCTTGTTGGAGTTGGCGGGAGGCGGCAGGTGGTCCAGCGGGCTGCGCCGCCGCTCCTCCCCCGGCGCCGCCTTGCCGTCCTCCTTGGAAGTCATCTCGGCCGCGTTTGGGGGCCCGGCCGGGGAGGCTCGGGCCGCGGGGACCCAGCCCGCGGGCAGCTCGGGCGTCGGACGGTGCGGGAGGGCGGCGAGGGGGTGGGAAGGAGGCCTCGCCGAGTTGGACGCGGCCAGGCACGGGGGTGATTAGCGCGGTGGCCGAGGCAAGCAGAGCCGCCCGGGGCCCCGAGAGGAGCGCGCTGACGCGGGCACCGCCGCCGCCGCCGCCGCCGCTGGGGCTTCCAGCAATCCGGGGCTGGAGCCGGGGCGCGCCGCGCGGGGCTCCAGTTTCGCCAGCCCCGGTGCTATTTAAAGGTGTCAGGTGGCTCGGCGGCGGCTCCTGGCCCCGGGTCCTGGCCGCGGCAGTTGGAAGAGCCGAGGCGAGGGCGCGGATCCCGGACTGCGAGGGGAGGCGGAGAGACGGGGCAATTGACTATTGCTAACAAGTTAGCCTTGATCGAGGAGTAATCAATTATCTGCAGCAGCACTTCTCTCTTTCTCCCTTTCCCCTTGTCTTCTCCTCTTCCTTCTTTCTCTCTGTTCGCTCTCCCCCCTCCTCTCCCTCCTCCCTCCCTCTCTTCTCTCCTCTCAGCTCCCCCCGTCTCTCTCCTTCTCTACCTCTCCCTCGCCCTCTCTTTCACTCTCTGTCTGTCCAATGCAGGCGGCTCTAAGTTGGAAAGCTCATTAATTAGCGGGCCGGGGGTAGGAGGAGCCGGCTGGAATTAGCCTGCCTAATGCGCCTGTCAGTCCCGGCTCCGCGCCGCACTCGGGCCGAGCTGTTTGTAAATTACATTAGCGGCGCCTTTATTGCACCCGAACCTCGGGCGACTGAAAAGCCACCGCCCCCCACCCCAAACTGAGAACCGGGCTCCCCGGCGCACCCACCTCCCGCCGGCCTGGCTGAGATGGCAGCGCCAGTCCGGAGATCTCGGGCTCTTCTACCCGGAATTTGGAGCCCAAGAAGGGTGGCGGGAGCCCCAGCCTGGGAGGGACGTGGTCGCCGCGCGGGCCAGGTAAGAACAGGAGCCCGAGTGGGCCCCGCTGCCGCTCAGAGAAGACTTTGCCCAGCAGAAATCAAGAACCTAGCGCCCCCCATTCCCGGAACCCTTGCCCCTCATCCCTGGGCCCTGCGCCTGGGAAAAATACAATCTTCAATCCAACCCCACCCCCACCCCGCCGCCCAGGGCTGGCCAGCCCCACATCCCTGGGTGGGCGACGCTGGACAGGCATGGAGATCCCAAGAGTTGGGGGAGGAGACCAGTTGGAGGACTCAGTCTCTTCCACGCCAAGAGACAGAGGGAGGAGTAGTTGGTGGTTCCGGGAGCCTCTTCCCTCCGCCTGAGCCCGAAGCGGCCGCCCTACCTCCTCCAGCGATCTGGCACTCTTTCCTTCTGTCAGGCTGTCGAGGCCTGCTAGGGCCACCGCTTGTCTGGTGATGGCTTCCGAAGGCAATCCGACCGCGTGCCGGGGCTACCAACACCGGCTCAGAGCTTCCCGGTTGTGCTCGGCCGGGGCCCGGGTAGGGGCCCCGCTTGCCTGCCCCGCCCAGCCCTGTGCAGGGCTAGAGTGAACCCGCTGGCCCGCCGACCGGCCGACTCCAGCTGTTCCGGATGCGGGGTGGGAGCCCAGAGGGGGCCGGGCCAGTGCTAGGGCTGCGCTCTTTGGAACTCGCGGGGAGGCCGGGTTCCAGTGAAGCTGGAGGTTGGAACCCAGTGGCCTGGAATCTATGAACAGTAGACGAGTATTTTGTGTGCATTAGTTGAAGGCGTCTGTGCTTTCAAATGTGTGTATTGTGTGGTTCTCCATGGAGGTATTTATGCAAACGTGGGCGAACCTCTGGACATACAGACAGGTTTGGATCTCTATCTTTGATTTCCCTGAGACATGTCTGTGGTGGAACTGTGCCCTCCGGCCCTCTTCTCTCTTGCTACCCCATCTGGTTTGTGTCGGACCCTAATTTTCCAATTCTGCCCTTGGAGAAAGAAGAGGGCTGGAGCCAAGGAAAGAGGAGCTCTCCCTCACATCCAGCACACACAGACCTGCTGGCTTTGTTTGTAAACTCCTGGTGGGCAGTGCGGTTTAGGCAGCTCAGCCCGGACCTAAGAGGGGCCCAGACATTCCAGTTGGATGACTTGTGGCTCTGGACAGTTTGATATGGAATTGCTTGTCCCCCGTGTCTGCCCTGGAAAGGGAGTGAGCTCAGCTAGCCTCACCCAGCTAGACTATGGAGCAGGATGCAGGCTCTCTCCTCTCTTTGCCTCCTTGAAAGGGTCTTTATGTGTCAGGGATAGACTTTTTTTTTTAAATTTCACATTTACTTTGTGTTTGGAATCACAGCTTGCAGCTTTCTGGAGTAAAAGAGAACAAGTAGGGTGAAAGGATTTTTGTAGGGGCACTAGGGCCACCGGGAATACTGGAAGGAGTATCCTACTCTCTTCTAAATCTTTCCCCTGCATTATTTGGGGTGGAGGGGCATAGGAAATAATGGCTGGTGCTCAGAAGCAGAAATAGTCCCCCAAAGCTGCAGGCCCATCCCCAGGGCAGGATGTATCCTCTGTCTCTGAGACATTCCTCTGTCCTAGAAGCCTTGAGGAGATGCTGGGCCTAGTAATCTCGATAGATGATAGATGGATAGGGATAGATGGAGAAGAGTCTGAGGATGAGGATGCCAGGAGAGGCTGGGATGGAGAAGGCTTGCAAGACACATCTGTTTCCTTCTCTCACTCCTTACCCAGAGGATCTCACCTTAGACCTTTCTTGCCATAATGCCAACCCCCTAACCCAGAGCCTCAGGCAAGACACCCTTCCTCGGTGCTAGCAGAAGGGTCTTTCTAAATAAGGAAGCTGTGTCCTTTGGAGTCCCTACCTTTTTAGGTGGGAGCTTCCTTTAATATACACACCCTTTTTTGTTGGAATCATTTTCTACACTGGGTAGTCCTGTAGAGTTGGACCTGAAGGACAAGCCCAGCCCCTAGTCTTGCCCATCTCCCAATTCCTGAAGACCGACAGAGTTCAGGGTTATTGGGAAGCTTCCAGGAAATGGAAGAATATGAACTGGGAAACAGAAGGGCACTGTTCCCTGGGGCCTGTAGTCTCTGGCCTCACCATGTCAAAATGAAGAGAGGACATTCCACAATCATTTGCAGTCTTACTTCCATCCACTTTCCCTTCCCCTTCTGGCTAGTACCAGCTGCCCAGTCCCAAGGCTTTCCTCCTTTGGCCTAATTGGTTGGCCTCTTGTTTGTGTTCAGGTTCGCAGCCTGTTGAGGAGCACGTGGTACCACCTGGTGTGTTGTTGTTTCAGTTCTTTTTGCTCAAATTCCCTTGTCCAGGCCACCTACTGAAATCTGCCAGAGGGCCCCCAAAACCTTACCCCACCTTTACTCCCCCCAAACCTCTGTGTTGCTGTCCAGGATCCTACAGGCTGGGGGGGGGGTCCAAGTTGTCTGCCCTCCCTTCCCCCTCCCGTGGCACAATGAAGTACATTTTGGGTTTGCAATTGGATGCCCTCCCCAAGAAGACTTTGAGATCTTTAAAGGTAGGATCCTAGCTGTGAGTTTTCCACGCAGCCCTGACCCACCCAGGCCTGGGGAACACCCAGTGATAAGACACCTAGAATATTTGCTGAATGGATGTCCATTCAGCAAATATGACATAAATGATTTCATTTAAAAAAAAGAACGGCTCAGAGTTTAGAGATCAGGAAACTCCAAAAGGGGAGAGAGCCTGCAATGGCTGTAGATATGGGTTAGAAGCAACCTAGCCATCAGAGTCAAAATTCTAGTTTTCCATCTCAACCCTCTTCTGGGATTCCACACCAGGAGATGCTCGCTCAATAGCACCTCCTACTCCTAGTCAGTTGGGCTAGTTTCGTGTCACCTGGAGCCAGTGGCAGCTGCTATCTGGAGTCTACTCAAGACTGAATATCTGTTCTCAAACCCTGGTCTCATATCCAGAGACCCTTGATTCTTTTTCATTGCCTATAAGACCAGGATCCATCTGGACCATCTCCAGTGAAAGGGAGGCAGTTGTTCTACTAAAAATCTGCTTGCCCCAAGTTTTAGGAATATTCTGGACAAAGGAGGGAAAGAGCATTGCATGAATCACCATGATAAGGGGACCCTGCAGACTCAAACAAAATAAGTTATTCCTTAGCACAGGAGAATAATTCAGTTAACCCCCTCAGAGGCTCCCTGGAATTCAATCCACACTGTTGTTTAGCCCCATTTGTTTCCAAGTTCTTCGCATAAGCCATTGGCTCTCAGGTTAGAGTTCCTTTACAAAAAAAAAAAAAAAAAAGGTCTGACACCATTTAAAACGAACTAACTTGACCACTAGTCTGGATCACTTTTGCCCCATGGAGACTACTTCTCTGGGAATTCAGAGAGTGCTTCTGCTATAAAAATGGTTTTCCAAAGATGGTTTCATACCACTCTGGTTGAGCCAGGACTGCCCATTTGGTTTTTATAGATCAGTCTGTAGTAGTAACAATGATAACCAAGACAATATCAATATGAACAAGCCTTTAGTCTACTTGGTTCCAGGCTGTTTTATTAATTTAATTTGTTACAACTCCTCCTTCCCTCCCTTCCATCCTTCTTTCTTCCCTTCTTTCTCTCTTTCCTTCTTTCTTCCTTCCCTCCCTCTCTCCTTCCTTCTTCCCTCCCTCTTTCCTCTCTCCCTCCTTTATTCCTTCCTTCCTTCTTTTCTCCTCTCTCTCCTTCTCTCTTATTCCTTCCTTCCTTCTTTTCTCCTCTCTCTCCTTCTCTCCCCCCCCCCCCCCCGCCCCACTCTGGTGCCAGTGCCAGGGTTTGAACTCAAAGCCTTCCACTCTTGTTTGGCTTACTTGCTCTCTGAGAAATTTCTACCTGTCTGGCTTCAAACCTGTCCTCCAGATCTCTGCCTCCTGAGTAGTTAGTTTTACAGATGTGAACCACCAGCACCTATCTTGTTTCAACTTTCTCCCCTCCCCCCAGTATGGGACATGAATTCAGGACCTCGCACCCAGCTTGGCTCCACTTTTGGCTTTTTGCTGGTTAATTGGAGATAAGAGTCTATCAAATTAGTCTTCCCTGGGCTGGCTTTGAACCTAAATTCTCAGCTCTCAGCCATTTGACTGGATAGGATTTATAAGCATGGTTGTTAAAATTTTTGAGGTAGTTACTACTAATACTTATTTTACATAAAGAATATGAAGCACAGAGAAATTCAGTAAGCCTCTCAAAGTCACACAAATTGTTTTGGAGTAGTTGGGATTGGAACACGTTTTAAAATTTTTTTGTCTCTAGCCTGTACCTTTAATCTCTGAAGGATGAAGGTTTTTTTTTTTTTTTTTGGTCAGTTGTGGGGCTTGAACTCTGGGCCTGGATGCTGTCCCTCAACTCTTCACCTCAAGACTAGTGCTCTACCACTTGAGCTACAGCACCATTTCTGGTTTTCTGGTGGTTTATTGGAGATAAGAGTCTCACAGGAAAAAAAAAAAGAGTCTCACAGACTTTCCTGCTTGGGCTGGCTTTGAACTTTGATCCTTAGATCTCAGCCTCCTGAGTAGCTAGGATTACAGGCCAGGCAGTGGCATGAGCCACCAGCAACCATCAGGGTGAAGTTCTTAATCAGACTTTCTCCAGGGTTCTTTGAATAAGCTTCAGGAGTTTGGCAGATCCCAGAAATTGTATGTAAAATTTATATAGGAGCACAAATGGGCATGTTTTTCTTGGGTTAGTTGTATAAGACATTGTATTCCCCAAAGGGTTGGAGATCCAGAAAAGGCAAAGGCTAAAATCAGGCCAATGGGGAACAGAGGGGAAGCTGCTCCTCCCAAGCTTAGGGGAGTAAAGAACCAGCTACTCCAAAATGCAGGCTGCACTCCAAAGCCTGCTTTTGAACCTACCCTGCTTTCATTACCCAGACCTGGCTCTGGAGAGGACAGCTAGTGAAGAGAGGTTAGGGTTTGAAACGTCCCTTCCTGACTCCCCTCCCTACTTCTTTTGTGAACTGAATTCCTTGGGTATGCACTATCAAGGGGCCCTTCCACTTGGACCAGACCAACCTTCCTGGCACTTCATCCCTGCATGGAGGGAAGAATTGACTGTCCTTTGGAAGTGGAAGAGCATAGACAGGCCACTAAGTGACATAGATAGGTGAGGGTGAGAGGATTTCCTAGAAGGTGCCAAGGTCCAGGTGGTTATACAATTCAGCCTCCAGAATAGCCTCTGTTTTGGTCTCCAGCTTTTGCTTTCTGAGCCAGAATGATCTGTCCCTTTTCCTCCTAGAGTTCCTTGCCCTGTGGTTCGTGCCCAATCATCCCTTTGGGGCAATTTTTCCTATCCTATCTATATCCTCAGTACACTCCCTCAGGGTCTCATTGCCAGAAACAGAAACACATTGGTATGTCTGTCTGCCCTTCCACCGCTCTTTTCATCTGGCTCTGAGATTGGTGAGAATGGTACCTCAATCTCTCTGTGCCCCTATGCCAGCTTGGGATACATCAAGAGCTCCTCAAACATTTGTTGGATGAATAAACTAACTGGATAAATAAAAGACAAAGAAAGAACCAGGCACAGAACTTAGCTTATATCCCAGAGAGAAGGCCAGGGGCTCAAGTGTAGGGTAGGTGTGTTGCTTTTGCCAGCTGCATGCAGATGTGTGAGTCACTCTTGCTGCTCACATCTCCAACATTTACAGAGGCACACAGACCTCTTTTTTTGGGGGGAGAGGGTGTGGGTGAGGACTGGCTTCTGGATCCAGCTGGGATGCTGTTGTCTGACTTAGAAATGGACTTAAAAACAACAGGATTGGGCTGGGAAGGTGGCTCAGCCGTAGAGCGCTTTCCTTGCATGCATGAGACCCTGGGTTCAATTCCTCAGCACCACATAAGCAAAAAGAAAAAAAGCCAGAAGTGGTGCTGTGGCTCAAGTGGTAGAGCGCTAGCCTTGAGCTGAAGAGCTGAGGGACAGCGCCCAGGCCCAGAGGTCAGGCCCCAAGACGGGGACCCCCCCCCAAAAAAAATAAAAACAGGATTAATTTCCCATCATGTGTTGGGCCCTGAAGTAGATAGGAATGGACAAAGATGGAGGCAGAGTGAGGGGCAGGCAAAGAAACAGATACATATCTCCTACAAGTCCAGGGAGGCTGTTGTTAGGATAAAGGAACCCTAGTTCCTTGAGTGGATAAATCCTGGTTCTGTTCCCAGTGGAAGTGGCATTTGAGTTGAACTGGAAAAGAAAATGAAGAAGCATGTGAGTGAGTGCAGAAGCAGGGACCATATTCTGGAAGAAAGGGACATTGCCAAGCAAAAACAAAACAAAACAAAAAAACAGAGAAGGAAGCCCAGAAGGAGCCAGAACGCCCCATACCTCCTCGCGGTGTTGCCTGGTTTGGGAGGAAACCTAGTAGTGCCTGCTGCAGCCCTGGCAGTCTAAAGTCTGGGGCAAGGACTATGTATGGGGCTTGCAGGTTGAATAGAGGCTGCATTCTGCCCTTGTTTGTTACCTCCAAGCTCCAAGAGCAGACTTTCTCCCTTTCTCCGTCTCTGTCCCAGTGCACCCAAGAACCTCCCTTCCCCGCCCCCCCCCCGCCCCCGGGGGTGGATGTAAAACCGCTAATAGTAGCCAAGGCATCTTAGTGCCTTTGGAAAGGCACAAGGTGCAGCCCAGGCAGCAGGGTCTGGGTTAGGTTCTGTGGAAAGGCGGAGGGGATGGAAGGGGGAGAGGCCCGGAGACCGAGGAGCCCCACTACCCAGCTAGGCGGAGGAGCCAGAAAGGCCTGAGTCAGGCTTCTCGTAATAAACTGCACGTGAATAATTCAGCAGCTGCGCAGGGGCTCATTGCATTAGCGCCTCAGCCGCCTGTGCCTCCCCTTCAGTCCCTGCCAAGAGGAGGGGGGCCACTAACTTAGAGGAGAGACCCCCTGCCTGTCCATATCCTGGATTAGGCCAAGTCACTTCCCAGCCAGCAAGTCCCCAACACCCTCCACCTCCACTAGTCAGGAGAATTGGGTCGGCTGTCCCAGCTCCAGAGCCCCCGACCCCAGCCAGAGAAGACAAGCCCAACCAATGGAGGCCAGAATAGGGGTAAGCAAGGATCCAGGCGTCCTGCCCGATGAAAGCCTGGCACATGAAGTGTTCACCCGCGTGGGGAGCGTGGGGCATGATGGTTCTAAACAAAATGGGAAGAGCGGCTGAGTCTCGTTCTGAGTGCTCGGATCCTGGCGCGGCTTCGTCTTTGCCGGGATTTTTCCTTGCTGTTGAAGTGAAGCAAGCACCCCACCGGCTCTGAACCCTAGGTTCCCTGGCTTGTATTCCGCGCGCCCCCCACCATACCCTTGGGGGGCCTGGGTCCAATTCTAGCCAGATCAGACGCCTCTGCCTCGGGGGCCACAGCTCTCTCCCCATGCAGGGAGGGGAGCAGCGTGGACTCTGGTTTTACTCCTCATGGAGATGGCATTTGAGTTGAACTTTGAAAAATCAGAAGCATTAGGCTTCTTGGAGAGGTTAAGTGTGTAGCACCAAAACCGGAAACCTTATTTCGTTAGAGCGGAACCATCTCCCTTTGGCCTTTCCTGCTTCCCACATGTCCCTAGAATCCTGATTGCAAAGGATGGAATTCATTCCATCTCACACCCACCAATGCCTCCAAATCCATCCATTCTTCCAGCTCCTGCCCACATCTTCCACTTCCCACTGCCACTTAGTGAGTCTCCTGCCAACCCCAGCACAATGGAGCTGGTCTCAGGAGACAGCTCCCCTCTGCCTTGCCCCCCCCTTCACCTCTGCCACTATCCCTGCCTCCCCCTCTTTATTTTCCTCTTTCCTTCATCATTAAGTATTTCTTCCACTGATTTTTCTTCATCCATTCGTTGTGAGCGGCACCCCCCAGGAAAGCCTAGACTTAACCCTGCTGCTCTTGGCTCATGGCCAAGCTCCACAAGCTTCCAGAACACTCATCAGGACAACTAAGATGTCTTCACTCACAGGTGGGGTGTGCTGAAGGCACCTGGACCTCACAGGATTCCACCATGTGCCAGCTGTGTGATTTTAGGTAAGTCCAGTCTCTGAGCCTTGAGGATACAAAAAGCAGGAGGTTTAGGGAAGGTGAAGGGAGATTACACTTTCCTTTGGGGTGCTTACCTTTGGGGCTTAAGGGATGGGGCGGGAGTAAGGAGAGAATTGTAGATTGAAATGGCTATTTACTTTAACGAATATTTCCTGAGCAATTGGCCGTTCCTGCTGTTGCTAATTTTTCTTACAGCCATTGGGTGCCACACATTTGAATCCTTCAATCCATTCCATGTCTCCACTTTGTCAAAAAGGAAACTGAGGTTGTGGTACCATGGCTCTGGTCAGTCCCCACATTCCCAGTGAGTTCCGGTCTAGATCGTATTCAGAGCTCAGGCTTAGATCTAGTGTGGGGTAGGGGTGGGGGAACTAAGCAGAGAGAAGTTTGGGAAAGTTTTGGAATTATTTTTTCGTTCTTTTCTCTTTCCTTCCTTCTTTCCCTCCCTCCCTCCCTCCCTCTCTCCCTTCCTCCCTCCCTCCCTCCCTTCCTTCCTTCCTTCCTTCCTTCCTGTGTGTATACTTGAACTCAGGATCTCACACTCTCACTGGGCTTTTTCTTCTCACAGCTGGCACTGTACCACTTGAGCCGCATTTCCAGTCCAGCCTTTTGCTGATTAATTGGATACAGAGCCTCGAAGTCTGTGTGTGTGTGTGTGTGTGTGTGTGTGCCTGCACTAGCTTCACACCATAATCCCTGAGGTCTCAGCCTCAAGTAGCTAGAATTTCAGGAAGTGAACCACTGGTGCTGAGCAGAGATTCTTATTTTCAAGTAAACGATTTTGGCTGATACTAGAGAAGGATGAAAGTGAGACCTAATAAACGACTTTCTGCAAGTTATGAGACATAACTGCTGGCATCAGGACCAAGATAGAAACCATCAGTCCTGGATTTGTTCTTAGAGCCTGCCCAGCCTCTCACAAATCAGTCCATCCTATGTCCTATGGGGACTATGTCCTACAGTTCTGGACCCAGGGGAGAAGGAACACATGGCCAGTAGTTTCAGAGGATCCAAGAACTCTTATTCTCCAGATGTACCTATCTGAGGGCAGATTTCCCCCAACAGCAGAGATCTGCTAGCTGTAGGGCAGCAAATAGAAGTTGGAGACTGGGACCTTTTTGATGGCAAGAAAGGGCTGAAGTCCTCCTCCCTGGTGACCCCATCCAGAGCCCCAGCTGCGGGGTCGCCCAGTGACAGCCCCAACAGGCCAGGCGTTCCTCGCCACGAGCCCCATTATGTTGTATTTATGTTTCACTTTATTGTTTTCTTCCCCTCTCTTATAATGGTCTTACTCTGGGGGAGGCAAAGGATATAATATATTCATCTTTATTATACCAAATCTGTGTGAAGCATTTAATAAAATGCTGTTTCCACACAGCCAGGGATATTAGTGTGAGCCCTTCTTAAGTTAATGCTCCTGTACAGTGGCGTCTCGGCCACAGTGCCTACTGCTGTCAGGACAAGGCAAGTGCAGGCCCTGGCCGACTTGCGACCTGTGTCCGTCCGCCCTGGGCCCTGGGTGCCAGCACATCCCACTGTCTCCCCCTTCCTAGCGTGCCTCTTCTTGACTGCTGGAGATCCAGGCTGGCAGGAAGGACTCACAAGAGATGAGGTCAAGTTCCTCCACCTTCCTAACCCTCAATGAGCTCCTTGGTTTGTGCCTATGAAAAAGGCAAGAATTCCATCACTGCCTCCCTCATGGGGCTCTTGGGAGTCTGAGGTGAGGGTGGACAGCGTTTTATAAAGAGGAAAGAAAAATTCAATGATCTGAGAAGAGGGGATATATGAGGGCCAAAGAAGAACCAGGAGGCTACAGGAATGGTTCCAGACAACTTGTATCAAACTAGACCCCAGGGGAGCAAATAGGGAACTTCAGTTGGAGGGGAGCCCAGGTTTTTCAAACCCACCTCAAGCTGACTCCCAGTGAGTGATGACCATCAAACCTAGAAGATATATTATTAGTAGTAGTAGTATTTAGTTGTACAAAAGGGTTACAGTTCCATAAGTCAGGCTATCAGTGCATCTTGGTTAATTGTCATCTTCGTTCTTCCCCATTTCTAGAAAGGATCAATTCAAGGACCCCTGGCTCTTGAATAGCCTTACATACAGGCTGGAAATTAGTCTGTTAAAGTGCCATTTACACTTAGCAAATAGAGCCTCAGCAAGATCAGTGGCTCAATTGAGATGGCTGAATAGGAAGTAGTGTAGCAGCCCACATCTCCCAGATTGCCCGTCTCTCCTTCCCTAGCCTTCCTATTCTCTACATACATAGAGGGCAGCAGATAGAAGTTGGAGACCTTTTGGGTGGACAGGGATACCATATGTATCCTCAACAGTTTTCCATGGCCCATGAATCTGCCTTACACACACACACACACACACACACACACACACACACACACACACACACACACACACACCTGGAGATGCTGACAGGAGGGAGAATCAGACTATAACCAGGCTCACTGCCCAATCTTCTTCAGTGCTACAGCCTAAGTGCTTTGAGGGCTCAGATTTGGTCTAACTTATGCTGCTTGCGCCAAGGTTCTAGGAAGAACTCAGGTCAGGCCAGGAAAGCAGGAAAACTTGGACAGGAGAGGCTTGAAAGGGGCAAGTGATCCTCCCTGACTACTACTAATTCCCTTTTAAATCTCAGTCCTTCTCTAAGGCAGAAGCTGCATTAGGTCATCCACATGCTGAGGGCTGTTGGGGAGGCTCACTTCGAGGTTGATGGGACTGGAGGAATCTAACAGCTCCCACTTGGGACTAAGTAGAGAAGAAAAGCAGAGTGAGGAATAGAGCTGGTCAAGTAAGATGCCTGGAGCCCCAGATTCAAGGAGATATTTGCTCTCCATGTTGCTCCCCTTAAATTTTGTGCCTTCAGCAATTGACTAAGCCTGCCCTTATCCCAACTTTGCTGTGTGGTTCGAGGAGATGGGATCATGACCTGAAAAATGCTGAACAGGGACTAGGAGTCTAAATTCAGCTCATCCTGTGAAGGGCTTTTTGAAGGGGGAGGTGTGGACAATGGAAAGAACTGCTTTGGGTGGGAGTGAGCTTCCACCTCCATTGGAGTATGCAGGTGGAGTACAGAACCTGCTGAAGAGGATGCTAATCTCAGGTTTAGAAGCAGCAGCATCTTCCCCATTTAGCTATCTCTTGTTTTGTGTTAAGTAACAGCTGAATTCACATTATCTTAAAAAATGTATATAATTAATTTGGCTGAGATTAGTCTCTAAACTCCTGAGCCTTTTCAAGTTCTAAGAGTCTATTGAAGGACTGGGAATGTAGTTTAGTGGTAGAGTGCTTGCTAGCATGCATGAAGCCCTGGGTTTGATTCCTCAGTACCACATAAACAGAAAAAGCCAGAAGTAGTGATGTCTTTCAAGTGGTAGAGTGCTAGCCTTGAGCAAAAAGAGCTCAGGGACAGTGCCCAGGTCCTGAATTCAAGCCCTAGTACTGGGGGGGGGGGAAGCAAAAAAAAACCCAAAATAAAAAACAAAACAAAACAAAAAGTCTATGGAGCACATTGGCCAACTTGGTTGGTTCATTGCATGGTAGTTATTTGTACATGGATTTAGCTCATTTTATATTTATTTTTATATATATATATATATACACACACACATATCTATTTAATTAATTAATTTTTTATGGGGCTTGAACTCAGGGCCTTGGCTCTGTTCCTGAGCTTTTAGCTCAAAGGTAGCTCTCTACCATTTGAGTCACAGCTCCACTTCAGTTTTCTGGCAGTTAATTGGAGATCAGAGTCTCATGGTTTTCCTGAGGTGGCTAGTTCTAAACCTTGATCCTCAGAACTCAACCTCCTGAGTAGCTAGGATTACAGGAGCGTGAGCCACCAGTGCCCAGCTTCATGGCCTGTATTAATGAGTAAGCTCTTCAATGGCAGAATCCAAATCTAATCGCTCCCCCCAGCGATTAATTATTATTATCATTATTGTTATTACTATGCAGCTGTACAAAAGTACAACTCAGTCTCTGAGTACAATGCTTCTCTTGGTTAATGTCACCCCCTTCCCTCATTCCCCCCTATTTCTCCCTTTCTGTCCCACTCTAAAGTTATGTACTTCATTTTTTCACAATGTATATTGACTATATTTGTTATATTTAAGCTCATTTTATTGATTTTTCTCTCCTACTCCATGCCAAGTGTAGGTCTGGGCATACAGCAGGTATTTAATATCTGTGTTCTTAACAAAATTATGAGTAAATCATGATCTGGGAGCTGTTTGTCTATCTGGCCATCTGCCTTCCAGGCTGAGTCTGGTAGAACCACAAAGTAGCCACTGGAAGAATGTGGACCAGCACAGGTCTGCCTGGGCAGAAGAACTCAAGGCTCAAACTGGACAGACCTCATGAGTAGCTCTTCAGAGAGGGCAGTGGCCTCTGAGAGATAAGAGCAAGGAAGGGTTCTGGATCCAAGAAGTCTAACTGGGGCTGGAGGTATGGCTCAGCAGTACAGTATCTGCCTAGTAAGTCTGAGGTGCTAAGTTTAAACACCAGTATCAACACACACACACACACACACACACACACACACACACACACACACACACACACACACCAGTTCATTAAAAAGGCTTGAGGTATGATGCTGTAGAGTATCTGCCTACAATCACTAGGTCTTGAGTTCAAACCCCAGTACTAACCAAAACAAAAAGAAATCTGCATAGCAGAGCTGAGTCTAGAAGGACTGACTAAGTGGCTGGAAGGAAGAAATAGCAAGTTCTGAGTTGGAGTGAGGAAGCAGCAACGGAGCAGAGACAGGACTGTCCACAATCGTTTTGAGGAACAGACAGGCTGATCTGGAAGATGGATGACAAGCAAGAAAAGATGTTTTTGGAATGCTTTGGTTGTCCAGGCTCAGAAGTAGAAACCAGAAAATGAAATTCAGAAATCAGGGTTCATATCCTAAAGCCCAGAAACCAGGATTTAGAACTCAATTCAAGGCAAACGTTCAGTCTTGTCCAAAGCTATTCCATTAGTTGGTAGAACTGTTCAACATGGTGACTCCATACTCAAGGTGTATGACTCTGTGGGACACAAGATGAACTTTTCTAATAGGCTTAGCCAAGAAGTCCAGGCTCAGAGCCAAGCGCTAACCCCGGTCTGTCTGGGGCCTGCACTCAAGAGCTAACATAACTAGTCTGGGGTCCCTTGAATTAAAGCCTGAAGTCTAGCATCAGGTCCCTCCCAGGCAGCCTGAGCTGGGGATCACAGTATCTACCCACACCAGCCCTACCTCCATCCTCTGGTACAGGTGGGACCTGAGATTGTAGCTGGACCCAGCTGGGCCAGGATGCTGGAGGGTGGAGCTATGGTGTCTGTGGCGTTGCCAGCTGAGCCAGTGTGTAGGCGTTGCTGTGCAGGCCTGTCACGGAGCACAAGCCTGCCAAGGAGCCGGAGCGCTGTGCCGCGTGGAGGGTGTCAGGGGTGGTATTGTCGGCGCACAAATGCTCAACTTTATGTACTTTTAACTAGAGGTGTAACAGATGGCCCCGTTTCTGTCCAAGCCAGGGAGACTGGTGCCCATTCTGGCTGCAGCCAATCAATCGCACCACTCTGGGGGGAGCTGCAAGCTGGGCTGGGAGGCCTGGAGCCAGCAATCGCAAAAGGCTGTCTGCTCGGGCTGGCCCAGCACTGCCTCCGCCAGCCGCTCAGCCATGGGCCCAGGAGGTAGGAGGACAGGCAAGTGACAGCCTTGCCTGGAGCCTGCTCAGAGGTCAGTCTGCGAGGGACAGCCTGAATCCACTTGTCAGGCCCTAAATGGCCAATGAAGGCAGTCAAGCCCCCAACTCACCCCACTTGGTCCTCATTATCTGTTTCTGCTCAACATCTACCCCCCAGCCCAAAGCCTGATTGACAGTGCTTCAACTTCCTAATTCTGCATTTGCTGGATTGTGGATATCAGCCATTATTTGGGACAGGGGTCTGGGTGAGCTGTGGCGTCACTGGAGAAATAGGGATTATAGTGGGTTTCAAGAAAAGCCCAAGATTGTGAGAAAAGACAAAAGAGTCCTCAGCAGTCCCAGAGTTCTCAGTCAACAAACACTTAGCAAAAGCCAAGCCCTCTATGAAGCATAAATAACACATCATTCCTATCCTTGAACACTCCCAGGGAGGGGGAGGAAGCTAGACAAATGCACAGGTAACTGGGGGCGGGGGAGAGATAAAATTCACAAATCTGCAAAATGACTGTGAAATCCAGAGTGAGAATAGTTAACCCTGCTTGAACAATCCAGAGATGATGCCAGCACCTGAGCTGACCCAGGTAGGAATTTTCCAAAAAGTACTTGGAGATAAGGGCACCTGAACAGGAAGGGAAAGCATGCACAGAGACATAGTAAGGAAGCACAATAAAGATAAAGGTCTGGGGCCGGGAATGTGACTTGGTGGTAGAGTGCTTGTCTCGTATGTATGAAGCCCTAGGTTCCATTCCTCAGTACCACCTACACAGAAAAGGCTAGAACTGGCACTGTGGCTTAAGTGGTAGAGTGCTAGTCTTGAGCAAAAAAAAAAGCTCAGGGAGAGTTCCAGGCCCTGAGTTCAAGCCCCAGGACTGGCAAAAAAAAAGGTAAAGGTCTGGAAAAATGCAGGTGCAACTGGGGCTTGGAGTACAAGAAGCACGTACAAGAAGCATAGAGAGGATAGGTTGGACAGGGCAAAGGACAGGCCTGGACCCCTTCCCACAGCTTGGGAACCTGACCTAGATAGTTGCCCTTCTGTCACTGACTGCCCCTTATTCTGGGTCTAGAGAGAAGGATAAAAGGAATAGGGCAGGCCTAGCCCTATATATGCAAGGCAGGAAACCCTTGTTCATTAGTCCCTCATGGCCATACTAGTCCTGCCTTCCTTCTTTCATATGTTGAGGAACAAACAATGAACCTATTCTTCACTAACTGTGGACTGTGTGAACTTCTGAGCCTCCTAAAAGCAGCCTTCCAAAGCTTCACTAGACGGTCAGGAACATCTGTAATCCTAGCTATTGAGAAGGCTGAGAATTGTGAGGATTGTGATTTGAAGCCAGCCTGGGCAGGAAATCCTGTTGTTTTTCCTTTTATTTTATTAATTTTATTTATGTTTTTGTTTATGTGGTATAGCGGAATCGAACCCAGGGTCTCATGCATGTTAGGCAGCACTCTACCACTAAGCCACATTCCCTGCCCCTTTGTAAGACTTTTATCTCCAGTTAACCACCAAAAGGCTAGAAGTAGAGCTGTGGCTCAAGTGGTAGAACACCAGCCTTGAACACAAAAAAGTAAAGGACAGTGCCCAGGTCCTAAGTTCAAGTGGATACACGTCTCTCTCTCTCTCTCTCTCTCTCTCTCTCTCTCTCTCACACACACACACACACACACACACACACACACACACACACACAGCACAAAAATACAACCAAACTAAACTATCACTAGAATTTGGACTTCATTCACTCAATCCATCATTCATTCACTGAGCATTGTATATCAGCTGTGTATAAAGCCAGGTAGAAAACCAAGGCACACAGACTATCACTGTAAAGCATGAGGGCTACAAGTCTAGGTACAGGGGATGAATCCAGTTTGGACAAAGCCTTTTCCTTTGCAAGAAGTAAGTGTTCACCTTGAGTAACTACACAAGAAGCAAGGCATTCGAACTGAAGCACATGGTTGGTCATTGGAACTGGGCCATGGAAGTGGTGGGGACAGAGAAAACTCTAGGAACAAGCTTCTCCCTCCTGATAAGGCTCAAGGAAACCCCACAGGGTCTCACTTTTATTTCTACATCTTTCCATTCTTACTAGTGACATTAATTGATATTGTTGTCGTCTGTGGTTACAGGAGGAGGAATAATCATATGTACAACCCCTGTGTCAGATGCACTGATGTCCATGTTCATCTCAGTTAATTCTTTCACTGTGAGGCTAGCTAATATCACTATCCCATTTTACATATGAGAACACCAAGGCTCAATGAGGCTAGATCACTTTCCCATGTTCAAGCTGGGAAGTGATGGAATCAGGATTCTCACTCAGGTTGGCCTCTGAGGCCCAGTCTATAACTGCTTCTGACCCCTGTGCGGCAGCAAGAGCTTCCTCATAATTTCTCATAACCGTGACTTGCATTTGACCAGCCGGCCTCTCTGAGTCTCTCTCTACATCACCTCTGCTAACGGCTCTAGACTCTCAGTATTTCACAGTTCAAATTCCCAGGAGAGGAAATCAGACTGGCCCAGCTCATCTTTTAATGCCAGGCCACACTGTAAGCAGCTGCCCAGCCAAATTGCTGGCTGGGAGTGGAGCCATGTGCACTCAGACCAGTAACTTTTAAGGGAGCAAAGTATAGAAGTAATTCATATTTAAGAGGACCTGCAAGGTACAGGAAAGGATGGGGGAACCTTCATGGATAGTTTAAGGTTTAAGTCTTAAAATAAGAATAGGGATGGAGGAGCAGAGTTGGAGACAAGGAGCTCCTGAGAGAAGAACCAGCATGAACACAGGAATGGCAGGTGGCTAGCAAGAGACACGGTTAAGGACTCATGCATGTTAGCGTATCAAGAGAGTAGATACATGCAGGGGAGCAGTGGAGGGCAGGCTGGAAAGGTAGGACTCAAATATAAGCATGAGGAGTTTGAACATAGTTCAGTAGGAGTCACAAAAGGTCTTTGAAAATTGAGAGGAACATCATCAAATGTGCTCCTGGAAGGGAAATAATATATACACCTAGAGACATTCCAGTTTATACCTGCTGTCCGACTGCATTTCTTTCTTCCTTTCTTCCTTCCTTCCTTCCTTCCTTCCTTCCTTCCTTCCTTTCTTTCTTTCTTTCTTTCTTTCTTTCTTTCTTTCTTTCTTT
>NW_012267252.1:4795674-4861845 GCF_000151885.1 Dipodomys ordii
TTCCTTCCTTCCTTCCTTCCTTCCTTCCTTCCTTTCTTTCTTTCTTTCTTTCTTTCTTTCTTTCTTTCTTTCTTTCTTTCTTTCTTTCTTTCTTCCTTTCTTCCTTTCTTCCTTTCTGCTTTTCAGCTCAAGTCTAGTGCTCTACCACTTGAGCCACAGTGCCACTTCCAGCTTTTTCTGTTATGTGGTGCTGAGGAATGGAACCTAGGGCCTTATGCATGCAAGGCAACCACTCTACCACTGAGCCACCTTCCCCGCCCCTACAGTTATTTGTTTTTTATCATAAATTATTTTTATTTTACAGAACCTTATTATTTGTAAGTAGTTATACAAAGAAGTTTGAATTCAACAAATCAATTTATAAGCACAATGCATCTTGATCAGTGTCACCCCTATTTTCCCAATCCCACCTATCCCCTCAGGTTATATGGTTCCATTTTCACATATTACAGAGTCTTCTTTCACATTTGAAAGCATCCTGATTTAGCCACGCATGGGGCATTTCTATAATCCCAGCACTCAAGAAGTGTTGCAGGAAAGTGGAGAGTTTAAGGCCATCCTAAGCTATACATCAAGAACTAACTAACTAAACAAATAAATAACCAAAGGCCTACTAGTGTGACCAGTAAAGTGTATGGTTGGCTTTAGAGTGGGTGGGCTATTGTTATGGTAGGATAAGTGTGAAAGTGGCAAGTTGAAAGACACGATGGATGTGGATAAAGAAGTGTCACAGTCTGAGAAGGGACAGGCCAGATGGACAAAGAAAATAGAACATCAAATGATATGAGCAAGAGACAAGGCCAGTTTAATTCTGGCCAGAGCTGATAGTGGAATAGACTGGGGAGACAGGGAAGGAGGAAGGTGTTTTCTAAGTTTCTGAGTGCCCAGCTTGGTTGAAAGAATGGTGGAAGTCTGAAGGCCAGACATGTTGGAAATAGGAGACGGAGGTACAATAGTTGTGGTTACAATAGTTTAGGTATTCCTGAGAGATTTCAAGGTGCTCAGCAGAAAACTGGAGATTCTAGACCAGGAGTCAGAGATGTCAGAAGTTCTTCCAAACACATAGCTTGTGAAAGCTAGGAAAATGATGAGCTTGCTTGAGAGAGAACAGAGTAAGACTATACACTGAATCCTGGGCGATCCCTATATGTAAGATGTTGATGAAGGAAAGAAGTCAGAATGACTAAAAAGGAGTCATTGGGAAGTTAGGAAGAAAACAGGGAGTGAATGGCCTGGAGAAATCTTTTCATGGAAGTGTTTTAGGGAGAGAACTGATATCAAATCTTTTGGAGCATTTGGTGAAGAGGACAAAGTAAATGGCCTGTTAGGTTATTCCCAGATTACAGTGACAGTAAGAAGCTATCCCATGGCGAGGGTATTGAGTGAAGTGCGAATGGCCAAGAGGTGATTGGGGTGACTACTTACTCAAAATTTGTCAAGGAGCAAGTTGAAAGGCAAGAGAGACAAGATGTGGGAGAGGATGCTGATGGAGAAAGTTTTGAGCAGCTTCTTTGGTAAGAAGGAACTTTTCCTCCTTAGAAACAGGAAGGAATAGTAAGTGACAATCCAGAGGAATGCTGAGGTGGGGTAGTGGGTTTCAGGATAGATAGGGAAGGTAACATTATTTGAAGCACAAGCTTCATATTCTTGGTCAAGTTACAAGGACAAGGAATTGAAGGATTGCAAAGTCTGAAGTGGTTGTGAAACTGGCATGCAGGATCATGTATGGATGAAGAGAAAGCATTTTTCTTTACCCTTCCAAATGCTGATGAATGATGAGATGAGACAGAATGAATGAGCTAGGATTTTTTTTTTTTTATGCCAGTACAGAAGCTTGAACTCAGGAGCTGGGCACTGTCTCTTAGCTTTTTTGTTCAAGGCTGATGCTCTACCACTTGAACCACAGTTCCACTTCTGGCTTTATGGTGGTTAATTAGAGATCAGAATCTTAATGGACTTTCCTGTCTAAGCTGGCTTTGAATCTCAATAATCAGATCTCAGACTCTTCAGTAGCTAGAATTGCAGGTCTAAGTGCTCAGCTCTAGTTTTGAAAAAAAAAATTTTTTTTGGGGGGGGGGAGTCGGTTGTAGGGCTTGAACTCAGGGACTGAGTGTTGACCCTGAGCCTCTTTGTGCTCAAGGCTACTGCTCTATCACTTAAGCCACAGTGCCACTTCCACTTCTAGCTCTTTCTGAGTAGTTTATTGGAGATAAGAGTCTCATGGACTTTCTTGCCTGGCTGGCTTTAAACCACAATCTTCAGATCTCAGCCTCCTGAGTAGCTAGGATTACAGGCGTGAGCCATGGTGCCGGCACCTGTTGTCTTTTTTTCTTAAAGAACATTCAAATAATTAAAGTAAAATAACCCATATTTCTACCCTTCAGAAATGACCATTGGTAATACGTTGGTGAATACTCTTATTACATTTCTTTAGCTTATGAACAACAGAAATTTATTTCTCACAGTTCTTAAGGCTTGGAAATCCAACTAGCTGGTAGATTTGGTATCTTGTAAGACCCTGTTTCTTATAGATGGTGACTTCAAGTTGAATTTTTGCATAGTACAAGAGTTATATATACATTTTAAAAGCCAAAATAAGCTAGGTGCCAGTGGCTTGTGCTTGTAATCCTAGCTACCCAGGAGGCTGAGATCTGAGGATCACAGCTCAAAGCCAGCCTGGGCAGGAAAGTTCATGAGACTCATCTCTAATTAATTACTAAACAGCCAGAAGTGGAACTGTGTTTCAAATGGTAGAGTACTAGCCTACCTCAGGGAACATGGCGAGGCCCTCAATTCAAGCCCCAGAACCAGGACACACACACACAAACACACACACACATACACACACACACACACACACACACACATACACACACAGCATACACAGAGGAAAAGGATCACATTATATATACATAATGGTTTTAAATGTTTTTTGTTTTTGTTTTTGGTCATGGGGCTTGAACTTTGGGCCTGGGTGTTGTCCCTCAGCTTTTCAGCTCAAGGCTAGTTCTCTACCACTTGAGCCACAGCACTACTTCTGGTTTTCTGGTGGTTTATTGGAGATAAGAGTCTCATGGACTTTCCTGCCCAGACTAGCTTTGAACTGCAATCCTCAGATCTCAGCCTCCTGAGTGTCTAGGATTACAGGCGTGAGCTACTGGTGCCTGGCTTAAAATAAGTTTTAATATTACAATACTTTTTGATATACAGAAAATTTGCGAAGAAGCCAGGTGCCAGTGGCTCACGCCTGTAATCCTAGCTACTCAGGAGGCTGAGATCTGAGGATCGAGGTTCAAAGCCAGCCCAGGCAGGAAAGTTCGTGAGACTCTTATCTCCAATAAACCCGCTAGAAAACCAGAAGAGGTGCTGTGGCTCAAGTGGTAGAGAGCTCGCCTTGAGCTGAAGAGCACAAGGACAGTGCCCAGCCCAGGGTTCAAGCCCCATGATGGACAAAAAAATAAAATTGAGAAGATAATACAGGGAGTTTCCATATACCCCTCACCTGCTGTTAACATATTACATTACCACAATATATTTGTCAGAGCTAAGAAACCAGCATTACTACATTATTAGTAACTGAACCCCAGATTTGATTTGGTTTTCACTAGCTTGTCTACTGATACACTTTTCTTCTTCCAGGATCTAGTCCAGGACTCCACACTGCAGTTAGTATCTATACTGCTTTGCAACCTGCTTGACTTCTTCAGTGTGATGCAGTGAATGCCTTTCAACAATGCTAAACACTCTTCCACACCGTTGTTTTAATGGCTATGTGGTATTCTGTTGATGACTGTACCATTGCCAATCCCTACTGTGGGATGTTTAAGTTGTTTCCAATTTTTCACTTTTATAAACAAGGCTGAGATGAGCCCTTGAAGCTAAATTGTCTGGACTGTCCCAGTTTATGTCCTTACAATAATTTCCTAAGCAGGACCTTACTGGGGCAGAAGGGATCCATCGTACTCAACTTCTCTTCTCAAAGGTTCTACTCACTCATCATCATGCCAGCATCACTTGGGCCTATCTTCTTTCTTTTATAGTACTGGGAATTGAACCTAGTGCCTCATATATGCTGATGAATTCTTTGAAGTTTGTGTCTAGGGAGGTGTGTGGGTAAAGACAGATCTTTAAGAGGGGCTGTGTCAATATCAGATCTTCTCTCTCAAATATGTTCTTCTCCACGCTACCAACCCAGAATGCAGTTAGCAGCCAGGGTGGGGATGGAGTATGGCCCCTGAGCTTGGGGGACATCTCCTGAGCTGAGAACTGAGGAGGGGGCTTAGACAGCTGCCAGGGCTTTGTTCTTTTGCCAAGAATTGAGCTGACAGGGAGGGAAGGGATGAGGAGAGGCTGTAATGGGAGAGGGAACCCTCTTCTACCCTCATGAAAGCCGAGAGGGCAGCTCCCTGAGCCAGCAGGGGGGCGGGAGTGGAGGGGGGAAGCAGACGGACTGGGAGAAACGTAACCTCCTGGAGACGCATGCTCCACTTCAAGCTGCAGGCATTAAGGATGAAATATCTCCTGAGCAACAATTCATCTCTAACTGGGAGGAGAGGGACTCGCTGACATTTAGCTGTGATCAGGGGCTGCCCATGCCTGTCTCCAGAAGCCTAACAGGAGCATGGCTGCATGTGTGCACAAGGGATTCTGTGTGTGTACACACACATGCACACATGCGCCAGGGCATGAGGGACTCTGCGGCTATAGTGAAGTAGTGAGTATGTGGATAGCATGGTGTATATGAAATGATAGATGATGGAATGTGAACAATAGGGGTGATTGTCAGGAGGCTGTGTGCACATTGTGAGAATCTGCATGTGTCTAGGTGTGTGTAAGTCATGACTGTATCAGGATATTGGAACCTATGTGAGTCTGCATATGATGTTCAATATACATGGCGATTGTGCAATACAAAGGTATTGTGTGACACTGTTTGTGATGGTGGGATAAATGCTGACATTGGCCTTGAACTTGATGAGACTGGGTATGAGAGATAACAGAATACATACTGGCTCTTAGCTTCCATAAAGACCCTTGGTGAGAAGTGGGAGACCTTGCCTGCCTCCACAGTCTTGTTATATAGCTCACACTGGCCTTGAACTCACAATCCTCTTGCCTCAGTCTCTGAATGCTGGGATTACAGGTAAATATCATCATACCTGGCCCCCACTCTCATTTCTTACAATTTAATTGAGTTTTCTCTATTATGTCACTATGATTTTTAATGTTTTAACTTATGTCAATGTAGTTTTTTTATTTGTTTGCTTTTTGTTGGCCTTGGGGCTTGAACTCAAGGTTTGGGCACTATCCCTGAGCTTTTCGCTCAAGGCTAGCACTCTACCGCTTTGAGCCAGAATGCCACTTCTGGTTTTCTAGTGGTTAATTGAAGTTAAGAGTCTCATAGAATTTCCTGCTGGGGCTGGCTTTCAAAGAATCCTCAGATCTCATCCTCCTGAATAGCTAGACTTACAGGTCAATATCAGTTTGATGCCCCTCACCCCCCACTAGGCTATAAACTTCATGGGGCCTAGGACCACATGTCTAGGTCTGTCTTGTTTATGATTGTGATATCAGCTTGTAATCCAGGGCCTAGGATCAAATGGATGCTCCATAAATTTTTGCTGGGTAACTAGGTATTGGTTGAATAAGACAAAGAGAGCTTGTGTTTGTGTGTAAGTGCCTATGCATGTGGATGTGTGGACTGAGCCAGGCCTGAGTCACTCATTCCTCAAACACTTTCCTCTCCTGTCTCCATTGGCCTTTAGGCCAATGCCCCTCTGTACGGAGGTGGGGCAATAGGAAGAGAGTGGTGAAGTTGGGTTTGCTAACTAGGACAGGCTGGGGTCACCTCTCCCCTTGTATCCCACATGTTCTCTCCCCGCATTTCCCTAGGTTGGATAGGATCCTGGCAGTATTTATGAGAAACCCCTGCCCAAGCTCTCTAGGCCCCATCTCAGGGCCAGCCTTGATCCACTGTCTCTCCCCTGACTCACTCAGGTACATGTAGGATTCTTTTGCCTTTTTGAAGGCAACAGTCTCCAGTGCCAGCCTTGATCCACTGTCTCTCCCCTGACTCACTCAGGTACATGTAGGATTCTTTTGCCTTTTTGAAGGCAACAGTCTCCAGTGCCACACTAGCCTAGCCTTAGGCATGGCCTTAACCCTAGGAAGGAGAGCGCTGTACCCTGGGTTGTGAGGGAGGTATGCATGGGAGGAGACAGGGTTGAAAAGGATTGGCTTGGGGACATCTGGTGGGAAAGGTGGCAGAAAAGTAGAAAGAAAATGGGGTAAGAAAGCACAAAGAGGACAAAAAAGGCAATGTGTTAATGGCCAAACAAGTTCTAGGCAGACCAGGAGGCAAATGTCTAGGAACCGTGGTCTTACCCTGTCTTCGGTGAGAACTGGGGAAGAATGGGAGGAGTTGAGAGGTCAGCAGGTAGCCATCAGCCAGGAAGCCATCAGCTCAAACAACCCACTGCTGTTCTCTAAAATCTGGAACTGTCCCTGAGGTCCATTCACACGGGTCCTCTTAAGACCTAAGCAGAAAGGTGCTCCATTGGGGAAATGTACTAAAAGAGTCCCTTGGACAAAGAGATGCTCAGCTTTGAGTAGCTGCAGGAACCACAGAAAGGTTGGCCAGGACAGACCCAATCTAATGGATGTCCTTGTGTGACCTGTACCTCAGTTTCTCCCTCTAAATTAGGTATCAGGGTGAAGTACTCTGCTAGGTTTCCTCTAGTTTAGACTGTGCTATAAGGGCTCTAATTATTGTGCCAAAATCAGAGGGCTATGTTCCCTCTGTTTGCCCCTAGCCTCTACTTACTCAGGAAAAGCTCAAGCACAAGTCCTGGGGGTGCCTATAAAGCCCCGGGGGCTCCCTCCCCTAGCTAGGGACTAACCTATTACTCTCCCTTCAGCCCGCCATCCTCATCAGAAAAGGCAGACATTTTGCTGTTTGCTCAGGAATCTGACCTCAGGAGCAAGATATCTTCTGCTTCTGGCCTCTGCCCTCTCTCCTAGGGCCCTCAATGCTTCCTTAATCACAGTTTCCAGCCTATGCAGAGGCCTGCCCAGCCAAGCAAAGAAGTAAAAGGTGCTGGCCCTGTCCCAGGCCTTCGGTATGCATATCTTTCTGCCTCCAAAGGGAACAGGACAGGGTCTAAGCTCAGACTAGAGATAGAGGGGTTGGGCTTGTTTTCCTCCGTCATCATTCTCCCCCAAGTTTTAAATCTGTTTGGCTCCATACATGACTGGAACCAATTTCAGGTAATGCCCCTGTCAGGGCATAGCTGAGATCATCCATTACTTGCTGGGATCTTACCCACAGTCCCTTCGGGAGACTGGCTCAAGTGTTCAGTTGACCCTTGACAAGCAGAAGGACCACCATTTGTTCTTCCTTCCTCTCTTAGCAATGATTTGATCAGACTGGAGACTCTGTACGGACAACAAGAAATTCCTTTTCATGAAGGGTATTCACACTCCAGCTCAGCAGTCAGGACATAGTAGTCACTTGGTAAAAACTGGAAGGAAGGAAGGAAGGAAGGAAATGATAGGAGATCTGCATCCCTTTGCTCTGTGGTGAAGGCGGACATGTCTATGCCATAGGCTTTCTGCAGGTAGACTGGGGAAGCTGCCTCCTTCCCTAATACCTGACCTTACCTCTGTCACTTCACAACCCATTTGCCCAGCACTGGGTTAGAGGGACCATTATTAATGAGTACCGAGCTGTTCTCAAACTATAAGCATCCTGGGTACCTGTTATACCAATCCCATCCTCTCTACAAATAGGCTCTATGTTGGGCAGACCCCAGTGCCAGGCATTAGGAAGGGATTGGGTCTTAAAATATATACACTAAGGATATAAATCCCTTCTGTTTTATCCCTCTATCAAGTTTATTCAGATTTAGAGGTTAGTGACCCTTACCTTTTGGTTTATATACTCAGATCAAGAGAAGTACTTTGGGATCTGAACCTAATCCAGATACACATCTGGGAACACATCTGGGTTCCCTCCCTGTATGGGGAAGAGAGCCAAAGATAGCTGAAGGGCTCGACTGCTTTTGGAGAACCTGGTATTGGATTGGGGCATGGCTCAAGTAGTAGAGCACTTGCTTAACAAGTACAAGGAAGGAAATGAAGAAGGGGGGGAGGAGGAAGGAGTGGAGGGAGGAAGAAAGGAGAGAAAGAAAACAACCTGGATGTCCTGTGTATCCCTGGGACAGGAAAAGGGTAATAGGAGCAACTGTGGCCCGAGTGTAGGAGACTCTGGTGCTCAGATCTTGCTACCTCTGACACAATCATGCCATCAGTAAGAGTGAAGAAGGCCCCTCCCCTCAATCAAGATCTTGGGATAGGGCTGGGAAGGTGGCTCAGTGGTAGAGCGCTTGCCTTGCATGCTCGAGGCCCTGGGTTCGATTCCTCAGTACCACATAAGCAAAAAAGAAAAAAGCCGGAAGTGGCACTGAGGCTAGAGCGCTAGCCTTGAGCTGAAGAGCTGAGGGACAGCGCCCAGGCCCAGAGTTCAGGCCCCACGACCGGACCCAAAAAAAAAAAAGATCTTGGGATATTCAGACCCCCAAATCTTATGTTGCCTATGGGAAAGACAAAGGCTACAAAGGATCTCTCTCCACCATAGAACCAAGTGTCTTTCTGGGAACAACATGGCAAATATATGAACTAGAATAAGACCATTCTAATCTCCTTGAGATAGAACTCTTACGCCCTCCCATGCCTGCCAGCTTTATATTTCTATACACCAGGTTTTCTACATTGGTAAATCCTGCCAGGAAATGTTCTTTCCCAGCTTCCTTTGGGCTTGGGAATCCCAAATCAGCCGTCAGAGACCAACTATACAAACACAGCCTGTTTTTGCTCAGCAAAACTCCAAGAAAAGATGTTGGCAGGATGTTCATTCCCTTGAGAGGACCAAGCACTGCCAAGCTCCCTCAGCCAAACCAGGAAGACCTCTGAAACTGATAACAGAGTAGCCAGAGCTAAGTATCCATGAGTTAGAGATCAACAGCCATAGGTTAAATGTAAACCAGGCATCTAAAAATGAGCATCCGAGCACAGAGAAAGAGATCACAAATTTCAATAGATACTGTTCATGGCAGGCAAGAGGCCAGAACACCAAAGGTCAAATAGTACAATGGAAACTTGATCTGAGGCAAGAAGGATTGAGTGTTGAAAGATTCTGGGGACCAAGGGGAATGTAAGGTTATTTTGACCAGTTGGAAATTATGGATGTTTTCTGAGACTTCTAGACAGAAGGAGGAAAGCTGGGGTATCTTTATAGGCTAAGGCGGTGGAGATGTTGGAGGTCCTACTTATTATAGGATGATAGACATGGGGGATGAGTTGCCATGTGTATTAGCACTCACTACCAAGTGAGTATAGCAATAGCTGGCATGTGGGTGGTGAGTGAATGGGGCTTTGTAAATGAAGATTGCCATAGTGATAAAGGGTGTACACGGTGATAACTATGATCATGGTGAGGGCTGTGGTGATATTGAAGCTTAGCCTAATAGAAACAATGATTCTTGAGATTAACGTCACATTGCTAGATGATAGTGACAATAATTATGGTCACACATAGAAGTGACAGTAAGGTTGGTGGTAAGATTATTTTGATAAATCTTAGCTGTTCATGTGGGAGTGTTGTTCTCTTTTTAATCCTTCAAATGCATGAGATAAACCTGATTCCTTAAGTGAGTTCAGGAGAAACATTTAATGGCCCCAGGTCTCCTGAGTCTAATGTTTCTGTGGCCACAGGGATGCTGCATTTTCTGGCCCACTGTACTCTGATCAAAAGCAAAGTGGAAACTAGAAAGTAACCCACATTCCAGCATTCCCTTCTGCTTCTACATTTCCTTGCTTCCTAAGATAGTCCTGCCTCAGGGTCCAATATAGGAAGCTAAGGCATAGTGGAGTTTGCCATTGGGCGGAAGCCAGAACACGCTAGGTATGCCAAAGCTCCTGGTAGAAATAGAGTAACTGCCAAAAGGTCCTTCTTGCAGCAGTGAGAGCAGTGGTTACTCTTAATTCAGAACAGGCCCTCAGTCCTTAACTGTTTTTCAGCCTTTAGCAAGTCCCTTAGATCTGGATTGGCCAGTTTCTTTCACCTCTAGTCTAATTGAGTTGTTAGTGCTAAAGCTATGTTGGATTTTGAACACTTAGATTGAAGGAATGAATGTAACTCTCTTTAATAAGTTTTCTGTATTATGCACATGTCAATAAAAGATAATTGGGGGAGGGAGGAGGAAAACTGGGAGAATATGAGGGAGGAGCTGACACTGTTCAAAAAGAAATGTACTCATTATCTGACTTATGTAATTGTAACCCCTCTGTACATCACCTTTACAATAAAATTTAAATAAAAAAGAAGTAATATTTTGTAAACATTGGGTTAAGTTGAATAAATATATTGTTAAAACCAATCATACCGCTGGTGGCTCATACCTATAATCCTTGCCTCTCAGGAGGTTGAGATCTGAGGATCATGGTTCAAAGCCAGCCAGGGCAAGAAAGTCTATGAGACTCTTATCTCCATTTAACCACCAGAAAACTGGAAGTGGCACTGTGGCTCAAGTGGTAGAGCGCTAGCCTTGATCTGAAGAGCTAAGGGATAGCGCTCAGGCCAAGTTCAAGCCCCATGACTGACAAAAAAAGGAAAAAAAAAAAAAGAAATTTCAGTCCTCCCTTCTGCATTAGCTTTCTAAGTGCTGGGTTTATAAGTGTGTACGACCATGCCACGCTTATTTTTCTTTTCTTTTTTTGTCAGTCATGGGGCTTGAACCCTGGACCTGGGCGCTGTCCCTGAGCAATTCAGCTCAGGGCTAGCACTCTACTACTTGAGCCATGGCACCACTTTCAGTTTCCTAGTGGTTAATAATAGATAAGAGTATCATGGACTTTGCTGCCCAGGCTGGCTTTGAACTGTGATCCTCAGATCTCAGCCTCCTGAGTAGCTAAGATTACAAGTGTGAGCCACGATCACCCAGTTATTTTAATTTAATTTTATTTTTTTTTGAGGGGGTCCGGTTGTGGGGCCTGAACTCTGGGCCTGGGCGCTGTCCCTCAGCTCTTCAGCTCAAGGCTAGCACTCTGCCCCTTGAGCCACAGTGCCACTTTCCGCTTTTTTTTCTACTTATGTGGTGCTGAGGAATTGAACCCAGGGCCTCATGCATGCAAGGCAAGCGCTCTACCACTGAGCCACCTTCCCAGCCCTATTTTTATTTTCTTGATGTGTCTACTACATGATTTTAAACATCATATGCAGTTCACATTACCCTGTACAGGGCTGCCTGTGCTAATTTGCTTTTCCTTTGCCCAAAGAAGAAAATGGAAAGAAATGAAGGCATACACCTGTAATCCTAATATTTGGTGGACTGCCCAGGAGAATACTGCACTCTGGTGTGGTGAGCTTCAACCATAGAGCAAACAAACAAACAAACAAACAAACAAAAATAAGTATGTTAACTACAAAAAACAAATTAGTAAGTTTGTTTTGTAAGCTGAATTATGTGGAGACATATATAGGCAGCGGCATCACAGGGTCAAAGCTTCAGGCTCCTTTTTTGTGTACCCATTCTGGGCCTTGAACTTGGGACAAGGCATGGGCACTGTCCCTGTGCTTTTTCGCTCAAGGCTGGTGCTGTACCACTTGAACCACAGCTCCACTTCCAGCCATTTGGTAGTTAATTGAAGATAAGGGTATCATAGACTTTATTGCCTGCGCTGTCTGCCTTTGAATTGAGCCCTCAGATCTCAGCCTCCTGAGTAGCTAGGATTACATCAATGTCTGGCACAAGGCTCTTTCTTCATTATGTCTTTACCATCCTCAACACAAGCCTTCTATATTGGCTGCTCTACTTCTGTGTCCATTTTACATCATATGAGAAGAAGAGAAGATCTAGATACTCAGCTCCTTCTCTTAAGGGCAGAGCCCAAAAAATACACGCTACTTCTGCTTTTCCTTTATGGGCCAGAATCTAGTTACCTGGACCTAGTTAGCTGCAAAGGAGTCTGGGAAATGTAGTTTTCATCTGGATAGCCATATTTCAGGTAACATTTGTGGGTTTTAATCAGAAGAAAAAAAGGAAAGGGCTGGGAATGTGGCTTAGTGGTAAAGTGCTTGCTTAGCATGTATGAAGCCCAGGGGTTGATTCCTCAGTACCACATACACAGAAAAAGCCAGAAGTGGCACTGTGGCTCAAGTGGTAGAGTGCTAGCCTTGAGCAAAAGAAGCTCAGGTATAGTGCCTAGGCCTGAGTTCAAGGCCCAGAACTGAAAAAGAAAAACTGAAAAAGAGAAAGAACTGAAAAGAGAGAAAGAAAGAATAAATCAGCAACATCTTGACAGTCTGACTAGAAAGAAAAAGGAGAGGGAATGTGTGTCATTTGATATCTCTATTTTCTTATTGGGCAATGACTCTGACTTCAATATTTTGAAAATTGATTTTGTTGTTATTGTTGTTGGTCATGAGGACTGAAATTTGGGCCTGGGCACCGTCCCTCAGCTCTTCAGCTCAGGGCTAGTGCTCTACCACTTGAGCCATAGCACTACTTCTGGCTTTTTCTGCTTATGTGGTGCTGAGGAAATGAACCCAGGGCCCCATGCATACGAGGCAAGCACTTTACCACTGAGCCACCTTCCCAGCCCAGACATTGATATTTAAGATTTATGCTGGTCACAGAGCACAGGAACAATATCTCCAAGCATTTAAGCAGACTATGGTTATTAAGTACTACCTGCAGACAGGTGCCAGGCATGCATGCCTATAACCTTAGTTATTTAGAAGGCTAAGAATGGGAGAATTTCAGTTCAAGGCCAGCCTGAGCAAAAAAGCTTGGGAGTCCCATAGCTGGGTACAGGGATATGCTTATCCCAAGCTATGTGGGAGGCTAAGAATATGAGGATTGTGGTTGCAAGCCAGCAAGTATAGAAAAGTCCATGAGACTTTGTCTTCATGGAGAGAAGCTAGATGTGGTGGCTTGTGCCTATCACAGTAACTATGGGAAGCCAAAAGTAGATTGAATGGAGATCAGGTCCATACCTGGCAGAAAGTGAAACCCTCTTCTAAAAGTAACCAGTGAAAAACAGGGCTGAGCTGGGCCCTAGTGGCTCATGTCTATAATCCTAGATACTCAGGAGGCTGAGATCTAAGCATCATGGTTTGAAGCCAGCCTGAGCAAAGAAGTCTGTGAGATTCTTTTTTTTTTTTGGTTGGTCATGGGGTTTGAACTCTGGGCCTGGCACTGTCTCTCAGCTCTTCAGCTCAAGGCTAGCATTCTACCATTTGAGTTACAGCACCACTTCCGGTTTTCTAGTGGTTTTATTGGAGATAAGAGTCTCATGGTCTTTCCTGCCTGGGCTGGCTTTGAACCACGGTCCTCAGATCTCAGCCTCCTGAGTAGCTAGGATTACAGGCATGAGCCACCAGCGCCCAGCTCTGTGAGATTCTTATGTTCATTAAACTACTTAGAAAAAGTCAGAAGTAGAACATTGGCTCAAGTGATTGAGTACTGTCCGTGAGCAAAAGAAGCTTAAGGACAGAACACAGGCCCTAAGTTCAAGTCCCAGGACCTTCAGAAAAAAGAAAAGAAAAGAAAGGAAGGAAGGAAGGAAGGAAGGAAGGAAGGAAGGAAGGGAAGGAAGGAAGGGAAGGAAGGAAGAAAAGGGGTTGAGTACTGATGGCTCACACCTGTAATCCCACCTATTTAGGAGGCTAAGATCTGAAGATCAGAGTTCAAATCTAGCCCAGGGAAGAAAGTCCATGATACTCTTATCTCCAATTAGTCAGCAAAAAAAAAAAAAAAGCCAGAAATGGTTCTATGGCTCAAGTGGCAGAGCCCTAGCCTTGAGTGAAAAAGCTCAGGAACAGTGCCCAGGCCCTGAATTCAAGCGTCAGAACTGGTTGGTACCTTACGTTCATGCCCGTCTCTCTCTCTCTCTCTCTCTCTCACACACACACACACACACACACACACACACACACACTTGCTTGCTTTCGTTCTACCTATATCTTTTCCACTAGTACCTAGTGCTAATAGAAAAGTGGACCTAAGAGACATATAAGGCCTATATTTAAGGGAGTAGTATGACTAAGAAGTCAGAAAACAACCAAAGACAATTGTCCATGAAACAAGCAATGACTGAGCCAGGCACATTGGGCCTAGCTTTGAATTTCTCTTCGATACAGGCCTTAAGGAAAAGATTTTCAAAGAAAGATAAACTTGGTCTCCATGAAGATGGGACCTAGATCCATCACGTTCATAGATGTATTCTTGATATCTGGCACATAATAAGAATCTGAAGAGCAGTTGTTAAATGGAAAAGTGAAGAGTTGGCTTTGCTCTGGCGTCAAGTTTAAACTGTGAAAGAAGCCTATAGGAGATTATTTGGGTTTTGAACTTGAGGACTTCATAACTGCCCCCATCTCTACCTCTACCTCTTTCTCAATGACCCAGACTCTGGACCTGCAGCTCCATCCTTGCCAGGATATTTCACTCCACTGCTGCTGAGCTGGTCATTTCAGCTCAGGGTGAGTTTGCTCCTGATGAACTAGACATGTTAGGCAGAACAATGGGGCAAGATGTGGGTATTTCCTACAAGGCTAGTCTCCCTTAATACCTATCTCCCTGCTTTGTTCTCAAACTAAAAAGACTACCCCCACTGCTGCCTGCCCCATGCAGTGTCTTCTCTCTCAGTCAGGGTCAGATAAGGAGGCCACAATTCGCCCTAGGACAAGGCCTGGCCTGGCAGAGGGGCCCATACTCTCGACTTCCCCCTCCTCTCATACATCTTGGTGTCAAACACATTTTATTTCCTCACGTCTGGAGACCCAGGGGCTTTCCCTCCAGGATTACTTCCTCCTCCGGTTTGTTTTCCAGCTGGAGACTCTAGGAGCCCCACGGCAGGGGGCGGCTCCTCCTCTGTGGCCCACAAGCTTCAAAGGACCAGGAGTGGAATGCCTCAGCCAGGACACTGCTGCCCTGGGAAGAGGAAGCAATGTCAGTCCAAGGTATGAGGGGCTCTGGATGTGATCCCCTTCATTTTCAAACTTTTCCCTTCTCCCCACTGACATAGGAGCTCTATCTCTAGGCAAAAGTAGACTTCAAAGGTCAGGAATAGGGGACTCCCTGCTACTCCCTCCCCTAGGGCTCAGAGTGGGCCAGGAAATGCACCCCCCCTCCCATGATGGATTAGGTGGCTAAGAGCCATGGCGAGCTCATGGAAGGGGAGACCTTCTCCCTTTTCATGGGGCTCAGATTTCACGATTTTGGGAGGGAGGAGGTGGGTGAAATAATTAGTAATTTGTGATTAAGTCTTTTCATGGATATTTTGTTTCTTTGTTCTGTGATGTCGCCTGGAGCCATTTAAAAAATGACTTAATGACAAAAAAAAATAATTGCTCTTTGTAACTAATGACTGTGTCAGAACTTAGAAATCACCAAAGCCTTGGAAAGTAGAAACTGAGACCTAGACAGGATTGGGGGTGCTGCTCTCCAAGGAATTGGATCAGAAGTCATAAAAATGGCCCAGGATCTGTGCACTGGGTGGCCTCCTGCTTCCTCTGGAACCAGCCAGCATCCCCCAGGCTTGTCTTGCTCCTGGGCAGCAGAGAATGGTCAGAGCACTCAAGGCCAGCTACAGGATCCCAGCTTGGCCTAGCCTTAGAATTCCTTCCTCTTTCATAAACACCTTCTGGAAAGAGACATCTCCACTTCAGGGCTTGGAGGAAAAGGGGGGGGGGTGCCTTTCTCTCTCTCCTCCCATGGAGCCCCACAGGTGCCTTGAGATTCTAGATTCTTTTTAAAAACAATATTTAATCCATGTCAAATAAAGATTGAATATATTCAAGGTGTACTATGTGATGATTTGATAGAATCTTCCGGATCATTATTGCTCTTGTCTCCTCATGAAACTGGGAGAGGGGGCTCATTTAGACAGAAAAAAAAGAGCCTTTGTTCCTCTCCAGATACTCCTGTCTCTCTGCCCCTTCAGAGGAAAGGCCAGTCACTTCTTAATCTACTACTCTACTTGGGAGCCCTACCGAACTCTGGGCTCCCAGTCAGGGAGCTGCCAGGGCCTATACCCCAAGTATGCAGTACAGTTCCCCACCAGCCACCACCCCCAGGGCCTCCTGCAGCCTCTGGGGACTGGGCCTGGGGATGGGGAATTGCTCACGCAGCAGATTCCTCTCCTGTTCCCTTCTCAGCCCTCGCTTGGATTTCTCCCAGGGGGAATTGCCGGGGGGATAAAACCCGTTAACTTGTGCCTTCTATTTGGTTTTCCTCTGGTTATTGTTTAAAATGCAGAGATTATGAGGTCAAACTCTCCCAGCCAATATTTTTCTAATGAAAAATGTAGTAAGGCACGACTGAGTAATCTAATCTATAAGTTAAGCGTTCCACACAGCAGCGATTTTCACCGACAGAACTTCAATAAATCTTGTTTTGAGAAAAATGATATGAGGCTGATGTTCTATTTTTGTCAATTTGAATGGACTCCCCTACCCCCCCCATCCCCAGAAACACCGCATTGCACCCAGCCAATCTCCTCCTTCCATCCCCAGAGCTGGCAGGATGAAGGGGGACAAAAATGAAAGGCAGAACAGTTTGAGTTCTGATCTAGCTCAGCCCTGAAGAGGCGAGGGCCCAATGCATGTACCTTACCTTACCCATTCTCTTCAGCTGTCCTCTCAGGCAGGGGCCTTGTGAAGGGGTTCAGGGTCTTGACATCTACTTCCTTAGTCAGAGAGTTGGGGTGGCCAGGAAAGCCTGTCTCTCCTAGCTATCCCAAGGCTGAACAAAGAACAAACAGCAAGTACTGAACCTTTCCTCAACACCTCCCCCCCCCCCACACACACACACAAGCCACTGATAGATTTGGCAAGAAAGGACTCACCTCAGGCAGAATTATTTTAAATCTATCCTTAAAACTTTTTGCCCTCTTAGTCTGGCTTAGTAGAAGAGGCAGAACATGTTAAATCCTGCTACAACAAAGGATGTGTATGTACGCCTGTATACAACTGTGTGTCCCTGTGTGCAGGGCTCTGGGGAAGAAGACAGGCTCTTCTGATGGACATGTGGGGTACAAAGCATCATGGGTAATGGCTGCCAAGACTAAAATCCAGAAAGATATTTCCAGCCCATGGAATATGCAAGAGACTGGGAGGCAGAATATGGAGAGTCTGTATGAAGAAACTGGAGAAGCCGTAAGGGCAGCCAGAAAGGATTAAGGCCTCTCATCAGAGAGAAATCAATTAGGAGAGGTTTGGAAATGAGAAGCTCCTCTTTCTACCTCCCAACAAGCTACCCAGGGAAAGCCATAAGCAGGCAGAAGCCATAATCAGGAGAAGCAAGGTTGTGCTGGTGAGCACAAGAACCAGAGGCTGCCTCAGTCTAAAACCTGCAGGTGTGGAAAACCAAGACATGAGGACCTTGGTTTCTCAGGGTCCAGGGGAGCTGGGGATAGGAGGTAAGCTGGAATGAGGTGCCACAGAACAAGGGATCCGGTTCTGACTAGCAACCATCTAAGTTCAGGCCTCTGTTTTTTCATCTATAAAAGAAGAAAAAATCTAGATGTTGGTGGTTCATGCCTGCAATGCTACCTATTCAGGAGGCTGAGATCTGAGAATTGAGATTCAAAGCCAGCCCTAGAAAACAAATCCAGAAGATACTTATCTCCAGTAAACAAGCAAAAAAAAAAAACCAGACATGGAGTTTTGGCTCAAGTGCTAGAGAGCCAGTCTTAAGGAAAAAAACTAAGGGAGAGTGTGAGGCCCTGAGTTCAAGTCCCAGCAGTGGCACAAAAATTTAAATAAACACATAAGATAGAAAATAAGACCTATCCTACTTACCTGCTAGTAATGTTAGCCAATCTGATGAGAAGATACATTTGAACAGACACTGCTTAAAGTATTGCACAAGAGGAGCTGTGTATAGAATTGTGCCTACAGCTGGATGCTGGTGGCTCAGGCCTGTAATCCCAGCTACTCAAGAGGCTGAGATTTGAGGATCATGGTTCAAAGCCAGCCTGGGCAGGAAAAGCTGTGAGACTTATCTCCAATACACTACTTAGAAAAAGCTGAAAGCGGTGCTGTGGCTCAAGTGGCAGAGCACTAACTTTGAACAAAATAAGCTCAGAGACAGCATATAGGCCCTGAATTCGAGACTCAGGACCGGCAAAAAAAAACAAAAAAACAGCAACTGCCCTAGGGCAGGAGACCTAGCCTCAAGATTCAAAACTTGTGCCTTAGGGTCAGCTTAAACTGAGTGGTAAGGCTGGGTACCTGTCCTTGGCCTGCTTGTGGATCTGGGGTTAGAGATTTCCTCCTTCAAGAAGAAAAGACTTAGCCAGACACTGGTGGCTCACGCTTATAGTCTTTTAGCTACTCAGGAGACTGAGATCTGAGGATCACGGTTCAAAGCCAGCCAGGGCAGGAAAGTCCACGAGAATCTTATCTCCAATTGAAAAAATAGAAAACCGGAAGTAGCGCTGTGGCTCATATGGTAGAGCACTCACCTTGAGCTGAAGAGCTCAGGGACAGTGCCCAGGTCCAGAGTTCTGACAAAAAAGAGGAAGAAGAAGGAGAAGGAGAAGGAAAAGGAGACTTTGGAAGCTTCTAGCACTGGCCAGTGGTGTCACAGGTCCACAGTGTAACCCTAGGAAAGACTCACAAAAGTGAGCAGTCAGGACAGTGATCGGGGTACTGGAAAAAGGCCTTGGACAGGAATTGTTGAGGGACAGAGGAAGAGAAAAGGGAGAGGCAACAGCCTCTGTTTCTGCTAAATCAAGGAATCTCCTTTCCCAGGCCTTGCCAATCCTTCCTTCCCCAGAGTTCACTGAAGGCAGGGGCCATTCTGAGGCTCCCAACAGCTACCCAGCTAAGGAAAGGTGGGTTATTAAAACCCTAAACATCAAACATTGGCTCCAAGTCTACTTTCATTTTCTTTCTTTTTTTTTTTTTTTGTCGGTCATGGGCCTTGAACTCTGGGCCTGAGCACTGTCCCTCAGCTCTTCAGCTCAAGGCTCGCGCTCTACCACTTGAGCCACAGCACCATTTCTGGTTTTCTGGTGGTTTATTGGAGACAAAGTTTCACAGACTTTCCTGCCTGGGCTGGCTTTGAACCAAGATCCTCAGATCTCAGCCTCCTGAGTAGCTAAGATTACAGGTGTGAGCCACCAACACCTGGCCTTCTACTTTCATTTTCTGACTCCTCATTGTTTTCCATTCAATCACCCACTAATTTTGCCTAAGAAAGGCAGCCTGAGCCCAAGGGGAAGCAGGTGGCTAGGGATAGTTAAAGTGGATCAAAGTAACCCAGAACTAACCTTGTCAGCCTCAGAAACTCTGGAATCTCACTTCTTAAAGAAAATGGAAATGAAAGGAGATGAAATATGGAACTGTGTATGACTAGAGTGAGAGGATGACCCCAAAGCATAGATTTCCTTCTCAAGTCTCCATGTCTGGGTATGAGGAGTAGCTACAGCAGGGTCCAGACAGTGAAAGGAGTCTGCCTCACAGCTGGTTTAAGAGCATCACTGGCTTGAGCCTGGAATCTTAGTTACTCAGAAGGCTGAGATCTAAGGATCTGGGTTTAAAGCCAGCCCAGTCAGGAAAGTTCCATATGGCTCTTTTCTCCAATTAACCACCAGAAAGCTGGAAGTGGCCAGGTGTTGGTGGTTCACACCTGTAATCCTAGCTACTTAGGGGCCTAGTTCTGGCAAGAAAGTTCATCAGACTCTTATCGCCAATTAACTACCTAAAAGCGGAAAGTGGAGCTGTGGGTCAAGTAAAAAAAAGTTCAAGGACAATGCTAAAGCCCTGAGTTCAAGCTCTAGGACCAGCACACGTGTGCACGTGCGCACACACACACACACACACACACACACAGAGTTGGAAATGGTGGTGTGATTCAAGTAGTAGAATGTCAGCTTTGAGGGAGAATGCCATAGCTCGAGGCCCTGAGATCAAACCCCAGTGTCAGCATAATTCTTTTTTTAAAGAGCCCCAGTAGCCTAGTCTGCTTCTCCTCTTGCCCTCAAAGAAGTCTCAAGTCCCTAGGAATGATAGCTGAGCTACACATATGAGGAGCCCTTGAAAACAATGGGCCAGGGTTATGGTTAAGAGAGAGATAGATTGTAGGTCTTATGGTAATTCATAGCTACTAAAATTTTGGTTTTTAAAAAACGTTTAATCACAGAGGAATATACTCAAGACATAATAAGAAAAAAATAGGAATACAAAACATTAGCTCTAGAATGATCTCATCTATAGAACAAAAATAAATCCGTGAGTCGGGAGCTGGTGGCTTAATCCCCAAAAGAGGTCAGGGACAGCACCCAGGCCCTGAGTTCAAGCCCTGCAACGGACAAAAATTAAAATTAAAATTAATCCATAGATTTAAAAGAAGATTGAAATAAGACCAAACATAGATAGTGATTGTTTTTTCTTTTTTTTCTTGTCAGTCATAGGGCTTGAGCTCAGGGCCTGGGCACTGTCCCTGAGCTTTTTTATTCAAGGCTAGTCCTTTACCACTTTGAGCCACGGTGCCACTTTTCTGATGGTTAATTGGAGATTAGAGTTTCATGGATTTTCCTGTCTGGGCTGGCTCAGAATTGAGATCCTCAGATCTCAGCCGCTTGAGTAGCTAGGATTATAGGCATGAGCCACCAGTGCCTGGCTTATTATTTTCTTTTCTTTGTCCTTTTTTCTCTCTCTCTTATTTTTTTATTTTTTTTGCTTGTCATGGGGATTGAACTCATGGGCTGGGCACTTGAGCCACAGTGCCACTTCAGGCTTATTCTCTTTATGTGGTACCAAGGAATTGAACCTGGGGCTTCATGCACACTAGTCAAGCACTCTACCACTGAGCCACATTCCCGGCACCCTTTGTCCTTCTTTAGTTTTCAAAATTTCTACTATCAACTTTTATATTTTGAATTTAAGAAATTAAGAAAACAAGATGATGATTTGGGGATTAAGGTGTCACTTCAAAGATAGACCCAGAACTTTTGCAGACCCCACCCCCAGGCCCACAGCCTACACTCCAGTGTGGGTAATCTCTGGCGGGCCCCCTTGATGGCAGCCCATGGGGGGAAGGGTAGGTCAGCAGCTGGGAGTCAGCTGTGCCAGGAGACCATCCGTGTCCAATGGGAGGTGGGGCTCATTTCTGAGCTGGATGGGGGCCAGGCTCAGGGGCTGAATCTGCCAAACAGCAACCTAGGGACCGGTGTTCTCTGCTCTTCCCAAATTCTGCCCCTAAAACCAGAACAGATGCAATAGACTCAGCCTCTGCCCAAAGGGTCTACTGTTCTGCCCCAGTAACAGGTTATGGCTTGAAGATTCAGTAGAAGGGGTGAAGGTAGTGAGGTTCAGAACTGAGAGAGACATTCTGGCTTGCAGTTGAGTCCTGTCCACCCCAGCCCCAGGGCTCTCAAGACCACGGATTCTGTCAAGGTAAGACAGTGTCTGATCAGAGCCTAAGTCTAGACCAACAAGTCCCAGTTAATCCCAGCTGGGAGTTAATAACAATATGACTAAGAAATTTTAGCCTACCCTCAAGTGTTAAGTCGTGTTAAAGAAAAACTTCACACATTAAAAAAGGCTTCTTTAGACAATTTATTTATGAGCACATGTCAAACTTTTATTTCAGTCTTACTATAAGTGAAAAAAATGTGTGAGAAGCCAAATCAAGATTATCTTCTGGGAGACACATTTGCAGGAACTAACCATTGTTAAAATAAACACTCAAAAATCATGTCTGAGGGCTGGGAATGTGGCTTAGTGATAGAGTGCTTGCCTAGCATGCAGGAAGCCATGGGTTCAATTCCTCAGTACCACATAAACAGAAAAGGCCAAAAGTGTCTCTGGGGCTGAAGTGGTAGAGTACTAGCTTTGAGCCAAAGAAGCTCAGAGACAGTGCCCAGGCCTTGAAGTTCAAGACCCAGGACTGGCAAAAAAAACAAAAAAACAAAAACAATGCCTGAATAAAATTTATCATATTTATAATAGGCAAGTTAGGTGAGAAACTGGTTTCTGAGAAGAAATCTGAATCCCATGAAGTTTGTTAGAAAACTTAGGCAGGGTGTGGTGGAACCCACCTGTAATTCCAGTCTGGAGGAGAAGAAGGAAAGGGGGAGTAGGCAGCCACTGGTTTAGAGTTGTTTATCCAGGGGGCTCTACCTCTGGCAGAAAGCCAGGTAACCCCTGATGGTGCATTGACAAGATGTTAAATCACATGGAGTCACACAGAAAGTGTTTTCCTTGTGAATTCTCTTTCTAGCCCTCTTTTCTTCCATCAGAACTAGGGTTCACAGAAATAGATAAATCAAATTTATTGATTCATAATTCACTCTCATCATTGGTTCTTTTTTAAGCGTGTGTGTGTGTGTGTGTGTGTGTGTTAGTGCTGGTATTGGAACTTGAACTCAGGGCTTGGGCACTATCTAGCTTTTTTTTTTTTTTAGCTCAAGGATTGACACTCTACCACTTGAGCCATAGCCCTATTTCCAGCTTCTTGCTAATTAATTGGAGGTAAGAGTCTCAGAGACTTTTCTGCCTGGCCTGGTTTCAATCTGTGATCCTCAGATCTCTGCCTTCTGAGTAGCTAGGATCATATGTGTGAGCCACTGGCACCTGACTCATTGGTGGTGGTTCCTCTTCCTTCTCTTCCTCCTCCTCCTCCTGCTCCTGCTCCTGCTCCTGCTCCTCCTCCTCCTCCTCCTCTTCCTCTTTCTCCTCTTCTTCTTACTCTTCCTCTCCTCTTCTTCTTCCTTCTCCTCCTCCTCTTCTTCCTCCTCTTCCTCCTCCTCCTCCTCCTTCTCCCCAACTCAAGAGTCTGAGGCAAGAAAATCTCAAATTCAAGTCCAATCTGGGGCTAAATAGAGAATTAAGAGGCCAGCCAGGAATACAGAGTAAGACTCTGTCTCAAAATCAAAATATTTAACTGGTTTTAATTTTATTCAAAACAACACCAGGCTGCATATGTTTTTCTTTTTTGTCAGTCAGGGGGCTTGAACTCTGGGCCTGGGTGCTGTCCCTGAGCATTTCAGCTCAAAGCAAGTGCTCTACCACAGTGCCACTTCTGGTTTTCTGGTGGTTAATTGGAGATAAGAATCTCACAGGCTTTCCTGCCTGGGATGACTCTGAACCTCGATCCTCAGATTTCAGTTTCCTTAGTAACTAGGATTACAGGTGTAAGTCACCGGTGCCCAGCCTTGCATATGTATTTTTTATTTTTGCATAATATCATACTGCTAAGAGTCATGTAATTGATGTATGTCACAAAAAGATTTTTTGTTTTGGTTACAGCATAAATAATCTATTATGCAAACTTAAGTTAGGCTATTGTAAAATATATAACTTCATTTACACTCATGATGATGGCAGTATTATTTGCAGTATTCAAAAAAGTGAAAGAAATGCAAGTGCCGAGCAAGAGACTAACAAAATGTATATATCACAAATGGTATATATCTACAATAGAATATTACTCAACTTCTAGCCAGGCACTGGTGCCTCATGCCTGAAATCCTAATGAGGCTGAGATCTGAGGATTGAGGTTTGAAGTCAACCTAAGCAGGAAAGTTTATCTCCAATAAACTACCAAAAAAAAGCTGGAATTGGAGCTGTGGCTCAAGTGGTAGAATACTAGCCTTGAGCAAATGAAACTGAGGGACAGCGCCCAGGCCTGAGTTCAAGCCCCAGGACCAGCACCAAAAAAAGAAAAGAAAAGAAAAAGAAAATTAAGAATATTATTTGACTTCTAAAAGGAAGGAAATTCTTTTTTTTTTGGAGGGGGGGGTCCAGTCATGGGGTCTGAACTCTCGGCCTAGGTGCTGTCCCTCAGCTCTTCAGCTCAAGGCTAGTGCTCTACCACTTGAGCCACAATGCCATTTCCAGTTTTTTTCTTTTTGCTTATGTGGTGCTGAGGAATGGAACCCAGGGCCTCATGCATGCAAGGCAAGCACTCTACCACTGAGCCAACTTCCCAGCCCCAGGAAATTCTTATACATGCTACAATATAGATGAATCTTGAGGAAGTCTACTAAATAAGCCAGTCACAAGAGGACAAACACTTGTAGCCCATGTCTGGGGTAATCAAATTCACAAAGTCAGAAGTAGACAGTGGAATTGGGGCTAAGGTAGAGAACAGAATGGGGGTTATCATTTCATAGGTACCAAACTTGGGTTTAGGAAGTTGGAAAGACTTCTAGAGATAGATGATGGTTACAATAACACAACAGTGAATGTAATTAATGCCACTGAAGTGTACACTTAAAAAACTGTTAACAGGGCTGGGATCTAGCTCAGTGGCAAAGTACTTGCCTAGCAAGTGCAGTGTCCTAGGTTCAATCCCCAGGACCAAAAAGCAAGAAAAAAGACAAAAAAAATATAGTTAAAAAAATTGTTGCCGGGTGCCGGTGGCTCACGCCTGTAATCCTATCTACTCAGGAGGCTGAGATCCGAGGATCGCAGTTCAAAGCCAGCCCGGGCACAGGCACGAAAGCCCGTGAAACCCTTATCTCCAATAAACCACTCAGAAAACCGGAAGTGGCACTGTAGTAGTAGAGCGCTTGTAGTGGTAGAGCACTGGCCTTGAGCTGAAGAGCTGAGGGACAGCACTCAGGACCAGAGTTCAAGCCCCACAACTGTAAAAAAAAAAAAAAATTGTTAACATAGCCAGGTGCTAGCGGCTCAGGAGCCTGAGATCTGAGGATCACAGGAAAAAAGTCCATGGGACTGTTTCATCTCCAGTTAATCACCAGAAAACTGAAAGTAGAGCTGTGATTCAAAATACTAGCCTTGAGCACAAAGAGAATGCCCAGGCCCTGAGTTCAAGCCCCATGACTGACAAACAAAAAATTGTTAACATGAAGCCAGGCACCAGTGGCTCATACCTATAATCCTAGCTACTTAGGAGGCTGAGATCTGAGGACCACAGGAAATTCTATGAGACTCTTATTTCTAATTAACCACCAAAAAGCCAGAAATGGAGCTTTGGCTCTAGGGGTAGGGCACTAACCTTGAGCCAAAAATCAAAGGGAAGTATTCAGGACTTGAGTTCAAGCACCAGGACTGGCACACATACAAAAAATTTTAGTAGCATATATTAATCACAAAAAATGAGTTTCAAGCCAGGCATCGGTGGCTCATGCCTATAATCCTAGCTACTTAGGAGGCTGAGATCTGAGGATCAAGGTTCAAAGCCAGCCTGGGCAGAAAAGTCCATGAGACTCTTATCTCCAATAAACCACCAGAAAACCGGAAGTGGCGCTGTGGCTCAAGCTGTAGAGCGCTAACCTTGAGCTGAAGAGCGCAGGACAGTGCCCAAACCCAGAGTTCAAGCCCCATGACCGACCGAAAAAAAAAAGAGTTTCATTGTAACATTTTCATGCATACATATCATGTGTTGTTTTTTTTTTATCATATTTACTACCTTCTTGTCTTTAAAAAAATCCTCCCTTGCAGAAAGTGCTTGAACAAGTAAGTATCATGTCAGAAGAACTCAGACCTTGAGCAAGTAGCACCTGGTGAAAATTCTCTCCTAGTCCAGCCTGAGACTGCTAATTAGTTCATTAATCCCTCCGATATTTATCAACAGTCCCAATGTAGCAGATACTGTCCTGTGGATTCAGTGATGCACAAAAACATACTCCTCATCCTACAATCCTCTAGTGGGCGAGCCAGACATTAAATGAAATGATCATATCGTCATAACAGTACAAGCATCCCAAGTCCACAAGGAGGATGTTTCTGAGGCCGTGAGGGCAGACAGTAGTGGGGAGGTTTATCTGGTTTAGAAATCCAGGCAAGGCTGCTCTGAGGAAGTGACAGCTGGGCTGATTCTGAAAGGGAAGAAAGAGTTAAATAGGTAAGAGAGAAAAAGCCTTTCAGACAGACCAAGGCCCCCTGACCTGCAAGTGAGTCCTAGAGAGGCCCAGACGTGAAGAGTCCATGAAGGTCCCATGTAGCTTGGTCACTAGGATTTTGGAGAATGTGGAGGCAGGGAGGTCAGTAGAGGCCAGAATATACCAGAGCCCAGCAGGCTGTACAAGGCTTGTACCTTTATCCTAGAGAAAGCTGCTGTGTACCCAGCTATGATATAAGCAGCTCTGTGTTCTAAAAACAAACAAGTGTGGCACTTGTGAGTGATGGTTGGTTATAAGTGGTTCTTTTTTTTCTTTTGTTGCCAGTTCTGGGCTTGAACTCAGAGCCTGAGCACTGTTCCTGAGCTTCTTTTGCTCAAGGCTCGTACTCTACCACTTGAACCACAGCATCTCTTCCATCTTTTCTGTGTATGTGGTGCTGTGGAATTGGACCCAGGGCTGCATACATCCTAGGCAAGCACTCTACCACTAAGTTACATTCCCAGCAATGCAAGAACCTTCTAGGGCCCAGTAATTGGCAGTCTAACTAAGGCCATTTTGCAGGTGCCTGTAGAAGGTCTGGGGTGGTACAGAAAAGCTGCAAGGGAGGAGGTGCTCCTGAAGATCAGAGGATAAGTCAAGGAGAAGGAACAAAGGGGACTTCTGCATTGACAGAGTAGATGACCCAGAGAGTACCCGAGTTCCCTACACGCAGCTACAATTTGGAAGAAGAAGCCATACCTAAGTCCCTCATAGATATGAAGCTGCAGCAGTAACCATGTTTTCCCAGAAGAGGGCTCCACCTTGGGGAAAATGGCTGTGTCCCAAGGAGTCAAGTGAACACTGCAGTCCCCAGAGAAAATATGTCTAAGGACAGGGGCTTGGGAAAGCCCTGATATGGCTGGAAGAAAAGCAGCTGGGGACAATGGCAATGTTATCCTGTCAGAATGGAGAAGGGGACCACCAGAAAGAGCAGTGAGCTGCAGTGACCAGGGCTAGTGGGTGGGGACAGAGAAGTGGCTGTATTAGGGTACTCAGCAAACCTGGAAGGCTCTGACGCTCTTGGCTCACCCTTTTCCCTGGCGTGATTGTACTTTCTCATGGATATGGATGGGGTGGGGAAGAACTGGTGAGAGGTGGAAGCAGGTGGACTATTGACCAGGATGCTGGGAGAAAAGCTGACCTGGAATTTACAGCTTCTCCCCTTCTCCCCTAGCATCTCCACTCTTCATTCTAAATTTCCCTGGGTTATAGAAAAATAGGGAGGCTGAGAAAACAGGAGCCAGATTGTAGGGTGGGAGAGAGAAGAGGAAATCTGATTAGAATCCCATAAGGCTTTTCAATATCTTTTAGTAATGTGGGGAATAAAGTGAGTTTGTGCGACCATGCACACATGTATGTAGACACACATACATGTTCATTCCCAAACACTACTCATGCACCAATGTGTGCACGCCCAGAGTACTCACACACATGTGTGCGCCCTGTGGAGCACTTTCTCACACCCACACAAACACGCTCATCCACATACATTCCTGCCTAACACATGTTCCTCCTAACCCCTTCTCCCCTCCCCACACACCCAGCCCAGGAGAATTCCAGGCAGCAGTTGACAACATTCCATGGACTTCACGAGGGTGTTATGAGTACTCACTAGGAGAGGTGAGTGGACCCATCATATGTTGTGTGTGTGTGTGTGTGTGTGTGTGTGTGTGTAAGTAAAAGATTAAAAACTAGCGGGGTGCCAGTAGCTCATACCTGCAATATAACTACTCAGGAAGCTGAGATCTGAAGTTCATGGTTCAAAGCCAGCCTAGGCAAGAAAGTCTATGAGACTCTTATCTCCAATTAACCAGCAAAAGCCGGAAATGGAGCTGTGGTTCAAAGCAGTAGAGTGCTAGCCTTGAGCAAAAAAGCTCAGGGAGAGTACCCAGGCCCTAAGTTCAAGACCCAAGACCGACAGAAAAAAAAAAAAAGACAAAACCCAGTGCAGCACACAGGCTCTCTTCCTACTTACCATCAGTACACCATACAGGCTCTCTTCCTAGTTCCCATCAAGCCATTAGGACATACCTAGTAAATGCCATGATGGGGGAGTGGCCCCGTGTCTTATGTGATCTGGGAACAGACTGGGTGACCAGAGAATTTCCAGAGAAGGAGGTATGTTCCTTAGTGAGGGGAATAAGGACACTGGGCTGGAGAGCATCATGGGTCATGAGTTGCATGGCAGCAGGCAGGACCATGTTTGGGTGGGTGTGCCGTGGGAAGTTGGAGCATGATATGTGTATGCAAGTATGGCCATGTGTGTTCATGGGAAGGGGTGAGGTGTGTATCATTATCAGAATTATCAGAGCAAACCAGTTCTTTATTACATGTATAATTTCCCTGTGTCCCATTGGGTCCCTCCGTGCAGGGAGAGCTGGAGTGGAACTAAAACAAATAGGGGATTTAGCAACTTCAAGGGGCTGAGGGAGAGCTTAAAATGCTGCTGATGGATGGTGATGGCAGGTGGGGGAGGGGAGGAAGTGTCAGCAGCTAGGGTAACGGAATGGAGGAGGGGGTGTTGATTGAGCTGGAGTAAGGGACCAATCCCTGCTGCCCGCCTTTAGCGAGATCTGGAGACAATTCCAAGGGGCCAACAGTTTCTTACAATACCTGGGGGAAAAGAAGGGATAGGAGAAAGGAGGTCCTTCTGACCAGGTCCTACCTGGGTAGGAGATTCTAGCCTGCTCACCTGACTACACAGCCTCCTCATGCAGGAGTATTTCCTGTATCTCGCCTGTGGAAAATAGGCTGGAAAGTCCATAGATGTCACCTCAAATCTCCCCTTCCTAATACCTTGGGTAAATTACTCTTCAGAGTGGTGTCATAATCAGGTATTAGTAGTTACTCTGCAGGATCATGGTCACAGTCCATCATAATGTACAAAATCTCCATCATCTAGTAAGCGCTCAATAAATGATTATTTAACAAAAGGGTTATTAGCCAGGCACTGGTGGTTGATGCCTGTAATTCCAGCTACTCAGGAGGCAGAGATTGATAGGATCAAGTTCAAACCATTCTGTGTAAAAAAAAACACAAACAAGTTAGCAAAGATCCCATTTCAACAAATAATTCTGTTCACTCACTCACAAGCTCCTATGATCTCAACTAGGTAAGAGCCTGGGTGGAGAGTGGGAGTCCAAGGCCAGTCCTAAGCAAAAATAACTAAAAAAAATAGCTAGAACAAAAATAAATTGGAGCTGGGAAGGTGGCTCAGTGGTAGAGCGCTTGCCTTGCATGTCTGAGGCCCTGGGTTCGATTCCTCAGCACCACATAAGCAAAAAGAAAAAAGCCAGAATGGCACTGTGGCTCAAGTGGTAGAGTGCTAGCCTTGAGCTCAAGAGCTGAGGGATAGTACTCAGGCCCAGAGTTCAGGCCCCACGACCGGACCCCCCCAAAAAAATAAATAAAATAAAATAAATCTGTGTCATGGCCATGAATTCAAACCCTGGTACTACAGAGAAAGAAAGAATGAAAGAGAGAAGGAAGAAAGATGCGCAGGAAGAAAGCAAGCAAGAAACAAAGACAGAGAAAGAAAAAAAAAGGAAGAAAGGAAGAAAGAAATTTAAAAAGCAGAAGCCAGGTGCCAGTGGCTCATGCCTGTAATCCTAGCTATTCAGGAAGCTGAGCTCTGAGGATTTCAGCTCCAAGACAGCTCTAGCAGGAAAGCCTGTGAGGTTCTTATTTCCAATTAATCACCAAAAAGCCAAAAGTAGAGCTGTGGCTCAAGTGGTAGAGTGCTAGCTCAGGGACAATGCCCAGGCCTTGAGTTCAATCCCCAGAACCACACACACACACACACACACACACACACACACACACACAATATCAAGTACCACCATTTAGTAAAAATTCTTAACAAGTGTGACTATTGCAATGTTTTGGATGTTTTATTTTTATTTAATCCTCATAGGAAACAGTTATGTCCATTTTAGAAGCAGCAAGGCACAGAAGATAACTTGCCCAAGACTGTACAGCTAGAAAAGTGGTAAAGGAAGGTAGCAAACTCAGGCAATGACACTTGCTTCCCAATCTTAAAATTATTCTGTTTTCCAAGTACTTTCTAGTGGGCTTCCTATAGTTACTTGCTGTCTTAGTTGGATATGACCTCTATGATTCTCATTGTACATGTTTACTACCCACTTTTGTCCCCAGCACAGCGCTAGGTCCTGCTGGAAGCCCAAGGCAGATAGAGAGAAGAGCTTTCCAGGGCCCAGCTTCCCAAAGCCTTGCAGGCAAGGGCCAGAGGGCAATCTTCTTGCCAAGGGATAAAGCAACAGAGAAGCAGCAGATGTCCTCAGCAGGGGCTTGAGAAGAAGCTGTCTTTCAAAGGACTGTGCTCTCTGCTGAGTCCTCTCCTAATGCCCACTTCTGACCACTTCGTTCACTGGGCTCTGGTTCCTCTAAAGCACAGCCCTGGCACCTAGGATCCCAGAGTCCTACTATTATCATACCTGTTTTTGGGGGGGGGGTTTTGTATATGTTGATACTAGGACTTGAACCCAGGGTCTTAAGCTTGCTCAACTTGTTTGCTCATAGCTGGTGCTCTACCACTTGAGCCAAGACTCCACTCCAGCATTTTGCTGGCTAATTGGAGGTGAAGTCTCACAGACTTTTCTGCCAAAGCTGGTTTCAAACCACAATCCTCCAGGCCTCAGTCTCCTGAGAAGTTGGGATTACAGGCAGGAGCCATTGGCTCCTGGCTATAAGCATTGATTTCTCATGAGTATATACTCAGGAGGGTAAGATACACATATGCTTATCTTTTGTAATACTGCCAAACATGTGTTCACAGTGACTCTACCAACTTATATCCTAGGAATTCCACTGGTTGCTCCTGTGCTGTTAGTCTTTTTAGCCATTCTAGCAAATGTGATGGTTATTTCTTCATACTTCATAATAATAATGTTTATGACCTTTGGATCAGACATGACATTAGAACCTTAGCATTCATTGCCTTTAATCCCATGACTCTAGAAAGTAGATTTTTTTCCTCCTTCCTTGTTCTTTCCCTCCAAAAAGAGACATTAGTGGTTTTCTTTGTTTGTTTGTTTTTGGTGCTTGTCCTGGGGCTTGAACTAAGGGCCTGGACATTGTTCTTGAGCTTTTTAGCTGAAGGCTAGTGCTCTACCACTTGAGCCATAGCTTTACTTCCAGCTTTATGCTAGCTAATTAAAAATAAGGATCTCATGGACTTTCCTGCCTGGGCTGGCTTCAAACTGAGATCTACAGATCTTGGCCTCCTGAGTAGTAAGGATTACAAGCATGAGCCATCAGTACCCAGCTACATTACTGAATTTTTAAAATTTTATTTTGGTGCTAGAAATCGAACCCAGGCCTTTGTGATGCTATGCACGTGCTCTACAATTGAGCTATACTCCTAGTTCCAGAAAGTAGGTATTACTTTCTCCATTTTATAAGTAAAGCATTGAGTGACTAATAAATTGGACAAAGCGACATGGATGGTAAATAATAGAAGCAGAATATGAATGCAGAACTACCTCACTGTCCAGATATGTTCTGTAGCCTCTCTCTTGCCACATAGTAGGGTGCTTATCTTATTCTTCTGGGAATTGAGATGCCTCAGTAAGCACTTAATAAAGGATTGTTAAGTTAAATAAATAGTTATTCATGAAGAGGCTGTGCTCAGCACAGAGGGGGGAGCTATTGCATCAGGACAGACTCCCTGGAGAACTGTTTTAACCCCAATCTGATTGTAGTGGGTAGAAATCAGGAGACCTGTTTGTTTGTTTGTTTTTGTCAGTCATGGGGCTTGAACTCAGAGTCTGGGCACTGTCCCTGAGCTTTTTCCACTCAAAGCTACTGCTTTACCTCTTTGAGTGACAGGGCCACTTCTGGTTTTCTGGTGGTTAATTGGAGATAAGAGTCTCATGGACCTTCCCGCCCAAGCTAGCTTCGAACTACAAGCCTTAGATCTCAGCCTCCTGTTAGCTAGGATTACAGGCCTGAGCCACCAGTGCCCAGCCTGAGACCTGTTCTTAAAGGAAGAGATGGGAAGGGAGGGAAAGAGGAAGGGAAGAAAGAAGAAAGGAAAAGTCACTCACTGCTCTTAATCACTTGGGCCTCAGTTTTCTCATCTGTAAAATGGAAATCATAATACTGTCCTGACTAAATGAGAGTGTGAGAGGAAGTACTTGGTCATATAAGAATCATAAAGATTTTGTTTGCTGGAGATGTTTTCTCTATTTAACCCAGACTGTCCTTCAACCCACAATCCTCCCTTCTCAGACTCCCACGTGCTGATTAATTGTAATTTTCAAATAGATAAAAAATTAAAACTATAACCATTATCTGTGGAGCTTTATAATATATAGATTCCAAGTCTCAACCCTGAAGCCCTAGGTTGATTTGACATGGACATCTTTTAAGAGTTTCTCTGGTAATTTCAATGCTCAACTATGGTGAGAACTGCTGAGGTAAAGACTTTTGTCTTCAATTAGCCAGCAGAAAGCTGGAAATGGAGGTGTGGGTCAAACGGTAGTATACCAGCTATGAGCAGAAACAAGTTGAGTGTGAGACTCTGATACACACACGCCAGAAAAAGGATCCCCAAACTTGGCTCTTTGAAGAGCACAGCTATTCCCAGCATCCTGATTTGGCCACAGCTGTGTGTGGGAATGGTCGCATCTTGTCTATCCTGACAGCTGAGCTGGGGGGCAGGGGGACACCTGGGGATCTGGCCTCAAAACCCCTACAGCCAACTCTTTCATTGCTGTTAGCTCTTCTTTTCCATTTAACTCTTTCATTCCTGTTAGCTTATCTTCCTTATTCTGAGTACCACAAGAGAGTGACCATCTGTGAAAAATCCAAGGCACAAAGAACACCTCACCAACTCCCTTTCTCCCCAGGCCTTCGGGTCCACTGGTCTGTTCTCCATTCAAGACCGTGAGAGCAATTTCTTGGGTTCTCCTACTGTTTATACTCAGTAGAGGGGATCTGATAAACCTATGGGACTAAGTTAGGGCCCCTGCATGTACTGGAGTGGGAGGGAGTAGAGGTCCTATTTCAGCTAAGAAAAGCATGTGGGAAGATCGAGAGGAAATAAAACAGAGGGCAGGATTAATGAAGTAGCTTCAGAAGCTAATAGTGCATTTACCAACATCTCCTCCTCTGACTCTCCCATTCCAGGGAAAGCTGGCTGTGGCCCAGAAGCAGCAGGTCCAGCTTCCAGTCCTACTCAGGAATCCCAGGACTAGGAAGTCTCTCAGGACAAGGAGACCATGAATCTCTTGTACTCCAGCTTCTGGAAATGAAACCCAGATGCTGGTCCCTCCTATGAAACTCAGGCCCATCCCCAGAGCTGCCCAGCTCAAAATAACTAGTGAGAGGTGCCTGATCAGGTGATGCTTTAGAGACAGGTCCCCCTCAGCCCTTGCCCTTCCACAGTTTCTTTTAGCTCCTCCTCTTCACATACACTCCTCTCTCCCAGGCCTCCTCCCTAGAAGCTGACCTGGTGCTGATTCCCAAATAAACAGTAACTAATTGGATTAGGAGCTGATAATATTGTTGACCTTTCTTAATGTCTGCTGGCTGTCTTTCCACCACAGTGAGGCTTAATTGTATGGGATGGGGAGAAGGAGGGGGGGGGACTTCCAGGAGTGAAACGTGACCCCTGTTAACCTCAGATAAAATGGGCTCAGCGTCTTCCCAACTGCCTGTCATCCCCCATGGAGCAAGAACACACACATGCTCCCACTCTCATCAAATAATTACACAGATGATACACACATGCATAGGCATGCACTCAGAAGTGCAAACACTCCCAGAGGCACTTAGAATCCACACATGTGCACACATGACTTTGAATCTGGATCATACATGTGCACAAGTCATACTGAATAGAAAATTGCACATATCTACAACTCAAATATATGCATAAACACAGATAGATGCTTGCTAAGTGCAAGCACAGTGATACATGTCGATGAACACAGTTGTAGATATGACAAAAATGCATAATAGACGTATTCATGCATGCACATAGCAGATGCATATGCATGAAAGTAAAGAGAGGCACACACATAGTCTATACATGATGCTTGAAGTGAGCATTGGAAACATGACACGTGTATGCACACGTGTGCATAGCATGCACATACCACTGGTAAACATCAGAGCCCCCCACCCCCCCCCATACACATAGACAGTTTGCCCCATTCCACACTCCAACTCTTTCACAATCTCTGCTGCTTCTATTTGCTATTTGTTCCTGGATTCCCTGGCTGTGTTCCTGGGATCCTGAGTTTATAGGTCTCTTGGAGTTGAGTATCTCCATCTCTCTCCTTCTCTCTGGGGCCCTGTCTCTCTCATCCTGGGATACTGACCTCGGTAAGATGGTGGGAGAGCATGAGAAATGAGAAGAGGAGGACTGAAGAGGGCAGCTAGAGAGTGTGGCTCGGAGGGTCGCGGGGAAAGGGCTGGGAAAGAGGGGAGTAGCGAGGGGCGGGAGCGAGGGGCGAGGGGCGGGGGAGGCGCGCCTGCCTGCGCACAGCAGATGTTGCCGCTCCTCGGATGGAGCCGTTAATGTAAGTGGAGTTTCTGCAATGGTAATTAGGAGGGCCCTCATTACCCTGGCGGAGCCGGCTGAGAGCCGATAAAGCCGAGGGGGAGAGGGGCCGACATCAGGGTAATGGGGGAGTAGGGCCATTGAGGAGCTGGAGCCGAGCCGGGGACCGCTCCATGCGCAGCTGGAGCCCGGGCGAGAGGGCCAAGGAAGAGGGAGGGGGCACGGACAGGGCCCGGAGCCCCCGGAGGCGCAGGGACAAGAGGGGCGAGAAGGCTTGGCTGGATCTACCCAAGGGCTTCGTGTGGCCTAGGCTGTGAGGACCAGGTACCAGGAGTTGGCCCTAACTGCCAAAGTCGCTGGCAGAGAAAGGTTTCCTGCTGGCCTGCCTTCGTGCCTGCCTAGCCTGCAGCCTGGGTGGGGCCATCACTCAGGCCGCTGCGCCTAAATTCACCGAGGGGGGTGGGTGGGTGGGGGGTGGCCCAATAGAGATGGACCAGAGTATGGGAATATAGAAGGGACACCCTTTCCCCCTACTAGCCCTTCTCCAGGGACATGTGTGGGGAACCACCACATGGGCTCTAGAATACCCAAGGCAAAAGTTAATGCCCAAATGGAAGGTTCCAGAATTTTAGATCAGACTCTGGAGACCGGCATACAGAGGTGGAGGCATAAGCCCCACCTTGCCTCCTTGGAGTTAAAAAGGCAATCCCTTTTCTCCCTACAGGTCCTTTCTTTCTCCCCTCCCCCACTTCTTCCCCCCCCCACACACACATACTAGGTGGGGTTCCCAAACCAAAAACCTGTTTTTGCCAGGATCGTGCAGGGAGAGAAAGAAAGGAGGAACGTGCAGGAGCACACACCTGCAGCTCTGCTCCCAAGCTAGGAAACAGAAGCCTCTTCCAGAATGAGGGTGCAAGGTGGAAACCCATTCTGTTATTTACCCTCTGCACCCCAGATCTTTCCTAGAGAGAGGCTGCGAAGCCCCGTCTTTCCAGTCAACTGAGGGCCATCTCTACAGAACAGACTGTTTCCTTCCCTTCTCTCCTGCTGCCCCAGGTCAGGATCCATAGAGATTTCCAGTAGGCAATGAATCTGCCGTGAAGGGGGGGAGGGGGGGAGATGTGGGGATCTTTGCAGGCACCTCCCAGCAGAGAAACAATTACCAATCACCCTTTTGTATTTCTTCACACACACACACACACACACACACACACACACACACACACACACACACACACACACACACTGCCCTGCCTTCAAAAGCACAAGGTTGCTGGTGGCTCATGCCTGTAATCCTAGTTATTCAGGATGCTGACATCTGAGGATTTCACTTTGAAGTCAGCCTAGGCAGGAAAGTCCATGAGACTCTTATCTCCAGTTAACTAGTGAAAGACCTGAAAGTAGGGCTATGGCTAAAGCTGTAGAGCCTTGGGCAGAAAAACTCAGGGACAGCATCCAGGCTCTGAGTTCAAGCCCCAGGACCAGTAAAACAAACAAACAAAAAACCCCAACCAACTCAAGGTCATTGAACCCTGGCACTCTGGTCACTGAACCCTAGTCTGTCAACTTTGCCAGTATCACCTAAGCAACTCTATCATGGGAAGACTAGAACAGAGGAAAGAGTTGCTTTTCCTTTCTACTCTGGAGAGAGCAAAGAAAAATTCTGCCACTGCTTGCCACAAAAATAACCTCTTTTCCCAAATGACTAAAGGAACATGGTATCTCTAAAGAAGCCAGAGTTTGTGGTGTGAGATGTTCCAGGGCCTAGGGACAGCTCCTTGTAACCCCCCCCCCCTCCACGCTTTTACACAAACAGTACAGTGGCATGGCAGAGCAGGGGTTAATGGGGAGAGGCAGCCAGGGCTGGAGCAGGCGGTAGCTTCCCCCCCCCCCCCAGAGTTGCTGACTCTTCCTTTTTGTTCAGGCTGACAGCAAGCACCTGGTGTGCTCCTGCTACAATATTGCTCCTGCCTCCTTCCCTCCCTCCTCCCCAGGCCCCAGGCTCCCCTCTCCCCCTCCCTGCCAGCAGCCGCCTTCCCCTCTGCCTCCTCTTCCCCTGCCCCTCCTGCCTGTGGCCTCCCAGGCGCTCTTCCCCCCCCCCCCCCCCCCCCCGCCCCCAACCACCACAAACACCGACCCTGCGGTGTCAATAAACACAACATATGCTGCCATTAATGTGAAAATCGTGCCCTCTACTCCATTCATCCCCTCCTGCTGAGGTGGGGGTGAGATGGGGGTGGGAGGAGAAAGGTCAAGTAGGAACCATTAACTACCCTCTTTCTTGATCTACTCCATCCCCATTCCCATCCCCCAGGGAAGAAACTGGAAACAGACTTGGGGGAGCATGAATGGGGTAAGATAGGGGTTTCTGAGACCCACATTCTCTGATAGGACCACCAAGCCTTCCTCAGGGAAACAGGTAAGCATCCATTTTGAACTCCAGGGGCTGCTCACAGGGAGGCAGATGGCCCTTCCATGGCCAGCCGTTTTGTTGGTAAGCTTCTCCTAGGGCAGAGGGGATTGTGGCTGTCCATTCTCTTGCAAGTCCAGGAGTCATCCTAGAGACTTCTGTCTGTTGGATTAGTAAAAGAAGAATCAGAAGCCTTCTCTAGGTGGGCTTGGACTTCAGGAAGCCCCTAGCAAAGGAGCTGGAACTTTAGGTGGCCAAGAAGGGAGTGGCCTGGCCTGTTCTCCTCAACTAAATCACCAGCTCCAAGACAGCAGGGAACACTAAAAATAAAAATAATATAATAACAACAGCTAACATGTAGTGAGGGCTTATTTATGTACCAGGCATTGTGCTAAGCATGTTACAGGCTTTATCTAATTTGCTCCCCAGAAGACCCCTACAGGGAAGTTACAACTGATATCCCCATTTCACAGCTGTGGCAAAGAAGCTTGATAGGGTCCCTGGCATGTACTGTATGCTCACTGCACACTAGTCCCTGTGCTGAGTTCTCAAGTATAATGTCAATGACCCCCTGAGGTCAGCAGTACTATTAGTGCTATCCTACAAAAGAGTGAACTAGGGCTGGGAATGTGGCTTAGTGGTAGAGTGCTTGCCTAGCATGCATGAGGCCCTGGGTTCCATTCCTCAGTATCACATAAACAGAAAACACCAGAAGTGGCACTGTGGCTCAAGTGGTAGATTGCTAGCTTTGAGCTGAAGAGCTGAGGGAAAGTGCCCAGCCCCAGAGTTCAGGCCCCACAATGGACAAAAAGAAAAAGAAAGGAAGAAAGGAAGGAAGGAAGGGACTCTTAGCCAGGTGCCCATGGTTTACACCTGTAATCCTAGCTACTCAGGAGGCTGAGATCTAAGGATCACAGTTTGAAGCTAATCAGGGCAGAAAAGTCCCCTTGAGATGCTTATCTCCAATTAACCACTCAAAAACCAGAGGTGGTCCTGTGGCTCAAGAGGTAGAGTGCTAGCCTTGAGCATAAAGAGGCTCAGGGACAGTGTCCAGGCCTAGTTCAAGCCCTACAACTGAGGGGGGAGAAATAGTTCAAGGATCACACCGGGCCCTGAGTTCAAGGCCCAGGACCAGCAAAAACAAACCAAAGAGGAAACTGATGCTTGAAAAGGTTCCGTAATGCTCAAAGTTACACAGCAGGATCAGATACAGTGGATCACATCTGAAATCCCAGCTACTCGAGAGGTCAAGATTGGGAGGATCACAGTCTGAGACCAGCTCAGGCAAAATGCTTTAAGATCTTATCTGAAAAATAACATAAAACAAAATGACTGGGGGGATGGCTCAAGTGGTGTAATGCTTACAAGTACAAGGCTCTGAGTTCAAACCCCAGTATTGCCAAGCACACACACACACACACACACACACACACACACACACAGAGGTCACATTACCAATAAGCAGAATTTGACTAGGAAGGAACCCAGGCCTGTCTGAGAGCAAATTTTCGTCATCCCTTGACTATCCTGATTCCTTTATCTATTTGCCGTCATCTCCAGTAGCTTCACAACATCATATTCTTCCAACTCACTCCGTGGATTTAACTGTACACAGTGGGGCAATGAAGAATGAAAAGCAAGTGTATGGTCTGAGCATAACACAGCGTTTAAGACTATTATTCTCTCCAGGACCAGTAGCTTACACCTGCAATCCTAGCTATTCAGGAAGCTAAGATCTGAGGATCATTTCATCCCTGGCAGGAAAGTCCCTAGACTTCTATCTCCAATTAGCCAGCAAAACACTGGAGGTGAAGATGTGGCTCAAGGGGTAGGGCACTAGCCTTGAGTGAAAAAGCTTAAGGAGCCAGGCACCGGTGACTCACACCTGTCATCCCAGCTATTCAGGAAGCTGAGAACTGAGGATCACGGTTCAAAGCCAGCCTGGGCAGGAAAGTCAGTGAGACTTATCTTGAATTAACAACCAGAAAACTGGACGTAGCACTGTGGCTCAAAGTGGTAGAATGTTAGCTGTGAGTAAAAGAACTCAGGGACAGTGCCCAAGCCTTAAATTCAAGCCCTACAACCAACAACAACAAAGCTAAAGCACAGCACCCAGGCCCTTAGTTCAAACTCTTATAATGGTACATATACACACACATACAAACACACACACACTCATTCTGTGTCACACTGTCACTGCTGCCACTGAGCTGTACCATCCTGCCTGTGTGCTTGCTGTACTCCTACTCCTTTGCTTAGCCCCATTCGGAGGATTCATTGTGAACAGGCAAAGTGCCCCTCTAGGCTCCCAGAGCACAAAGACTTTGTGCTTGGCTCTGCAGCTCCTCACTTCTGAGACTCCAGTTGCTTTATTGATATTAACTTAACCCACACACACACCACCACTTCCCCACCCTCCCTGGCCCAGTCTGACGGGCAGAAATCTGCTGCCTGGGCACCACCCTGACCTCTCTTTTCCTCTTTCATTATCCACTCTGGGCACTAGGGAGCCAGCACCAAAATTAAAACAATAACTAAGCCCGAAGCGGACCTAGCATCCCCCACTCCCACCCCAAGGGAGGCGGAAAAAGGCCACAAAAAAACACCTGGAGAGGAGAATAATCAATGGAAGTAGAAAGAAGAGGTGACCCACTCCTAAGCCAGCACACCCCCCACCTGCCTTAACCCTTTGTATCCTGCAAAGTAAGCAAGTTGCCCCTCACTCATCCTTCCTACTGGTCCTATAAAGCAGCAGCAGATTCAGGCAGCTGCTCAGCCATTTTGGCACTTTTGGATTTGAACAAACAAACTTGAGATAGTGAGGGCCCCAGCAATCTACACCCAAAGACTAAGATACCCAGAAGTTCTGCCACAGTAGGAAGTTTCTCTTTGGACAAATTCTTGGAGAATTACTTCATCACTTACTTAGTGGTCAGTAGCAAATACTTGATAAAATACACTGCCTTATTTCATCTACACCAGCATCCTGGCAAAAATAGTGGTGTTGTTCCCATTTTCCAGATGAGGAAACTGAGCTTAATAAGGATTTGCCTAGGTGTATAAATCAGACTTTGAACTCAAACTTGAGACTGTTTCTGGAGCCCACTGTTTATTAAGCAGTCTGCACAGATTTTCTTGAGTGCTACTTAAATCTGGCTAAATGAGTAGACCCAGTTAAGGTATGCTCTGTCCTCCAGTTCCCAGTCTACAGATTGGGACCGCTTTAACCTGTGATTTCATCGCAGAGCCAGCCAGCCAAGGAAAGGAGACAGAGACCAGGCCAGTTTTAACTTCGTTGAGACCAGCAGAGGGGGCTGCTGTAACTAAGGTCAAGTGGTAGGAGACAGAAGAGTGGAGAGGTTGGTCCTAGGAAAACAAAGGTGCTGAGAATCTGGTGATGTGCTGGACATCTAGGGGCCAGAAGATCCATCAAGGACTTCCTAGGAAGAGGAGACTAAGAGACACTAAACCATCCTATAGGTTGAGTTCTATCAATGGGCAGTTGCTCTGCCCATTGTCAGGGCTCCACCCTCCCTCAACCCTCTTAGAAAGAGGCTGTCTGGCTATGAATACCAGATTTCCCATACCCTCCTCCTGCTGCCCCTTTCCTACCTCTACTCCCCTCTGCCCTAGCCCCAAACTCTAGGCTCTCAGGGGGCTTTTCTCCACCCCATCATCTTGTCTCAGGTGTGAACAAGTCTTTGCTCACCTTATTTCTGCACTGTAGTAGAAAGCTGAAAGGAGAAACGAGAAGAGCCAGCACTTCCAAGGTAGCATGGCCATGGACTCCACCTAAAATCTGTACAACAGTTCTTAGAGGTAGATAGGCCTATTCTACAGATGGAGGAAAGGAGAACCTGAGAACTAATAAGCTCAAGCTGGTAAATGGCACAGCTGGGATTTGAATTCCAGGCAGTAGGCTCTTATGCAACATGGTTTTCCAAAGAGGAAAAAAGCAAGTTTGGAGTCTTTAAATTCTTTATTCTCTATGGACATTCTTGCCCATCACTGCATTCCTATACCATAAGGCTAAGGTGAAATGGGACATCCATAAGTGCATTGCCTAATAAATTTTAAAAACAAGTCAAAACTTCAGAGGACTGCCTACCACAACCCCTAGCACAGAAGACAAGATACCTCCGGTTGCCTTGACCTTGACGGTATGCCAGACTCAGCAACACTAATTGCTAGTCAGAGGTGGGCTTGGCAACTCTAGAGCTAGGTCTGGTGAGATCCTGTGGCCTTTTCAGTACCTTCTTCTTTTTGTTTTTTGTCCATTGGGGACAGGACTGAACTCTGGGCCTGGGCGCTGTCCCTCAGCTCAAAGCTCAAAGCTAGCGCCCTACCACTTGAAACACAATACCACTTCTGGCTTTTTTCTGCTTATATCGTACTGAGGAATTGAACCCAGGGCCTCATGCATGCGAGGCAAGCATTACCACAGAGCCAACTTCCCAGCCCCCTTCCCATCTTCTTATTGGTCTCCTTAGACCCTGTGGGTGCTGACCTAGTATTGGCACTTCAACTAGTCCACAGAATCTTCAAATGCTGGTCCCTCCTTTCCCCCAGAGACTAGTGGACCTTCATGACAGCCCCTTCCCTCACGAGGCCTTGGCTGCCCACAGAGCTCAGTCCTGCCTGTCATCCTGCAGCGTATTTGTGATTAGGGCCAACTCTGCCTTTCAGAAGCTTGGATCCCTTACCCTGCAGCCTGGTTTCAAGTTGTCCTGAGTGCCAGGAGCCCCTCCCTCTGCCACACACCTCCCTGGCCCCCAGCTGACCAAAGACTTTCTTTTGCCACCCCCTCAACACAAGCCCTCTATTGTTCCTGTTCCTGACATAAGAGTTTCCTCCAAATCCCCACACTGCCTCCGGTGACCCACTTAGAATCTTAACTCTCCGGACCTAAAATAGAAAGCACTCAGCACAAGCTTTTACACTTCCCGCTACCGCTAAATAAAGGTTGCATCTTAAGCAAAACAAAGCAAACTAAAAAAAAAAAAAAAAAACAACCAGAACCACCGAGTAACACTAATAGTTACCCACCAATTTAGAGAGGGTAACCTTTTATTTGCCCAGGTTCCCCCAACCCACTTCCCACCTGCCCCCAGGCTGTGTCAGTGCATGGGTAGGAGAGAGTATCTTGAGGCACATGACATGTAGCTTGCCTGGGCACTGTGTGTTTTCCCCACCTTGGGAAAAACTCCAAAGTGACTGCTTGCCCAGGACTCATCTGTAGTCTGGGACATTGATTGGGGCCCATTGATAGCTGATTGTTTTCACACGTGACTCCTGACTGGGAGTCACATTCCTCTAATCTCCATCCTTCTGCGAGGTTTGCATGACAAGAAGCCGCCTCGGTGGGGAGAGGTCATTCACCTCTGACCAGGATATAATTGGAAAAAGAAGGTCATTGCCGCCTTTGCTTCTGGGGCAGATCAACTTCGTTCCATTTGTGTCACGAGCTCTTGCCAGCACACACACTCTCAATGACATGAAGACAATGGCTGTGCCCTACAATGGAGCCCACAGAGACATGCTCAATGTGACACAAACACACCAGGGGACTCGCACTCACACTCATCAGGACAGGCATGTACAATGACACACACACAATAGGTGCTCTATATGAATACTGATGGCCCCAATGACACAGGAAGATGCATACAGAGTGACATCCACATACAGAGGATGCACAAAGAGGCGAATAAAGCAATGCTCACACAATGACACGGGTACCTGACATTTGCACATAATAACATAAAAGCACTTCTATGAGGGCAAATACCCAACATAAGGGAAAATGCAATATTAATGTCCTTCTTTAGGCTTGGTCCATGTGGAAATGTACCTGAATTACCTGGGGAAGTTAGATCAAGTGCATGTTTCCAGGATGTCTGTTGGTACATATGCCTGCCCTTATACAGAAGTTATGTGGGTAAAAATGTTGGTGTTGAAAAGTCCCGTCAAGTAATTCTGACAAGAAGTGAGGTTGAGAATCATTGAACTGGCACCATCAGTCTCTCCTGGGTGGCAGAACTTGCTGGCAAGGGTTCTAGGCTGTTTTTTTATTTTCTTATTCAGTTAAGAAAAGGACAGACTGCTAGCTGAGGAAAGGATACATCAGTGGGAGGTCAGATGCATTCACCAGGAACATAAAGAGTTAAAACTGGGCATTGATCCCCAGCGACCACGGTCAGGTCCACACAGACCAGGATGGCCAGAGCCTTGGCTGGATGTGAAGGCCCAAATACCACACTGCCCTCGAAGCTGCATCTGCCACAGCTACCCTGGTGTTTTCAGAAAATGCTGATCAGCCTTAGACCTAGTGACCCACCATCCTCTAGGCCCTAAACAGCTCCAGGCCCACCCCACCCCACCCCACCCCTCGCCCCGGACTCCCAGGGAACGTTCCCTGTTCAACACCCTGAAAGTCAGAAGGTTCTTTTTGTTCGCGTTGGGCACTGGAGAGCGACGCTGTGCCCACCCGTGCCACGCAGGAGCGCCTCTGGAGAAGGGCAGAAGGCTCTACACGGGTACCAGGTGTCCGAGGCGACAGGTCACTGGAGGCCCCACGATGAGGCGTAGATCCTCCTGGAGAGCACAGGGGCCCGCCGCCCCCTGGCGGCTCAGTAGCACAGTGGAAGTTCGAGAAGCGGTGGCTGCGGGGTCGGGGCGCTCCGGGATGGGTTCCTCTTTTCTAGGATTAAGTGGGGCGAAGGATGCTGAAGAAACGCCCCCCACCACCAGACTGCCCAGTCCTGGCCCTTCCCTGGCTGCTCTCTCCATCCCTTCTCCGTTCTTCCTCTGCTCCTCTTCCCCTCCCCATTTTCTCCCTCTCCCCTTCCTCCTGCCCTTCTTCCTCTCCCCTCCTGCCCTCCTTCCTCCCCCCCTCCATTCCTTTCTCTCGTCCTTCGCCCCCCGCCCCCCGCCCCCCGCCCCCGCGGGGCAGCGCCTCCGTGCGCCCGCTTGGCAGTTAGCCCATTAGATCTCGTACTATTGATCCGCTTCTGAGCCGAAGCTGACAGCGTCCCCCACCATCTCCCCTTGTCCCTGTTCCCGACGCCTCTCTCCCTCCCTCTCTCCCTCCCTCCATCTCCAAGAAGCCCTGGCCTCCTCTCCCCCCCCCCCCCGCCCGCCCCAAGCCGGGCCGCGCCGAAGTCTCGCCCTCACGAAGGACAAGAACAAATGTAATTAAAGCGACCGGCAAGGGGGGTGCGCCCCTACCAGCACTAGCGCGAGCGGGGGTCCCAGCGGCCCGCGCTTGGCCCCACCACCACCCTCCCTTCCTCCCTACCCCCCCCCCGGAGCGGGAGCATTTGGGTTGAGCGGCGCCTGTCCTATAAATCCACATATAATTCTCGCCTTTCCTGTTCAGCTAAGGAAAATAAACGTGTAAGGCTGTTTCTGGGAGCCCAGCTCAGGGACCGCTCTAAATTCTCCTCTTATTGAGTCGGGGCTGGAAATCATTCAGCTCGGCGGCGCGCCCCAGGACCCCCCTCCCCCCTCTTCTCCCCTTCCCCCCCCCCAGCCCGGGCCCTCACCCGCGCCCGCGCCCGCCGCGCACACGACGCGCGCACTCGGAAGGCAGGCGCTGGGTATATAAATATCTCCAGCTCTCCCCATAGCCGGGCAGATTTATTCCGCTGCCAAGCCTGCAGAAAATTGACTTGTTCATGGAGGCGGCTATTGACACATCACCGGGGGGAGGGTTAGAGGAGAAAGCAGTGGAGCCGGCGCCCCTCCATTATACGTTAATGTAATCAGCAGTGTGCGAAATGACTGCGCGGAAAATAGCATCACTGACATTTATATTAGAGGATATTGATGGCAGGAGCTGTGACCGCATCACTCTGCCTCCCGTTTCCACGGATTGACACAGGAGCCTCTTGTTGGCTCCAACCACGCTTGCCTCCCCTCCCCCTCCCCCTCCCCGCCCTCTCCTCCCTTTCTCCATCCACTCCGTTTCCCTCCAGCTCTCTCCCTCCTCTCTCTCTCTCTCACCTCTTCCCTCCCTATTCACTCTTCCACTGATTCCTTTTTCCAAATAATCCTTGAGCACCTTCTGGGCGCCACATGTAAGGGTCTCTCCCAGGGTGCTTCTGCCTAGGTTTCTACCTCTCCTCCGGGATCATGCCCTTGCCCTCTTTCTCCCGCCTCTCCTGTGCTGCCTTCCCCTCCCCCCTGCTTTAGCTCCTTGGCTGGACCATTGCTGTCACAGCAGATAGATAATTGAAAAATGGGCCTCACCTTTGCAGCCAGCAGGAGGGGTTCAGGCGGTAACCGCCAGGGCTACCTACTCTATCTCAGGCCCGGGCTCCAAAGAGATTCCGAGGAAATTGGATTTTACATGGATGTTTTATTCGGGCAGAGGCTTTAGTGTATATAAATACAGGCGAGGATGTCTTGGCGGCAAGGATGAGTGAGGCGAGACGATCCCAATCTCGCCTGGGGCAGGGAGGCTCAGGGGAGGGAAGCAGGCAGCCTCTGGGCTCAACTCCTGGTCCCCAACCTGGACATTCATGCTTTCTTTCTCATCATCTAGGACTGAAAGAGGTTAATGACTCTCAACAGCTCCTCAAAAGCAGTTTGGGGAATAGAAGTATGTTTGTCAGGGGCTTGAAAAAAGAAGGCAATAGATTGGAGAAATCTGAGTGCTGACTCTTTCAGTATTTACTGAACCTTTACCTTTGAAATATCATGTTTGAGGCGCAGGAATGAGTAGATTAGGCATGGCTGCTGTTTTCAAGGACAATCTGTTTGGAGAATGACATAGGAGTAGGGTTCAAGTTAAGGGAGAGGGAAAAGGAAAGGTAGTTTAATTGGTGCTAAGGATATTTGTCTAGGACTTGGCCAGTAGGAGCGCTTATATGAAGGAAAGGGAAGTCAGTTAAATTGGGAAGAAGGATTGTTACCAGAACGTCTGGGACCAATTCGGTATCAGTGGCTACTGAGTCTGTAGGCCAGTTCACACACAAAATGTTGGCAAGGAATCCTGGTGTGTATCTCTGGACAGTTAGGATTCTAGAGCATCCAAGAACAAGGTGAAGCCTTTTACCAGGTAAAAGATGACAAGATGATCTTTGTGAAGAGCCTTTTGGGGTAGGCCTAAGAGGAAAGATCATGACAGATAGGGATATTGGAAGAATAGGGAGATGGGAGGTGGGTGTGTGGAGTGTATTAGTGCAAAAAATCACTCACCACATGGGGCATGGCTCAAATGGCACATCAATACATACTATTTATATACACATACAAGAGGCTATACATACATAAAACACTTCAACAGGAAGCAAGAAAAAAATGGATGCTGTGGGTTTTGTTCAGTGGTAGAACATTTGCCCAGCAGCATGTGCAAAACCCTGAGTTCAGTCTCCATCACTATAAAGAAAAATGAAAAAGAAGGAAGGAAAAAAAAAAAGAATCTCCAGGCACCAGTGGCTCATGCCTGTAATCCTAGCTACTCAGGAGGCTGATATCTGATGTTGGCAGTTCAAAGCCAGCCCAGGCAGAAAAGTACATGAGACTCTTATCTCCAATTAACCACCTGAAAACCGGAAGTAGGACTGTGGCTCGAGTGGTAGAGTGTTAGCCTTGAGCTGAGCTGAAGAGCTCAGGGTCAGAGCCCAGGCCCAGAGTTCAAGCCCCATGATACCCCCCATCCCCCAAAAAAGAATCAAAAGGTGCCTGTGGCTCATACCCATAATCCACCTACTAAGAAGGCTGAGATCTAAGGAATGCCATCCAAAGTCATCCTGAGAAGACAAATCCATGATACTCTTATTGACAAATAAGAATCTAGGAAGGGGCTGGGAAGGTAGCTCATTGGTAGAGTGCTTGCCTTGCATGCATGAGGCCCTGGGTTCAATTCCTCAGCACCACATAAGCAGAAAAAGCTGGAACTAATACTGTGGCTCAAGTGGTAGAGCACTAACCTTGAGCTGAAGAGCTGAGGGACAGTACCCAGGCCCAGAGTTCAGACCCATGACCAGAAAAAAAATCTAGGAAAAAAATAAAAGTGGCCACACATTGTGGCTCAAGTGGTAGAGCACCAGCTGTTAGCAAGAAAAGCCAAGAGAAGCTCCAGGTCCTGACATTCCATTATGACCTACCTCTCAAATTTTCCTCTACCTCCCACTATCAGGGAAGGACCAAATCTTTAAATCTTAGATGTCTCCTTTGGGAGACATCAAAATCCAAGCTAAAGTGAGCAAAGAGTAGATGTTTGGGAGCCTAGGATAAAGATTCTCCAGTGTCTAGAGCTGACTGTGTGGCTCAAGTGGTAGAGTCCCAATAGAGTGCTAGTGGAGCAAGCAAAATGAATAAACATGGGCTTGGAGTTCAAACCCCAGTGCTGGCAAATAAATTAAATTAAAAAAAATAAAAATAAAAGCCAGGCACTTGTGTCTGACACCTGTAATCCTAGCTGCTTAGGAGGCTGAGATCTGAGGAGATTGTGGTTCAAAGCCAGACTGGGCAGGAAAGTCTGTGAGACCTTTATTTCCAATTAATCACGAAAGAAAGAAAGAAAGAAAGAAAGAAAGAAAGAAAGAAAGAAAGAAAGAAAGGAAGGAAGGAAGAAAGGAAAGATGGAAGGAAGAAAGAGCCACCAGTAAAGTTGTAGTTCAAGTGGAAGAGCACTAGCCTTGAGCCTAAAAGCTTGGGGACAGCACCCAGGCCCTGAGTTCAAACCCTAGGACCAGCACAAAAAAAAAAAAAAGGAAAAAAATTCTCCTGTCTGAATGTCCTGTTTATCATAAGAAGGTCTCCATTTCAGTCTTGGGCAAGGTTTTTTTCTGTGCCTGATTAGGGTGTGGTTAGGGTGATTAGGGTCTAGGTGTCTTGACAGTTATAGCCGATCATTTCTATTCCTTTAAAAGAGAGCTTTTCATGAGCCATCATGGCTGAAGAACTAGAATTGGGATAGTTAACCTAGGCTCAAACTGCCCACTGAAGGAGCAGGGGTTCTGAGCACAAAATAGTCAACAGCTGCCTTATTCTAGCCATACCACTGAAAGCTGGACCATTCCTCCCCCAGAGTAACACTCCAAAGCCCCCCATCCTCTGCCACATTGTTTTACTGTTACATCATCAGCTTTGGAGAGGACAGGTGCTGGATAGATCATAGTCATCCTTCCAGCTGCCCCCATACATCCCAAGCACTCCCAGATGGTGGCATCCTGGGAACTGCAGTCCAGCTGTAGGATTGGAGTAGTCTTAGGTAACTGGATTCCCTTCCAAAACTCTCCCTGTCTGACTCCTATCAACATCTTCCCTCTTGCCTATAGATCACATTCATCCTGAGAGCCTACTGGAAAAGGAGCCCATTCTCAGCTGTCAGGGAACAAGGCCACTAGCACCTGCCTTAGATACCTGTGCCTCCCCTGCACCTCTGCCCTCAAAAACCACAGGAACATGTGTTCTATATCTGTTTTTTTCTTCTTTGTGATTCATTTGACACATAGACCTTGAGATTCTGGTCTTACTTCTAGCTGAGGATGCTGCTATAGTTTTAATATTTGTATCACTCCAAAATCCATGCTGAAACTTCACCCTCAGTGAAATAATATTAAGAGCTACGACCTTTAGGAGATGACTAGGTCATAAGGGCCCAACAAATAGGAATAATTCCCTTGTACAAAAGACTTAGGGGAGGAGAAGTTGGACACATGGCTCAGTTGGTAGAGAGCTAGCCAATGAGCAAAAGTGGCAGGTACTGAGTTTGAGTCCTGGTGTTAGACCTCAGAAAAAGACTTGGGGGTGCCTATGTCTTCTTTCTACCATACGAGGACACAGCAAAAGGTAGCACCTATGTAGCAGACAAGGAGTCTTTATCAAACCAAGCACTGGTGGTTCATACCTATAATGCTAGCTTCTTAGAAGAATGAGATCTAAGGATCTCAGTTTGAAGCCAGCCCAGGCACACAAATATGACACTTTATTTTGTCTATTGTGGGGCTTGAACTCTGGGCCTGAGCACTGTCCCTCAGCAAATTCAGCTCAAGGCTAGCCCTCTACCACTTGAGCCATAGTGCCACTCTGGTTTTCTGGTGGTTTATTGGAGATAAAAGTCTCATGGACTTTCCTGTCCGGGCTGGCTTTGAACCAACTGTGATCCTCAGATCTCAGCCTACTGAGTAGCTAAGATTACAGGCCTGAGCCACTGGTGCTGGCTCTATTAACCAGCCAAAAGCTGAAAGTAGAGATGTGTCTCAAATGGTAGAGTGTCAGCCTTGAGGGGGAAAGCTAAGCAAGAATGAGAGGTTCTGAGTTCAACTCCAGTGCGATCTCTCTCTCTCTCTCTCTCTCTCTTTCTCAGGAGTCTTTACCAGATACCAAATCTGTTTGTGATCTTGATCCTCCCAACCTCCAGAAATGTGAGGAATGAATGTCTATTGTTTGAATGTACCCAACCTAAAATATTTTGTTATGGTATCAGGTAAAGACTAAATATTCTTGAATAGTCTGGTGATAAGAACATAGAATGCATGTGTATGAATGCATTGTATGGATGTGTGCCAATCAGGCACTACGTACCCTGGAACACTATTTATGGAGTAGCCTTGAGCATACCCTGCCTTCCAAATTAGGAAATTGATATTTTAAAGAAATAAATAGGAGCTGGGAATGTGGCTAAGTGTTTGCCTAGTATGCATGGAGCCCTGGGTTTGATTCCTCAGCACCACATAAACAGAAAAGGCCAGAAGTGGTATTGTGGCTCAAATGATAGAGTACTAAACTTGAGCAAAAGAAGCTCAGGGACGGCACCCAGGCTCTGAGTTCAAGCCCAGGATTGGCAAAAATAAGTTAATTAATCAATTAACTAATCAATCAATAAAAATAAATAAATAAAAGGAGTATGTAGGGAAATAGCTCCCAACATGGGGAAGGGTGGCTCTTGCGCCTCCAGGCCTTATGAAGACAGACGTTATTTCTCCAGGATCATCTGCCCAGTAAGCCAATGACGTGGAGGAGTGGAGGTTTGAGGCAACAAAGCCACCACATAAAGCTCATTCATTCACGGAGACTGTCCATTTCCTCTCCCTAGGGGAGATCTGAGATCTTCTGCCTGAAGGTAGGGCTCAAAAAAGAATAGGCCTTTAAAAAATCATAACCTATTTCTAGGACACAAAGGAAGCTATCAGGAGGTAAAAGGTTGAAGGAGGTCTAAATGGAGCAGCTATGTGGCATGATCAGTCAGCTCACCTCTCTGGGCTTCATATTCCTCATCTTAAAATAAATACATGACAGCCAATTTCAGTTCTAATTTCTATGACTATGTAGTGAGTAACCCTAGCCTGTCATGAAAGAAGGAATTTCAGAGCTGAAGATGTAAACTCTTCCAAGAGGGATGAAGAGAGGTAATTGTGGTTCCAATGGGGCCTGAAATTTCTCAGGGGATAATCCCTGTTGGAATTAGGACAAGTACAGAGCAGAAAGCAGCCCATCCCTAAAGCAGAAGAAATACAGGGATAGATTGAGGGCCACCTAACTTGTCTGTCTCCAGTTGAGTCTGACTAGGATCCAGCTTGCAAAGCACAATGTTGATAGGTGGAAATTCAAGTAGCCAGGCATCTATCAATCAATCAGAATGACAGTAACTCTATGCACTCTTGTATTTGGTGTTTTGGCAAGAAATGGCTAGAAGGTTAAGGAGGGTCTTTGCTTTGTTTCTCTAGTTTCTTAGTGACTGTTTCCTACTTGAGGTTCATTAGCAATACTTTGTCTATTAGAATAGAGTGACTAGGGCGCCCCTAGTGGCAGAAACTGATAGTTGACAGAAGCAACACCTCCTTAAAGATTTCTGCTTAGAGGAACTGGAGACAAAGATAAAGCTGGTGGAGAAAGACAGCAGAGGACACTGAGTGTAATGCAGACAGCCCCTGCTCCATCTTTATTTGGCAAGATAAAAGAGATCAGGTCACCAGAGAAACTTGGAGCAGAAAGCTGCCTTGGGTGATATTCCCCAGAGGGAAAAGACTAGAAGCCCAGAGCATAGGCAGCCAGAAGCCAGCAGGCAGGGGAAGAGGGGTAAGGAGCAAGGAGGAAACATATCCCTTTCCACGAATGTGCCTTGGCCTCTGATCAGGCAGAGGAGTAGATCTTCTTGTCTTGTCCCAAGCCCCTGCATCTGCCACCTTGTTTACCTCGTGTCTATTTATAGTCACAGGCTCCAAGCCTGGCATGGGACTCTGCGATTTATATGACTATAAACTTCCAAAGGACACCAAGAGTTGGCAGGGGATAGAGACAGAGGCAATCCTCCCAAGGTCAAAATGCCCACCCTCCTACCTGGGCTGACCTTAAATTCTATTATAGGGCAAGAGGTCATAAATAGGCCCAGGCAAATAAAAAAATGGACAGGAAGCCACATTCCCCTCCCCTCTTGATTCTTTCTACCTTAAGCCTTACTAAGTTAGAATTTGGAGCACGCTAGAGAAAATCTGCTTTAGTCTGATCATCCTCCCCCACACACATACAAACACACACACACTGACACACACAGACACACACACACACAAACACATTAGGAGGGAATAGGAAAATTTACTGTGGCAGTATGGGTCTCAGCAAGGGATGACTGAATTTAGGAGAGTCCACCCTTTTGGGGGGGAGGGGAGGAGGAGGGGAAATGGAGATAAGCTGCTCAATTCCCACATGTGCCATGTACTGAAGTGTGGAAAGAAAGAACAATAATGAGAAGAAGAAGCACTCTTGGCCCCTGACTTTCCTATAGGGGTGACACCTGTGCAGGCCTACTGTCCACTCAGGACAGATACTGAAAGACCCCAGGCCTGGTCCCCCACTCATGGGATTCTGCTAGAGGGGCTCCTCACCCATACTCTTCTCTTTAGAGGCAGACGTGCTTAGCCTCTGGCTGACCTCCTGTTTTTCAGTTCATCTCCCTCTCTAAGGTCTCTTGCTCTCCTGCTTCTATGTGCTTCCTGCCTCTCAGCTGGATGTCCTAAACACCTGATGTGCACTCTCTACCCTACCTCCTCAACACTGGTCCCCACCCTATAATTTGTTATGTGAGATTAATTTTGGATATAACTCAGCTGAGTGTGTGTATATATGTGTACGTGTTGTACAATCAGAATAACAGGAGGAGAAAGACCTAAAATAACTTTCTCCTCAACTGTCTTATTTGTCCATGGACCATGTCTGCTTGATGGAATCTAAGGACTAGGCACATCTTTTCAGCCCACATGACCCCTTAATCATTCCTAGCACTTTTTTTGGCCCTCCCTCCTCACCATATTGGTTCTCAGGCTTCTTCAGAGATGGACCAAACTTAGTACAGAGATGGACCAAACTTAGTAGGCGGTGGGCAGAGTTTGGGGTCAGGCATTTCCCAGATTCAATCTTTTAGTGGGATAGGAGGAGAAGGGCACTGGAAGACAGTGACCTACTAGTCAACATAAACCCCCACCAAGCATGGGCTTGGCTGACACAGCCTGGGCTTGGCTGATACAGGCGGTAACCCTGGGTAAAGCCATGCTTCCTGCAAAGGAGGAGTGCATAATGGATGGACTGCCTTAAGCCCACTTCTCTTTCTCCAGCTCAGACCACCCATAGGGGTGGTGCTGCAAATGCATCTTAAGGGAGAGAGGCAGGGAGGAAATAGAGAAGATCCCAGATCCCAGATTCCCTATTTGCTCAATTACTTGTATACTTTTTATCCAATACCATCTCTGGGGTTGGGTTAGGTTGAGAGTATCAGGAAGATGAGCTAGAGTCTGTGATAATTAATTTTGACTGGGCAAAGAGATACCCATATAGGGCTGGGAAGGTGGCTCAGTGGTGGAATGCTTGCCTTGCATGCATGAGGCCCTGGGTTCAATTCCTCAGCACCGCATAAGCAGAAAAAGCCAGAAGTGGTGCTGTGGCTCAAGTGGTAGAGTGCGTGCTAGCCTTGAGCTGAAGAGCTGAGGGACAGTACCCAGGCCCAGAGTTCAGGCCCCATGACTGGCAAAAAAAGAAGAGATACCCTTATAACTGGTCATATATTATTTCTGGTAAGTCTATGAGAGTGTCCAGAGATTAGCACTTGAGTCAGTAGACTAAGAAGGAAGATCTACTTTCACCAATGTGTGTGGGCACCATCCAACCTATTGAAAGCCTGAGTAGAAGGAAAAAGGAGAGCAAAAGGGATTTGTTCTCTCTGCTTCAGCCTGGACCAAAACACCAATTGTCCTGAGCCTCCAACTCACAGATAACAGATTATAGGATCTCTCAGCCCCCGCCATCAGTGAGCCAGTCCTTCATAATAAATCTATATCTGTATCTATTTCTGTATCTATCTATATCTCCTATTAGTTCTATTTCTCTGGAGAACCCTGATGAATCATGTCAGAATCTAGAGATAAGCCATGGGCTTTTGCCTACAATCCAGCTAGTCAGGACACAAAGTGGATCTTGCCTTTAGGACAGCCAGGCAGAAAAGTTCTCTATACTCCATCTCCAAGATAACCAGTGAAAAGCAGGGCTAGAGGCATGACTCAAGTGGTAAAGTGCCAGCCCAGCTGAGTTCAAACCCCAGTACCACCAAAAACATCCACAGCTGGATGGGGTAGGTAGAATGAAGAGGAGCTAGAATGAGGGGGAAGCGCCCCTCCTGCCCTCTCCAGAGGGAGGCAGCAGAGGACCATAGGAATTGCCCCATCTAACTGAATAGTTCAGTTCTCTTCATGTCCTCTGTCCACTGTAGAGTCCACATGGAGAGACTCACTGGTTTGAAGCTTTTACAGTTTTAACTTTGATGAAGAGGGGAAAGCTAGCCTGTCTTCTTTCTTTCTTATCACCATCCCCTTGAACTGTAGGTCTGAGCTCTTCAGCTCAAGGCCAGCACTCTACCATTTGAGCCACGGCACCACTTCCAGTTTTCTGGTGGTGAATTGGAGATAAGAATTTCATGGACTTTCCCGGCCAGGCTGGCTTTGAACCATGATCCTCAGATCTCAGCCTCCTGAGTAGCTAGGATTACAGGCATGAGCCACTGGTGCCGGGCAGAAAACACTTTTGTCTGTTCTCCATCTCTTTACATTTTTTCAGCCTACTGAACTCTTTAACACCAAGATCTTCTTGAGGCCCATAACCCAGCCTTATCACCACTCCAGACAAGGAATCCAGCCCTGTGCCCACTGTGCCATAACCACGCTAGGTAGCATCGGATTCCCAATCCTCCCTAGGGAATTTCTAATGACACTTTAATTGATGTCTCCTTTCCCCTATTCCCACTTAGGCACTCAGTAGGCCATAGGTATGAGAACCAGTCTGGCCCTGGAGGCAGCATAGGCTTCCCAGGAAGAAAGTCCTGTGTTAGGGGTTAAGCACAGGGAGCAGCAACACGGAGATCTGATGTGTGACCTTGAATGACATGAAGCCCTAATGCTTCAGCCTATACACATTCCCCTCCCTACCACACTTGAAGACATGAACCTTCCAGGCCACCCCATCTACCACCCATTTTACAGATAGAGAAAGGAAGATTCAGAGAAGGAAGTTCCTGGGTTCCCAACACTACCACCATCAGCCAGCATCATTCTCATATCCCAATTTGGCCTCCTCCCATGGAGCAGCAGGCTGACCTGCCTACCTGCCCCAAGATTTCTTCTCAGATTAAGCTCTCTCAGCCCCATTTTTGCTATATTTGGCTCCTCCCACACTTGTTCCATCAAGGAGTCTGGTTGGGACACCTCCTCTCTCCTTTCCTATCCCAACCTGGGACTTCTGTGGGGCTTCCTTTGCAACTTGTGATGTCATGGTCTTCCTATTACAATGTCTTTCCCATTCTGCCTGCTTCCTTCCCTTCTTGATGTCCCCTTCCTGCTCCACGCCACTCCCCCCCCTCCCCGCTCAGACAGAGCCCTAGAACGGCTGAGATGAATCTTTGAGGCTTCATGGTTCTGCTCTGTGTTTCTGGTAATTGAGTTGTGCTCTTTGGTTGTGAAGTGACGGGGGAGAGGGCAGTGGCCGCCTGTGGGTTTGGTCCTTTCCCAGCTGTGATCCAGGAGAGGATGAGGGGGAGAGTGGCAGGATGCTTGCTCTTCCTCTACCCTGCTGCCTTCTCCAGCTCTCTGTCTCCCCCTCTCCCCCTCCCTGCTTCATCTCCAGCACAAATCACATGGTGACAGCCCCATCCAACCTTTGGGGAAGGGTTTGTAAATGTGTCTTCCTTAGCTCCGATCTCCAAATTGTTCCTTTTATTGCATTTGTCACGGTGAAGATTAAAGTCCCTGGGTGGCCTGCACTACAAATCACAGGAGTCTGCTCAGGAAACGGCTGCAGGTTGGGAATGGATGGAGGGGTCTGGGCCCGTTACAAGGTGTGCATGCATGTGCACACTCACAAACACACTCCCATGTGTGGTGGGGACTTATACTTAGGAAAAGAAAGATGTGCCCCTGGCGTCATTCTGAGCCACTGGCCTCCTCTGTCAAACAGCCAAGATCCTACTGCCCATCCTGTGGGCTGGGTATGGAGGGCAGTTGTAGAACCCTTGCTTAGTATGCATGAGGTCTTGGGTTTGATCTCCAGTACCACAAAAAATAGGAGGGGAGGAGCCTCTGCCCATTCTGTAGTGGGCATCTCTATCTACATCATCCCCCTTGTCTCTTCCATAGGCAGGATGGAAAGCTTATTATTTGTATCACAGATAAGTCAAATATTCATCTGGCTCTATGGCCATATTGATCCCTAGAGTTCACCCTGCCTGCACACAGACTAGGTCAAGGGTAGTTCAGGCTCAAAGCCCCCAAAGATTCCCATCAGGGCCCTAGAGACACAGCTGACCTTTCCATGCCCCCCACCCCCACATCCTGACTTTATTTTTTTCTCATCTTAGGACACAACTGGGTGCACAGGGGACACAGCTGAGGAGCCAAGAGGACAAAAGCTCTCTTGTATACATGCACTGAAAAACAGTCCCTTCCTTACTCTTATGAGGTGGGCTTCCTGCCTGTCCCTCATGCACATTCATAACATTCAAATTTATGCTGTAATCTCTGCCGCTCCATATGTATGAGGCTTTGATGGGTGTTTGGGTTTATGGGATGCACCCAGCCCTCCATTCCCTCACCCGCCCACCGCCTCCAACCACTGCAAAGACGCTCGTACATAATTGACATCGGCAGATTCTTTCATTATACAAGATTTAGCATCTGCTCGGGGATCGCTCGCTCCTCACTCACTATAGATGACTTTTCCCTGCGTTTCCCATTATCAATTCAAATTAGTCCCATTTCCCCACCCAACCAGTGCTGCGTTTACACTTGACAGTGAGGAAACAGCAAGGCTATAATGGGCTTCTCAATTATTTAGGCCCAGTTAGGCCAAGACCCACAAGGCCTCAACAGGGGAGTATGTTGCAGTAGGGTCACCCATAGGGGAAGTATAGGGTAATAACTATTGGCCTTTCTATATCCCTCCACATTCTCATTTTCCACTTTGGGGAACCCCCCCATACACATTTGGGTCCCCAAGAGCTGAGACAGTCCATTTCCATTTGCCCCACAAGAGTACCTAATGGGCTACTAGCAAAAAACCAAAGAAGGCCTCATTAGCACCAGACAGACTTTGCTCCTTCCCCTAAGATGTCACTATATCTTAAGGTGCATCTCTGTGACATAAGAGATGGTGCCCTAGGATCTCAGAGGTCGTGAAATTGATTGAAATCAAATCAAGCTCCAGCGACACAGGAAAAGAGAGAAAGACAAATGCTGAAATGCAGAGCCTAGGGCTCTGAGAAATGCTGAAAGGGACTTGGGAAAAGTCACAGCAAAGCAGAAAGGCTGGGGCAAGGCCCTTCCTCAGACCACAAGGGCTGTGCAGAACTGTAATTAGGTCAGTGCTGGCCACCTGCTGGTCTGACTAGTCCAGGCCCAGCCTTCTGTAATAACTCCTAGGCCTAGTGGCAATTCAGGACTCGCAGGCTCTCCTGAGCCCTCTAAACCGCCCCAAGTACAGGGACAGGCGTTCCAAATGAGCACCAGGCCCCAAACCCAAGATTCCAGCCAGCTCTCAGCTGTCTCAAGCTGATCCAGAGGCAGCTAGCTCAGCTCCCTGCACAGGCCCTTGTCCCTCCTGCCACTCTCCCCTCTCCTCTCAGCCCATATCAGTTTCCAAGGGCAGTGATGGGGGAGGTGGCAGGCAGGGGTCCAGGCAGCTTAGGGATTAGAGGTGTCTTTCCCAGGCTCTGCTTCTGCAAAATCAAAGAATTCCTCTGCCTGATTGGATTTACCCTAAGTCACAGGCGTGTGGGACCTTCTTTCCCTCAGCAACAGCTGGAAACAGCCCTAAATATGATTAATTAACACTGTAAAAAGCCCCGGACACAATTAAGATTTATATGTGTGTGTGTGTGTGTGTGTGTGTGTTGGGGAAGGGGAGGAGGGAGTAGTAGCAAGAGGTGGGTAGATTACCAACCAACCCCGCCACCAACAGGGCCCTCCAGGGAAGTGGAATGACATTTCCCTACAGACATTTCTTTGACATCCTTCCCCAGCAGGGGTCATTTTATCCTGCCTCCAGTTTTTGACAGATTAGCCCCTTCCTCTGTCCTAGCACCACAGGGCTGTTTTCTGCTCTCTCCTCTGATGGGGGTGGGGTGGTCGTTCTGGGGCAGGTGCCTCATCCTTCTTTCCTCTACCACAAGTGGAATGTTCTCTGCCAAATCTAAATTCCTCTGACCAAGTCACCCTAGGGATCAGCCCCAACATGCTGCTCTGACTCAGTCCAAATGAGACATAAAATATGAATCTCAAAAGAATCTGAATAGCTGGGCGCCGGTGGCTCACGCCTGTAATCCTAGCTACTCAGGAGGCTGAAATCTAAGGATCACGGTTCCAAGCCAGCCCGGGCAGGAAACTCCGTGAGGCTCTGATCTCCAATAAACCACTAGAAAACTGGAAGTAGTACTGTGGCTCAAGAAGTAGAGCACTAGCCTTGAGCTGAAGAGCACAGGGACAGTGCCCAGGCCTAGAGTTCAAGCCCCATGACCGACAAAAAAAAAAAATCTGAATATGGAGCTCAAGAAACTAACCCCTCCCAAACCCAATAAACCAATCACTAAATGGGCAAGGGTGCTAAGAAGAGACTTCTTAGAAAAAGAGATAAGAATGGCAAAGAAGCATGAGGAAATGTTCATCATCACTGGCTGCAAAGGAAATGCAAATCAAAACAACCCTGAGATATCATTTTACCCCAGTTAGACTGGCTAATATTCTGAATTCAGACAACAACAAATGCTGGTGGGGATATGGAGAAAAAGGAACCCCACTGCACTGGTGGTGGGAATGTAAATGAATACAACCACTCTGGAAAGCAGTCCGGAGGTTCCTCAAAAAACTAAACATAGATTTTCCCTATGACCCAGTCATACCACTCCTAGGTATCTACCCTGAGCATCATGAACCAGGATATGACAAGGACACCTGTACATCCATGTTCATTGCTGCACTATTCACAATAGCCAAGAAGATATGGAAACAACCCAGATGCCCCACTACAGATGAATGAATCAAAAAAATGTAGTACCTATATACAGTGGAATTTTACATATAAAATAATTTTACATATAAAATAATGTCATTTGAAGGGGAGTGGATGGAAATAGAAAATATCATGTTGAGCAAGTTAAGCCAAGATCAGAGAGACAAATGACATATGTTCTCCCTGATACACAGAAGTTAGATTTAAAACACAATGGGATATGACAAATTATACAGGATTCTAGACACACACATATACAGTGAGACTAAAAGAGGATAGTCTGAGGAGAAAATCACCAACTTGTAATACCCAAGCGCTTCTTCATATGTATATAAAATAATATATATACTGAAATGAACTTTAAAGATAAGGAAACAAGCCAGGTACCCGTGGCTCACGCCTGTAATCCTAGCTACTCAGGAGGCTGATATCTGAGGATCGAAATTCAAAGCCAGCCTGAGCAGGAAGGTCTGTGAGATTCTTATCTCCAATTAACCACCAGAAAACTGGAATTGGCTCTGTGGCGTAAGTGGTAGAATACTCACCTTGAGCTGAAGAGCTCAGGGACAGCGCCCAGGCTGTGGAGTTCAAGCTCCATGATCAACAACAACAAAAAGATAAGGAAGCAAAAGACCTTTTCTTAATTTATCCTTTTGTTTTCAGATGACTCTGTATTCTTTACCTTATATACAGTGTATACACATGCACAGCCTAGGGTGTGGGGGGAAGGCACAGAATCAGTGGGAAATGGGTGAAAAAGTGTAGCAGCTGAGCCCACTGGCTGAACTGGACATTGATAAAAGTGAACCATACAACTCATGGACAGAGATGGGAGGAGGGAATGGGAGAGAATGAGGGAACAGATGATACTATGCAAAAGGAAGGAAATGTACTTACTACCTGACATATAGAAAAGTAACCCCACTGTATATAACCTTTAAAACAACAATAAAATAATTAAAATAAAAGCATCCTCAAAGACTTAATAACCAAGACAAGACAGAAGTTTTTTTTTGGTTGTGGGGCTTGAACTCTGGGCCTGGGTGCTGTCCCTCAGCTCTTCAGCTCAAGGCTAGCGCTCTACCACTTGAGCCACAGCACCACTTCTGGTTTTTTCTTTTTGCTTATGTGGTGCTGAGGAATCGAACCCAGGGCCTCAGGCATGCAAGGCAAGCGTTCTACCACTGAGCCACCTTCCCAGCCCCTTCCATGAGACTCTTATCTCCAGTAAACTACTCAGAAAAAGCCGGATGTGGTACTGTGGTTCAAGTGGTAGAGCACTAGTCTTGAGCAAAAGAAGCTAAGGGACAGAGGCCAGGTCCAGACTTCAAGCCCTAGGATCTGCAGGAAAGAAAAGAATAGTCTCACAGAATTCCCTGCCTAGGCTGACTTCAAGTTAGGATCCTCCTATCTCAGCCTCCTGAGTAGCTAGGATTACAGGTGTAAATCACCAGTGCCTGGCTGGTGATGGCCTTCTTGTCAGAACCTCAAAAGCATTGTGTGGAATAGGAAACTGAACGCCTTGGAGAGACACCTGCATTTTTGAGATATAGTCACAGACTGTACCAGTCCTTATTGCATTTCACTGTCTTCTTTATATTTATATAATTTTCCTGAAGCTATGATTTTTTTTTTTTTGATGGAGAGGGATTTGACTTGACAAATTTTGACCACCATGAAATGGCTATTGGGCATACTGGTTGCTAGAATGGCTCATTGTGGGGTCTCCAGGTAAGCAGGTAGGTAGGCTTTCATTCTGCCCATCTTGGCAACCCAAAGGAAGGTAAGTCTATTTTGTTCTAGAAGTAGCTGGGAAGTGGGGTGTGATGGTATACAACTATAATCCTGGCACTCAAAAGGTATAGACTGGTGGATTCAGAGTAGGAGGGCAACCTGGATGACCTGTTTCAAAAATAAAAAAAGATAGAAATAGAGTGAAATGCAATACAATAAGCTTATTCTTAGTGTTGACTTCATCCTTTCAATTAGCTTCCCAAAACTCTCAGCCAACCTTGTAAGATCAGACCTCCACCAGAAAAGGTTCAATACTGAGACCAGATTTGTTCCTGGTATGACCCCATCAGGCAGTAGCTGCCAGAAATCTTGATTCAATCCTTTTATTTGACTTTCCAAAAGCCAAGAGATGGGAAGGGAAGCAAGGGTGACTTAGAGGGAATATATGAGTCAATGTTTATTGAATTTTATATTTTGTGCCAGGTAGCAGACTGCCCCATTCTCAACTCCTCAATGGTAGGATGGAACCTAGAGCCTTATGCTAGGCAAGCATTCTACCATTGAACTACACTCCCATCCCAGACTAGGCACTTTACACACTACAACTCATTAAACGTTTACAGCCATCCACTGAGGTGGGTATTATTATCTCCTAGTGTTCAAAGTTCTAGCAGGTTAAAAGCTGCTTCAAAGCCACATAGCAATTTAAATCAGGGCCACTGCTTTCCTCAGTAAATCCATGTGAAATCAATGAGCAGGGGTTTCAGATTTAACAAATTTAAAAACACAAGATGTTTACTTAAACTTGAAATTCAAATACACAAGTTTTAGAAAAGGTTCCATAATGCATGGTATGTACTTGTACTAATTTTTTTTTAACAGTTGTGGGGCTTGAACTTCAGGTCTGGGTGCCGTCCTTGAACTCTTCAGCTCAAGGTTAGCACTCTACCACTTGAGCCACAGTGCCAGTTCTGTTTTTCTGATGGTTAATTGGAGATAACAGTCTTATGGATTTTCTTGCATGGGCAGGCTTTGAACAAAGATCCTCAGATCTCAGCCTCCTGAGTAGCTAGGATTACAGGTGTGAGCCACTGGCGCCTAGCTACTTGTACCAAAATTTTGCATTTGGCTAGGCACCAGTGGCTCACATTTGTAATCCTAGTTACTGAAGAGGCTGAGAGCTGAGGAGTTTTAAAGCCAACCCCTGACAGACAAAACATGCATTAAGTCAAATATTGGTGGCTCACACCTGTAATCCTACCTACTCAGGAGGCTGAAATCTAAGGATCACCATTTGAAGCCAGACAGGACAGGAAAGACCATGAAACTCTTATGTCCAATTAACCACCAGAAAAAGTGGGAAGTGGTGCTGTGGCTCCAGTGTTAGAGTGCTAGCCTTGAGCAAAAAGGAGCTCAGAAGCTGGCCCTAGTGGCTCACGCCTGTAATCCTAGCTACTCAGAAGGCTGAGATCTGAGGATCTCGGTTTAAAGCCAGCCCAGGCAGGAAAGGCTGTGAAAATATCTCCAATAAACCACCAGAAAACCAGAAGTGGCGCTGTGTGGCTCAAGTGGTAGAGCACTAGCCTTGAGCTGAAATGCTGAGAGACAGCGCCCAGGTCCAGAATTCTAGCCCCACGATCAACAACAACAATAAATAAATAAATAAAAGAGCTCAGAGACAATGGCCAGGGCCAGAGTTCAAGCCCCAGTACTGACAAAAAAATGTTTTTTTTCGTTTATCTGAAATCCAAATAGTCTTATATTTTGTCTGGTACTTCTAGAATAGAGTCACAGGCAGGCATACCCCTGCCCATCTCCCCAAGACTTGAGAAAAATACCCAAATAAGAGATGCTGTGACCTTCATTTGATCACTCAGGCTGTCCCTGACGCCCCTTTCTCCCTTCCTGAGTAAGGTTGGGCTGGGAGTGGGATTCTAGGTGCAAATCCTCACTCAGTTCCCTACTTTCCCAATCCTGCACTAAGAAAACCAGAGATCATGCCCACATCAACAACGATTGACCCTTAAGAGACAGAATAGACCATAAGTGGGTCACTAGCTTAACAGAGATCCTTGGAAAAGAAATGTAAAATTAAAATCAAGAAATTGGAAATGTAAAAAAAAAAAAAAAGTATCAAGCAGCGGTCATGAAAAACAATTAAAACTCCCAAGACCTTGCTTGTACTGGTGAATTCCACAGTGTGTGTGGAGGGTGGCGGGGGGAGGGGGTCAAGAGTAAAACTTCCTTAAGGTTAGGACTTCTTTTTTCTCCCTTCTTTCCTTCCTTCCTTCCTTCCTTCCTTCCTTCCTTTCTTCCTTCCTTCCCTCCCTCCCTTCTTCCTTCCTTCCTTTCTTCCTTTCTTCCTTCCTTCCTTTCTTCCTTCCTTCTTTCCTTCCTTCCTTCCTTCCTTCCTTCCTTCCTTCCTTCCTTCCTTTCTTTCTTTCTTTCTTTCTTTCTTTCTTCCTTCTTTCCTTCCTTCCTTCCTTCCTTCCTTCCTTCCTTCCTTCCTTCCTTTCTTTCTTTCTTTCTTTCTTTCTTTCTTTCTTTCTTTCTTTCTTTCTTTCTTTCTTTCTTGTTGGTCATAGGGATTGAACTCAGAGCCTGGGCACTGTCCCTTGTGCTCTATCACTTTGGACGACAGCCTCCACTTCTGGTTTTCTGATGGCTAACTGGAAACAGGACTTTTCTGCTTGGGCTGGCTTTAAACCGTGATCTTCAGATCTTGGCCTCCTGAGTAGCTAAAAATACAAGTGTGAGCCACCATCGCAAGGCTGAGAACCTGCCTTTGGAGCCACAGCTCTAGCATCTTTCCCTTAGAGAGGGCCAAACTCAGGGAGGGGGGCAGGGATATAGGGGGTTGCAAAGGTGGGAGCTGTTCCTTGTTTATCTATTAGGCCTTAAACTCAGGCCTAACTACTCCAGGCCACCAGCCCCAACTCCTCTGTCTTGGGTCCATCCTCAAGCTCTGTTCTGCTCCACCCCAAGCTCCAGTGCCTGTTCTGGTCGCGTCTGCTCAGGCTTTCACTCCCATTGGGCTCCCATTGGGCTAGTGTTCTCACTCCCTAGCCGGGTTGCTCGGCTTGCTTGGGGCGTCTCCCTACTGAAGAATTATGTTGCATAAAGCAGCCGCCACCATCTTGAACTGGCAGTGAACTTTGCTTTCTACATATAAATACAGATAGCAATCACACCCCAATCAGCGCTGAGGCTTCAGGGCATCATCTCAGCAACTCTAACTTTCCCATTACGATAATGTGATTTTCACTCAGTCTATAATATCACCAGCCATGAATAAAGCAACTGGCTCTTTCTGCCTCCCTCCTTCCTCTCCCTTTCTCTGCCTCTCTCCCACCCTCCTCTCTCCTTTTTTTTTTCTTCCCTCATTGCCTCCTCCCTGTGTCTCTGCTCAACCCCTCCTGGTAACAGTCTCCATCTCTATCTCTGCTACTCTGAACATTTCCATCTTCCTCTTCTAGTCTCTCTCTCTCTCTCTCAACCTCTGGGACTCACATTCCTAAATACTAATGGCGGAGATTTGCTGTGCCCCCAGGGTTCCTTTAAGTTCTGCTCCCCAGCTCTGCCATCATCTGCCTTTGCCTGAAGGTGAGAGTCTGCTGGATGGGTGTGGGGGGTGGCCTGCTAAGCATCTGGAGAAGGTGAGGAGATGGGAAGGGGAGGGGAGGTTATGATGGCTTTTTCTTTTTCTTTCTCTTCTGTCTCCTCCCTCTCTCTTCCCTTAGGTAACAGGATAGCTCTGCAAAGATTTACATCACAAATGCCAAAGCAGGAACCCCAGGAACCCAAGGATCCAGCTAGGGAGATTTGAAGCATTTCTGTTTAGGAGAAAGTCCTGAGGGGTTCTGACTTTCTGGATATTGGGGGCGGGGGAGAAACTCAATCAAATTCCCAATATTAGAGTATTATGAGTAAATAGAGCCAAGGGAAGGGTGCTCTGGAGAGGCCTAGGAAAAGGGTGGGGAGAACCTTTTAGGATTTCTTCTGAGTCCAGCTCAGTCCAGAGCCTGGCACCGCCGCCCAGGCTAGAGCTGACTTTGGCAGGATATGGTGATAAAAAAGCCTGTAGAACCTTGATCGAGATGTCATGGTACCTTGTTAACTCCTGGAGAAGGCTTCTCCTTCCTCTGTGGGTATTCTCCAGGTTGGTAGTCATGCTGATGGGTGAGTGTTTTGGTTTGGTCATTCATTTATCTGTACTCCTGCCATTGTATTTGTTTCAATTATTAGATTAGAGACATAAGAGAATAACCTTAAGCTTCTCTACCCCTCAGTGTCATCATCCACAAAAAGGTCTGAATAATAGTATCTACCCACTGAAAAAAATAAAATGCTTAACACAGAGCCTGGCACTCTGTTACATGCTCAGAGAGTGTTGAGGATTATTATTACTATCAGCAAACTGAACAATCACTTGCTTTGTGTTAAAGCAGGATAGCATGGAGGTTAAAGGCTTGAGGTTAGGAAGTTAGATCAGCTGAGTCACTTGCCAACTTTGTGGAATTAGGGAAGTCACAGTCTCTTTGAGATTCAGTTTCTCATCTCTAAGGGGAATACTAAATGGTCTCTAGTTCAGAGGGTCACTGTGGGGATTACTTAGACTACTCCAGTGCTTGGTATTGCACTGACTTCTTTCTTCCTTCCTTTTTTTTTTGTCAGTCATGGAGCTTGAACTCAGGGCCTGGGTACTGTTTCTGAGCTTTTTGCTCAAGGCTATGTTCTACCATTTTGAGCCACAGCACCACTTTGGGGTTTCTGGTGGTCAGTTGGAGATATGAGTCTCACAGACTTTCCTGCCCCGGCTGGCTTTGAACTATGAGCCTCAGATCTCCTCCTGAGTAACTAGGATGACAGGTGTGAGCCACCAGAACCCAGCTCACAGCACTAACTTCTGGCAAGGGCTCTAGGAATATTAGCAAGTAAAGGTCAGCCTGTAGATCCAGAAGCAAAAGAGGCAAACATTGCGCTGATATCCCAGAGATCACATTCTGTGGGTTAAGGTTTAGGCCCTGATTTTTTTCTGTATTGCTCTAGTTCATTGGTGGCCTTGACCTTCATTCCTGTGCAGGATGAGGACTTGCTTCAGCTTCTCTAACTGAAAGAATCATATTTTTTTTCCATTATCTGCTTTCATGGGGTAAAATGAAGATTCTGGTCCCGTCTCTTCCCTGGGTCGTGAGAGAAGATAACTCCTGAATGTGCTCTGTTAGGTATGGGTGACAATGTCTAGAAGGTGATTGTGTTTTGGAGATGGAGTTTCACTCTGTTGCCCAATCTGTTCCTGAACTTCACTAATCAAGCTTCCTCTCATCTCAGCCTCCATAGTAGCTGATACTACAGGTGCATGTCACTGTGTCCAGCTTAGAAGATGACTTTTGAGCTAGACACCGATGGCTCATGCCTGTAAGCTACTCAAGAGGCTGAGATCTAAAGATTGTGGTTTTCTAAACCAGCCTGGGTATACAAATTTGAGAGATTTATCTCATCTCCAGTTAACCAGCAAAACCTGAAAGCTGAGGTGTGTAGCTCAAATGGTAGAGCAACAATCTTGAGCAAAAAAGTCAAGAGTGAATGCTAGGCCCTGAGTTCTTGGATTTCCTCTCTTAAGCCGAGGTGATTAGAATCCAAATCTTCATTCTTTCTGTTCTATATTTCTAAATATTTGCTTGCGGGCTGGGAATGTGGCTGAGCGATAGAGTGCTTGCCTAGCATTGCATGAAGCTCTCAGTATCACATAAATAGAAAAAGCTGAAGTGGAACTGTGGCTCAAATGATAGAGTGCTAGCCTTAAGCAAAAGCAGCTCAGGGATAGTGCCCAGGCCCTGAGTTCAGGCCCCAGGACTGGAAAAAAAAAAGAAAAAGAAAAGAAAGAAAGAAAGAGGGGCTGGGAAGGTGGCTCAGTGGTAGAGTGCTTGCCTTGCATGCATGAGGCCCTGGGTTTGAGTCCTCAGCACCACATAAGCAAAAAGGAAAAAGCCAGAAGTGGCGCTGTGGTTCAAGTGGTAGAGTGCTAGCCTTGAGCTGAAGAGCTGAGGGACAGCGCCCAGGCCCAGAGTTCAGGCCCCACGACCAG
>NW_012267252.1:4868975-4869438 GCF_000151885.1 Dipodomys ordii
CTTCTGGCTTTTTCTGCTTTTGTGGTGCTGAGGAATCGAACCCAGGGCCTCATGCATGCAAGGCAAGCACTCTACCACTGAGCCACCTTCCCAGCTCCTGAATTTTTTTTTTTTTAATGTGTGTCCCCATTCTGAGGTTTGAAATCAGAGCCTGGATCCTGTCCTTAAGCTTTTTTGTTCAAGGCTAGTTCTCTACCACCTGAGTCACAGCTCCACTTCTGGCTTTTTGCTTGTTAATTCGAGATCAGAGTTTCATGAATTTTCCTGTCTAGCCTGGCTTTGAACCATCCTCAGATCTGAGCCTCCTTGGTAGCTACTGTGAGCCACAGGCACCCAGCTACTATTTTTTTATATATACATATTTTTTAATTGTGAAAATACTGTAAGAGGGGTTACAATTACATGGGCAAGATAATGAGTACATTTCTTATCAAGCATTGTAGCCTCCTCCTTTGTTTCCCCT
>NW_012267252.1:4869488-4871880 GCF_000151885.1 Dipodomys ordii
AGAGGGGTTACAATTACATGGGCAAGATAATGAGTACATTTCTTATCAAGCATTGTAGCCTCCTCCTTTGTTTCCCCTTCCCATCCCTTCACATCCTCCCCCCTTTCCCCCCCACCAAAGTTGTAAAGTTCGTTTTTCCGAGATAACGACTTGTACATCTCATTATTGCAATGGGTCCTCCTCTATCCCTGTTTTAACGATTTGTTTTTTTTGCCTTCCTCTCCACATATACCAACATCATATATAGTGAAAGCAGGGGTTATACCGTGGGGGAGGGACATACAAAGCAACAAAGACATAATCTTATAAATATGTTAGAAACAATCGCATGAAAGATCTCTCTCTCTCCTTTTTTTTTGTCAGTCATGGGGCTTGAGCTCTAGGCCTGGGAGCTGTCCCTGAGCAATTCAGCTCAAGGCTCATGCTCTACCACTTGGGCCATAGCACCACTTCTAGTTTTACCCAGCTCCTATTATTTTAAACTTTCTTGTTGCCTCATCTAACTGTCCTATCTCTGATGTATGGATGATGAAGGTCATATGAAGGAAGCTGGTTACTTAGGAAAGACAAAGAGGCTAAGTAGAGCCTCAGGAGCACCAACACCCAGAAGATTAGCTCTCAACTATGGCAATGTATCAGGATCATCTGGGGACATGGAAAACAACAGTGTCTGGGCCCTCCAATAAACCAACTGAATCTGGGAATGAATTGTCAAGGTTCCTTGGGTGAGTCTTATATGGAATCAGGGGAGGGCAGAGGAATAGAGCCTGTAAAAGATACTGAGAAGGAATGTTCTCAAAAATGAAGACAGGGAAGCAGGCCATTATGGAGTAAAAGAGGGAGTAACTATGATGAAGAGAGAACTTCTATGTGTTATGCTGGTACTGGGCTTGAACTCAGAGCCTGGGCACTAAACCTTAGCTTTTTCACTCAAGGCTGGTGCTCTACCACCTCTAGCTCTTTGATCGTTAGTTGGAAATAAGCATCTTATGCAGAGTCCTCTTCTGCCTGGGCTGGCTTCAAACCTTGATCCTGAGATCTCCTCCTCCTGAGATGCTAGGATTCTAGGTGTGAGCCACCAGCACCTGGCATGAAGGGAGAATATAAGAGCATCAAATTATGCATAATAATAAAGATTAACTCCCTTGCAATACTTACAACAGTTTAGGGGCTTTACATGAACTTTTGAATCCTTCCAGAGACTCTGAGGCTGGTATTATCATCATTATCATCATCAGCATAGCTATTTTAAAGATAAGGAAACTCGGGCCCAGGGTTATTAAGTACTTGCCCAAACTCACATATCTAGTAAGCAGAAACCAGGATTCTAGCTGGATAGTCCAGGTGCCAGTGGCTCACGCCTGTAATCCTAGCTACTCAGGAGGCTGAGATCTGAGGATCATAATTGAAAGCCAGCCCTAGCAGGAAAGTCCATGAGACTCTTATCTCCAGTAAACCACCAGAAAACTGGAGGTGGCACTGTGGCTCAAGTGGTAGAGCGCTAGCCTTGAACTGAAGAGCTGAGGGACAGCGCCCAGGCCCAGAGTTCAAGTCCCACAACCCCACCCATCCCCCACACACAAAGCCTGGATAGGTCACTACCCAGCCTGTGCTATATTGCCTGTCAAGCAGAACTCCAAGCAAGATGTGGGCTTTAGCAGCTGGATGGTCAGGGCAAACTTCCATGTATTCAGCTCTTCCCCTTCCCTCTTTTCTCTCTCGTAGGTAAGACAACAAAGTCTCATACATGGGGGTGGCCACACTGTGTGGCAGCTGGCCAGTAGAGGCTTCATTGCCAGCCTGAACTGAGTGAACAGTCTTTGAAGCAGGGCAGAAGAAACCAAAGATTTGATCCTTCTGGGAAAAGGTCTATGAGGCAGGAGATACAGAGAAACATCTTGAGGAGGAATGAAGCTAGAATTTATATTCACAGCGAGGTGATGTTGAGTCTGGTCTCCAAGCCATGTCACTCAACCCTCCTGAGTTACCTAGGCTTTTAAAACATACAGCAAAGCTGGACTCTGGGGGCTCACGTCTGTAATCTTTGCTACTCAGGAGGCTAAGATTTGAGGATTGCAGTTCAAAGCCAGCCCAGGCAGAAACCTGGATCTGAAACCATTGGATCTTTGGATGAGAATCTCAGGGCCATTGATAGTCATTAAAGCTCCCCAGATAAAACCAGGTACTGGTGGCTCATGCCTGTAATCCTAGCTACTCAGGAGGCTGAGATATGAGGATTGTGGTTCAAAGCCAGCCCTGTCAAAAAGTCCACGAGACTCTTTTTTTTTTTTTGGGTCCTGTCATGGGGCCTGAACTCTGGGCCTGGGCGCTGTCCCTCAGCTCTTCAGCTCAAGGCTAGCACTCTACCACTTGAGCCACAGCGCCACTTCCG